>NW_024499906.1:311810-833791 GCF_017590055.1 Onychostruthus taczanowskii
GCAGCGGTGGCCGGGCATGGGGCCCCCGGACGGTCGCGGCAGCTCCAGCGCCCGCGGCAGCCTGCAGGTGAGGGCCGGGCGGCGGGAGGGGGGGACGCGCCGCGTCCGGCCACCCGAGCCCGACTTCGCACGCAGCAGCGAAATCGGCAACAAATTGGCAAAAAAAGCACCTAAAAAACAACCAAACAAACTAGACCGTGTATGCGTGCGTATGTTTGTTGGGTATTTTTCTCTCTAAAGATCAGGGCAGCCGGGAAAAGTTTATATTTGTTGCTGCTGCCGGCGCGGGTTGTGGCAGACAGCCGCGGAAAAGCGAATGGGTGATTAGAAAGAGAGGAAGGAGGAAAAATTTCCTCTGTCGAGACGATGCCTGAAGTTACTTTCGGGGAGCTCCTTTCCATCTGTGTGTAGCGGGCGACACGCTCGCCAGCGCAGCAACTTGCTCCGCGCAGCCCCTCCGCTCCGCGGCTCCTGTGCGCAGCTCGCAGCACAGAGGGACCCTGCGGGGGTGGCCGGGGACCCGTCACTGCGGGGCTGGAGCCGCCGGCTCCGCGGCCGCGGAGGCAGGGACTCCCCTGGCGCGCGGCACCTCCGCCGGGACCTCCGTGGGCTCCGCGGAGCGGGCCGCCTCCCCGCTGCACCGCGGGAACAGTGAACATGCGGGAAAAACAGCTTTCGGGATAGGGTTGTGGGTAGGGGCAGGAAGGGACGCGCTCCGCATTTCTGTTGTGGAAGGGGAAGGGGGCGAGCAAATGTTTGGGGGTGTGCAAGGGGATGATGCCCCGGTTTGGGATGCGCTTGTGGTTGGGAGGAAAGGTGCCGTTGGTGAGACGGGGGCGAGCTTGGGGCGGGGGCAAGAGAGAAAATGGCACGTCGGGGCGCAAGTGCTGCTGGGGGGCGGGGGGAGGCAGGGTGCCCCCGGGCCATCCTGGCACTGCGTATTTGCTGTGGGGGATGCAGCTGGTGTTGCCTGGAGGGTACAGATGGTTATGCCCTGGAAGTAGCTGCTGTACTGGGAGGATGGTGGGGAGAGAGAGGATGGCTTCATGTTGCAGATGCAGCAGTCGCTGCTCGAAGTGGCAGTGGGGGAGGCAGTGGGCGGGGGGAAGTGCCAGCCCTTCCTTACACCCCTGTGCTTCTCTCTTCTCAGCACTTGCTCCTCTTCCTGCTCTTCGTTGGGCCTTTCAACTGCTTTGCCAGTTACAGCCGCGCCACTGAGCTCTTCTACAGCCTCAACGAGGGGATGCCTGCTGGGGTGCTCATTGGCAATCTGGCCCGTGACCTGCGGCTCCCAATGGCTGGTGGCCAGCAAGCTGCGTCTCTGCAGCCCCCACTCTCCTTCACCCTGGCCTCCCATGGCTTGGGGGGACAGTATGTGCAGCTAGACAACCGCTCCGGGGAGCTGCACACCTCAGCGGTGGAGATAGACCGGGAAGCTCTCTGCGTGGAAAGCACTGGGGCCACCGTCTTCGGGGGATTGGCTGCTGTCTCCTCTTTCTCCCCCTCACCAGAGTCATGCCTACTGCTGCTGGATGTGCTGGTACTGCCACAGGAGTACTTTCGCCTGGTGAAGGTAAAAATCGCTATCCGTGATGTCAACGACAATGCGCCCCGCTTCCCTGTGCCCCACATCCATCTCACGGTGCCTGAGAATGCGCCTGTGAACACCCGCCTGGCTATCGAGCACCCCGCCCTTGACCCTGACATGGGCACCAATGGTGTCCAGACCTACCGCCTGCGAGATAACTATGGTGTCTTCACCCTGGATGTGGAGGAGAATGAGAATGGAGAGAGGACTCCCTACCTGATTGTTATGGGGGCACTGGACAGGGAGACACAGGACGAGTATGTGACAGTCATTGTCGCTGAGGATGGGGGGACTCCTCCGCTTGTGGGCAGTGCCACTCTCACTATTGGCATCAGCGACGTCAATGACAACTGCCCCCAATTCAATGACTCGCAGCTCAACGTCACTCTCTATGGGAATTCCAGCCTAGGGACACATGTGACTACTGTCCATGCGGTGGACATGGACCTTGGAACCAATGCCCAGATCACCTACTCCTACAGCCAGAAGGTCCCCCAGCCATCCAGAGACTTGTTCCATCTGAATGAAAGCACAGGAGCCATCACACTCTCCACTAAAGTTGGTGGGGACACTCCAAGGCTACACAGGCTGATCATACTGGGCAACGGTCCTGGCTGTATTCCTGCTGTGATTACGGTGCTGGTGACCATCATCAAAGTCATGATGAGGCCCCCTGAAGTTGTTCCTCGTTTCATAGCTAATGAAGTGGAAGGGGTGGTCTACTTAAAGGAACTTGAGCCTATCAACACACCTATAGCATTTTTTACCATCAAAGACCCTGATGAAAAATACAAAGTCAGTTGCTATTTGGATGGTGATGGGCCTTTCAGACTTTCACCATACAAGCCATACAACAATGAATACCTGTTGGAGACCACAAAGCCTTTAGACTTTGAGACACAGCAGCTGTATGAAATCTCTGTAGTTGCCTGGAACTCAAAAGGATTTCATGTCAAGAAAGTTGTCAAAGTACAGGTTCTGGATGACAACGACAATTCACCAGTTTTCTCTGAACAACTGATAGAATTGTCCATTGAGGAGAACAATGTCCCCAATGCTTTTTTGACCAAACTGCATGCCACTGATGCTGACAGCGGAGAAAGAGGGCAAGTTTCCTATTTCTTAGGTCCTGATGCCCCTTCCTATTTTGCTTTAGATAAAACCACAGGAGTTCTTACAGTTTCCACCCAACTGGACAGAGAAGAAAAAGAGAAATACAGATACACTGTCAAAGCAGTAGATTCTGGATTCCCTCCAAGAGAATCAATAGCAACTGTCACCATCACTGTACTGGATAAAAATGATAACAGTCCGAGATTTATCAATAAGGATTTCAGCTTTTTTGTGCCAGAAAACTTTCCAGGTTTTGGTGAAATTGGAGTTATAAGTGTCACAGATGCTGATGCAGGGCAAAATGGATGGGTTGCCCTTTCAGTTCTGAACGGAAGTGATATTTTTGTTATAGATACTGGAAAAGGAGTTTTGAGAGCTAAAGTCTCCCTGGATAGGGAGCAGCAAAGCTCCTACATTCTGTGGATTGAAGCAGTTGATGGCGGTGATCCTGCCCTGTCTTCTACAGCAAAAATAACTATCCTTCTTCTGGACATAAATGACAACCCTCCTTTGGTCCTGTTTCCTCAGTCTAATATGTCTTACTTGTTAGTCCTTCCTTCTACCCTTCCTGGCTCTCCCATCACCGAGGTCTATGCTGTCGATAAGGACACCGGCATGAATGCAGTCATAGCTTACAGTATCATAGGAAGAAGAGGCCCTCGACCCGAGTCATTTAGGATTGACCCCAAAACTGGTAATATCACCTTGGAAGAGTCACTGATGCAAAATGACTATGGCCTCTATCGGCTGCTTGTAAAAGTTAGTGATCACGGCTACCCGGAACCTCTCTACTCCACTGTCATGGTGAACCTTTTTGTCAATGATACTGTCAGCAATGAGAGCTACATCGAAAGTTTGTTAAGGAAGGAGCCTGATATCAGTGTAGAAGAAAAGCAACCACAAATATCCATAGAGCCTACACATAAAAAAATGGAGTCAGCATCCTGCATGCCTACCTTGGTAGCTCTTTCAATAATAAGCTTGGGTTCAATTGCTTTAGTAACAGGGATGGGAATTTACATTTGTCTAAGAAAAGGGAAAAAGCATCACAGAGCAGATGAAAACTTGGAAGTACAAATCCCATTAAATGGAAGAATTAGCCTGCACATGTTGGAGAAGAAACCAATGGAGATTTCTAACATTTGATGTTTCTTTGTGTATAGGTCCAACATTTGAAAAACCCTGGAGGACACTAAAACACCTAGCTGTAGGTTGTATTGACAAAGGTTGAATGAAGGACTGCTAATTTATAACTTAATATTATAATTGTAAATAGCTGTTTACGGTTTTTTAAATTCAATTTCAGTGTACAGCTTTTTTATGAAATGTTAGTAACTAACAGCTAGCACCCTGACTATAAAAACATGGACATCATTTCCAGCTTTCATAAATCAGTAAGATCAGTGAACATAAAAAGGGTGAAGGTAAGATGATTCTTTTAAACTCAAGTTTTAAAAGTCTTTTTAACCACGAGAGGGCATCAGATGCTCCTGAGCAGGGAACTGTTCAAGGTACTGTCCATGAGATAAACAGAATATATTTTAAATATATTGATTTTAATATAAAATACCTATTGGCATACAGACATTTAACCACTTAAAAAAAAAAAAAAAAAAAAAAAAAAGAAATGTCTGTCCCAATGTATGTATAATTAAAAAAAATAAATATGCTAAAATGCACTAGTAATGAAAACCAGAATGTTTATTACCTCACAAGTAAAGCTTATACAATAGGGTAGAAGAGGCATTAACAAGAAGTGCAATTCCTGTTGAGCAAGAATGCAAGATATTGTAATGAGAATCTGAACTGCTGTGACATATCATTCATTTTTCTCCATATTCCACTCTCATTATCATTTGCTCCAGCAATATGCTGGTCATTTTTATGGAAAAATTATATTTAATATTTCCTAAAGCAAATAATGGCAGAGCCCCATCCTCATCCTCATAAACATGCCAGATGCAAGGAAGCAAGGGAATGGCTGAATCCTTAGTTGTCACAAAAGTGGTGGTATTTTTTTGTACTTAGAGCAATCTGTCAATAGTACTCCATCAGTTGGGTTGTGCAGTAGATTTTTCTTATGTGTTACTTCTCATCTGATCTGCCAGATGAAAACAAAAATCACTTCACATTCTGAGGAATTGTAGGACTTTTTTTATTCTGACTGTTGCTCCTTCTGGATTGGTATTTCATGTGAAATATCTTGTTTCTGACTTTTGGCGACCATTCCTGGCTCCTTTTCATTGGCTTTGATTTTGGATTAGATCCAAAATCTAACTTGTAAGACTGGTGGCATATTTTCTTGATAATTTATTCTTTGCTGTATCCTCTGCAACAAAGCAGCAATTTTATCAGTGATGTATTACTTTCACTTCATTTTAAGAGCTGAGAACTATCTTTTGTATGATGATTGCATCAAATTTCTCTGTGTGAACAAGATAAATTAGTGTTATGCTTAAAATTATTATTTTGATTTCTCGCATCATATGTCTGTAATGTACCAAAAGTGTTTATATGTCTGCAAATTAAAGCTATATATTTTCATAATAACTTATTCTCTCTCTCCTAGAATTTTGATTATAAAGCTAAATATTATTTCAGTTATAAGAAATGCATTTTTCACAAGTTCTTAGGTGCTGGCTATCTTGTGTGACATGTCATAATACTTTCACAAATTAGTACATTTCAAAATCATTGATGACAGTTTGTGCTGTGCTTCTTGAAATTACCAGCAAAGACAGCTGTATGTCGGCTAATGTAAGTGGTGAGGCAGCTCGTACCTGCTTTGCAAGCAGGGAATGCAATTTCAGGCAGTTTCTGATTTTTCTCTCTGTGACTGGCACATTACTTTACCTTGAACCTACTGAAATGTTAGGGTTTCTAATAGATGCTGGTTGTATTTAGTCAAAGTAACAGTATTAGCATGATACCCGTAATTTTGCCATCCTAGCTATAGGAATTTTTTTTTTTCAGATTAGAATATTTTCTGTTTGGGCATGATTTGATAGCTGTGTTTCATAAAATTTAATTCAGCCTGTCAGAGCTTTGTGGTCAATCACCTCTTTTCTTTTATTTTTGTCTTATCAAAATATAAAAATGGTATGCATCACTGAATCACTGAAATGCATTTGGCACAAAAAGGCTTTGTTTCTTATCTCTGAAGAAAAATTGCATTATATCTTTGGAAACAGCTTCAGTATTTCAGATACTGTGTATTGCTGTGATGATGAAGCTGGATCCTCTGCATTTTTCTCTCCAGTAAGAAGGCAAGGTAACTGAAAGACAGGATTCTTTTCATTGCTCTTCTCTTATTTCAACTAGCACTCCAATATATTCTCAAGACAGTGTAAACAGGAGCAAACCCAAGACTTAAGAAATACAATAAAAAAATAATCCTGATCCTTCAGTGTGTGTTGATATAACACTGGGCAGATACTTCTATTCAGGTTTGACAAAGACGTAGTCTTGACCCTGTTTGATTAAGCTTTGGCTAAACATGCTGTTCTTGTTGCCTTTTTTTTTTCGTTTGTTTGTTTAGATGAAGCATGTTCCTAATGTGCAATAAAATGCAATGTTACGAGCCTGTTAAAGCCAAAGCACTGCTCGTGAAGCATTCACTCATGATTTTCTACACATTTAAAGAAAATGGGTTTAAAATCACACCTTCAGCCATACCAACACTTACTTGTCCAAAGGAATTTATACATAATAAGACCTCATAGAGCACATTTTTTGCCTTCTGTGGGTAGCTTTGCTGTGGGTATTGTCGCTGAAAATGGCAAAATATACAGTGAGCTGGATTTCTTACTCTATATATTGTGTTACTTAAAAAACATAAGCTGTTAACACCAAGCATAATAGTTAAACCTGCAATGTTGAGCCTAACAATGATTAAAAACCAGCAAAACAGGAGCCTTACATTCATAGAACCTGGGAATTTCTTCCTAAAAAAAAATGTTCTTTCTCAGTTGTAAAATTCTTAATACTGTCTGTATAGCAAATATTTGTGATGTTTCTGTTTGCAAAGTATCCCTTACTGAAATTCCTTTCACATGAAAACACATTTTTAATGAGTATAACTGAAGTAAATTAGACTGAGATATAAAAGGCCTATTTTATTACCACCTTGCGCAGTACACTTGCCAAAATATATGCAAATCTTGTTGACACTGGTAGTTGAGCTGGCACAAAAATAAATGTCTCATTCATTTACAGTATCCACTGATCAATCTTAGAGTGGGTGCCCTTTGTTCATTTTTATAAAAAATGAGATTGTCCTAAGTTTTGTGTTGCCAAAGTCTCCTGAACTTGCTATGCAAACACTTTTTCATTAGAATTAACAAATTAAAAAATGAAAGACAAGAAATGGGCAGTGAGCCCAGTGGCAGTGGACAGAGAAAATCAGTCTTCTCTTTCTCCATTATTTTATTCTTTTTAAAAGAACTCTTTGAAGTTAATGTTTTGATGCAAAACTAACCTAACACCTGGCTAAATATCAATAAAGGATGAGATGTAAAAGTGTCGAAAGGGAATTAGAGCTATTTTCTTCTTATTGTGTGAAAACTCAGAAAACACTTAATCTTATGGTCATTTATTTCCATTTTTCAGCATCAGGGTTCAAACATGCAACTGTGCCACAGCCCACTGAAAAGAATGTAAAAAGCTGCCACTCTCTTAGCAGGACATCCAAGGAGAGGTACAGTATTAGCAAATTTTGGCCTCCCTGACAGCAGTGGCAAACCTTTGATTACCAGCTGGGATTTCATTGCAAATTTTCTGGCCCTAACTGCTGCTTTGGGAAGATTGCATTAAAGTACACAGACACATGAATCTGATGCCTAGTCCATGACTATTTCACCTCCTGGTTCAAAGCAATGAACTTTCTCGGAGCAGTGGCCTGCATCACAAAAATACCTTGCAGTTTGGCATAAGTGGAGATACAAGGCACCTCTGCCACAAAGAAATCATCAGCTTAATATGCAGAGTGTTTATTTCATAATTAATGTGCCTTATCAGAGCCATGCTGAAATCTGACTGCCACTTTCCCTGTACTGTGCTTCTCACCATCTTCTTGCAGACATCAGTTTCTTTGTACATTCCTCTCATTCATGTAACTTAGGGAGAAAAACAATGCAAAACAATTACTCATTAAATTAATAGGCCAGCTGAAACTAACAACTTTGATTTAGACCACTCTTCTTCAGAACTGGAGTTTGAGGAGCTAAGCATGTTTAGCTCCATTACTGAAATAAGTTCAGTTTAAAGGAGATGTTTAGTGAAACTTAAAGTGGAAATAAACATATTTGGCACCCTCATTTCCTATAGAGTAGGTTCATATCGTTTTTATATGAGTAGTAGTTGCCCAGTGAGATAAAAGTTGCAGAAATTCGTTTTATGCTTTATTTTAATAATGGGAAATATTTTTAGGAAACTATTTGAAAGTTATTTGCAGCATGTCATAATTTACAATTCTCTGAGTTAAAACATGCAAAAGTACTTGTGCAGGCAGCATTGCTATTTCCTTTTCACTCTCTGTACCAGACTGAACCAGCAGATAAGATAAAACTGTCATCTACATTCTGAGATGGTGAGATTCAAGGATTTCAGCTCACAAACAAATATAAAGTTATACAGCTCTGTTTTTCACATTATGGATGAGAAAGATACTTTTATTCTTATACACAATTGGTAACTTGCATAATCTTTCTGGTGTGTTCTATCTGAATGTTTCAGTGATTTCTGCTATATTTGCATTTTAGTTTCATTACAGAGTGAATTTTAAAGGCCAAGTTTCAACTCTCAATTTTTTTCTGATGAGAGTACTTTGAACAGGTGCTTAGAAAACATTGTTCTGAATGAAGAAACGTTGAATCATTTATAATGCATTCATTCATTTATTCCACTGCTTGTAAAAGCAAATACAGGTTTACAGGTTGAAGCTGCAGGTTTGCATATTGCTAGCTACCACTGCTGCTAAGTAGCAAACACTTTAACTGAAATACATTGTAAGGAATTATTTCAACTGTTCAAGTCAAGAGGACTAGCATTTTAAGCACCAAGCTGGAAGCTTGTCTATTCCCAGCAGCCCTGCCAGCCTTGATTTAATGTAGTGTACTAACTATTTTGTCCTATTTTCCATCTTCAATGTTTGGGTGAAGTATTCATCCTCAGAGCAAGCCAGTGAGATGAGAACTCGTCTCTTTGAGCATAACAGGAGTGACAGCTTGATTTCTCTATCTGTGTGCCAGTGTCTAATGCTACCTGAGATGCCTTAAGGTATCCCCCCTGGCCTCAAGCTGCTCCTCAGGAGGAGTGCAGGCTTTCTCTCAAATGAGCTATCATATATGTCAGCTCAGTGCAGGTGCTTTGGCTTTTTTAGAAGGTGTTCAGTAAATGCTAATGTGTGATGAATTGAGCCTTTGATGCAATTCATCTTCATATTTAACATCTATTTTGGCATGTCTACAGACAGGTATTGACCACTGAGCTCAGACTCTGAGCTTCCAATATAATCTGTGAGTTTCATCAGCACAGGCAATAGAGCTGGAGAGTGCTTCAGTTTGTGCTAAAGTGGGAATTCAGGCAAGGTTTAGCTGCTCTGAAAATTAGTATCAAGTGCTATCTGGATTGCACTTGAGCATCTCAAGATTCTGCACAGTGCTGTCAGGGAGCCTTGTGCCTTTCTAGAGTCGTAGCTAGGTGCCAGGAGAGCAAAGCAGCTAAAGATGACGTGAGAAAACTTTGGATAGGCATGCATATCCCCCATATGCTGGTGACACAGTGAGTGTATCACCCTTTCAACTCCACTGAGCAGAGCTTGGAAGAATATAATGGGAACATAAAATATAGATCAGAGACATCTGGTACTAGTATCAGAGCCAAAAGAAGACCTGCAAGCCTAATATGTACCACTATCATAACTGACTGATAACCTCTGAAACGTAAATTCATCCCATGAATGTAGTAGTATTGCATTCAAGTCACTCCTACAGGACACTGTAAAAGGAGGTGCACCTTTGTATTTATATGATGGCAGAGCACTCACTGCTGAGGAGGTAAGAAAATTTTGTTATTTTTCAAGTGTTTTCAGTTATGTATTTGGAGCTGATGCTAACAAGGGCACTCATTAGCCTTCTTTTGGAAACTGAGCTATTGTTTTCAACATAAAGACTCAAATGTCAGAATCTTCCAAGGCTGAAGAGACACAATCATGCTTTGTCTACTAGAAGAGCATTCCATGGAAATGGAGATACTTGGCCTTGAAACACTTTCAAAACTTTTCTTTAAACAATCAGTGACAGTTGAGGGGTGAGAAAACTAGGGAAAACACAGTTCTGTGCTTTTTCCTCCTTGATGAGAAGACTCGGGTTTGCACACAGACATGAATATGTTACCTTAGATATTTTTCAGATGTAATAGTCTCCTCAATGTTCAGAATTTTTCAAACCTATTACCTTTATTTGTGCGGCAATCATATGAAAATTACAACCTCAAGACATTTATGGGATAAAGGCTGGTCATCCTCTGTCTAAGGTTCTATTTTCTGCAGAATGTATTTATAAAAGGTCTGCCTGACAGGGTACAAAGCAGAATTTCTTTTCAGGATATGTACAGGACAGATGGAAATAGAAAAGAACATAAGACAGCAAGAATAAATAAATGCAGTCAGAATGAAAGGGTCATTTTCTAAGATTGCAGAAACAAGAATAAGTGGTTAGAAACAGCAAAAAGAATATTTCTGGATGTACTGGATTTACTGTGCATCATCTGCAGTGTTAAGCATCCCCTTTCAGCAATTGCTCGTCCTTTTTCTTAACCTCTAAGGATGAGAGCTTGTTGCAGAAGCTTTAAGACCTCCTGACACAATCTACTAACACAAAATATATTAAGAACTGATTCACATTGTCAGCAGGTCACAATTGTATAGAGAAATCAAGGCTTTGAGTAGAATATTTTTAAAGTGTCTGTTTTATTATGATAAGAGCATTCCCTTTTCCTGGTGCTTTTCTGTAGTGTTATTATATTGGGTGCATTCATTTTTGCTAACTCGGGACTAATCCATATTATTACAAACATTTGCATCTTCTCAGACAATATAGAAGCTGATACTGTGACATTACTTTTCCTGTGAATGCTGTTAAAGTAATGAGAACTTTTTTGCAACAATACACAAATACCAGATGTGCTTCTGTCCTCACTTTCCTAAAGTGCATAATGATAGGGTAACCTTCTTCTTTATGAATAGAATAAAAATTTCAATATAGTAGGACAAGAGGGTTCTGATATAAGCCTGTGTTAATACAGTGTACATCCTGCAGATGTTTTCTGAAATGGTTCCCTTGCATATCTCTGTAGAAGATGTAGAAGTCATCTATTCATTTTGAGAGTGTCTTATTTTTTTTGTTACAAGTCATAAGAGAAAAGCAAAGGCCACACAATTATACTGGTGTTCTCTTTTATTTGTTTCTGTTTACCTGGGTAATTTTAACTGGACTAAAACCACAAGTTTGCTTGTCATTAACTGTCTTTTCTTTGAATTTGAATTTTGAAACATCGTATATAAAGTTAGACACCTAAAAAGTAGATTTCCAAATATCTGAGAAAGCAGTAAAGGAAGAAAGCATGCAGGAAAAAGAAATGTTTTGGAGTAACATTCAATCTTGAAATTTCAACATAGGGTAATTAATGTATTATTCTCCTCAAGGATATTTTTCAGTTTTCTCAGACACAATGAAAACAATTCAGTCCCTCCAGCTGTGTGTACATGGGGCACACCTTCAGAGTCTTTGCTGCAGTCCTTTCAGGAGGCAAGTAGCCTCAACTCTCACTAAAGTAAATCCAGTTTAAAAGTGTTCAAGGATTCATATTAAACTATAGTTTAATATGGAAAAAATCAAACCAACTGATACTGTCCATCCCCATTACAACTACTTTGAAGGCATCACAAATTAAATATTTCAGGTTTGGAATATTTGTATTGGTTGTAAGTTCCATTTGCTATTGTCTTTGATATTGACTATCAACATCTATCCACTAGTAATTTTATTTGAATGAATATACTTGACAAATAGTTTAATCAACAGTATTTTTATCACTTACAAAATATTGAAACAAAATCCACAATTTTTTCTTTTCCCTATTTTATTTCCTGGAATAATAATTACATTATTAAAAAGCAATACCTATTTTTGTGTTATTATCAGCTATGATATGGAATTGTGTGATCATTTCACAGCACTCAAAGATTTTTCTCTTAATATTTTTTTAGAGCCTGGTAGTATTTTGTCATTTCCAAATAAGCTTTTAGACTTTGGCTTGTAATATAATGAAATTAAAAACTGCTAAAGGCTGAGATTTCAGTATTAACAGCATCCAGAAACGCCAAGTCATGAGTGATTCGCAACGCAGATTCATGTTATCCAAACTTAATAGATCTGTATAGGCAATTTGGAAGTACACACATCTCAGATGGCTTCTCTAATCAAGGGGACTCTAAAGTCTCTTGTTGCAGTGTGGGTGGCTTATGACATATCTCTGCTCTCAGTTCACAGAAGAAAGACATTACAGCAGAGGCACCTCTCTTAAATATCTGAAATTAAACAGAGTGAATCTAGATTATGTACTAGAACAAGAGAGAGCCACAAGGCATATTTCCCTTTCCCAGTTACAGGGGATGGGAAACACTACTAAAGTGTTACCACATAAAATCTCTATACTGAGACAACTTCCTTTTCCAAGTATGGTAGTTTTTGTGTTAGCGTTTGCTTGGTTTCTTATTTAATCTTTGTAGGTGTGGAAGTAAATTTCTTTGAAGTGATAGGGACAGCTGCATTTGGTGCAACTGGAAGGTTTTTGCCATGTCACTTTTTGAAAAATAAAAACACACAAATCATAAAAAGAATGAAATATAGCAGGCATAGAGGCAAGGAAGAAAGGAATCTCTTTCCTACTCGATCTTCTCAAGTCTGCAGGTGATGGATGGCAGTGTGCTGAGTATGCAGTTCTTCAGTGGAAGTTGTACGTCTGATAAGAAATACTGTGTGGGAATTACAAAACCAATATGCATAAATCACTCAAGGGGAGTAAAAAAAAAAAAAATCCTTCTAGCCTAAAAAAGATGCACAGATTACTGGTAAGATTTTGAGCTCTTGCATGCGTCAAATAGATCACAACAGCTTATACATCATTACCTCTTCAGAGTGTATCAGACAGCAATAGACAAAACTATTTTTGAGCCATTTTACATTTTTAGCAAAACAGTGTTTAGAAATAATTTGCCTGAGTTCAGGCTACTTTAGAATTGAGTGTTTTACAAGGTGATCTAGGTGAAAAAACCCAACTTGATATGTGAAACTGGTTTGCAAAAGACATGCAATTTTTACAGATTCTTTTGAGGTAATGATTAACAACATAGTACTGTGTAATTGAAAATTTTTTACACTCTTATGGGGATTTTGTCAGTTTCCATCAACTTTCATTAACTAAAAAAAAAAAAAAAAAAAGGAACAGTAAACAACTTAAACTATCTGAAATTTACTAAAGACAATAAAAAGAAGGACCTTTTCAAACAGTTCCACTACGGGTCAAACTGAAATTACTTATTAGAAACAATAATATGCATTAGGCCATACTTAATTGAAATTTGGATGTATGAGTACTTTACAGATGTTTTAAAGGAGCTGTCAATAATTTTTATTGAGCCAGATACACCTCCTGCTGTCTTCCCCTCCTCTCCACACCCCCCCCCCCAAAAAAAAGGGAAAAAAGGAAAATATTTAAAAGAATACCAAGAAATTAGATCTACCTGGGAGCAATGAACAAGTTGCTGCAGTGGTAAAAAAAAAATAGAAGAAAAAGTATGAGCAGAAATTAATGAAGGTACCAAAACCTATCAGATGAATGGGTGGTGAAATGAATCACAAAAACAAAAAACATAAGTTTTTAAGAATTCATATATAAGTAAAAGAGAAAAAAGAGAAAAAAGCCCAAACATTATACAACCAGATGCACATGAATTTGTTCCTTTTTCTTCAGTTTATAGAACTGCTGCCAGTGACTCTGAGTGAATATCACCTCAGTTCCAAGTGTTTTATATATTTGTTCATTAATATGTTCACCCTCCTTTGATTTCACAAAAAGGTTTTTTTTTTTTTCTTTGATATATAGTGGTGAGATTACTCATCATTTCTTAATGAGATGATTGTGACCTTTTGCCAGCAACAAACAGAGGGGAAGATTGAAAGATAAATATGTGTGGCAGGGAAACTTCTGGCATGTGCTTAAGAGCTGAAGCTCCCAGGAGAAGAGAAGGTAACATATGAGAGAGTTAACAAAGGTAGAGGTGAGACATGTAGCTAGAATAAAATAAAGATGCTACTGTAATAATTCAATTAATTATTATAAATGTTGGACAATTAATAAAATTACAGTAGACCATGAAATGAAAACAAACAAACAAAATGATGGTAGAAAATTCCTGGGTCTAGCAAGATGCATTTTCCTCTGAGAATACAACCACTAAATAGCGAGTTTGGACATCCACCTATTAGTTCAAGCCTGGTAACTTCAATTTAGCTCAAACTTGTAAAACAAATTAGTCTGAAAAGTAGTTTTTAAGGCACAGATACAAAAAAACTTCTGGAGGACAAACTGGTTCTCCTTTCCACCTAAGAGCACAGAGATACTCCAGGGTACTCTTGTACATTTTTAATAATGCGTCTCAATTTCACCTGCAGTCTTTGAACATAGTCTCTGTATCAGGGATTTGAACCACTGCTTTTCCATAAAAGAATACTTTATCTATTGAAGTGCATTGAAGTGGTGAGAGAAATCCTCATTCATCTAGTAATGAGTGAGTGGGAAAGAAATTATATTCTTTATTTCATAAGGATTAGACTTTATTTCCCATACCAAACAGAATACTCAACAACAGACACCAGAGTTGAACCTTTTTTTCCTAGATTTGTTGGCGGTTAATTTGTTTAAATTACAGAGTAACTAGAAGAATACAGATGTTATACCAATATTTATAAAGGTTAGAAGTAAAATAATACATAAAACTTAAGTAAAATACAGAAAAAGCTGTTGTGCAACTAACACGATAGTGAACTGCTGCCTCTAGCATAAGGACACGGAGCTATTAGAGTGAGTCCAGAGGAGAACCACTAAGTAGATCACAGGGCTGGAGCACCAGTCCTGTGAAGGCAGGCTGAGAGAGATGAGGTTGCTCAGCCCAGAGAAGAGGAGCCTTTGGAGAGACCCAAGACCACCTTTCAGTACCTTAATGGGGCCTGCAAGAGAGTTGGAGAGGGATGTTTTACAGTGAAATGAAGAGATAGGACAAGAAGGAATGGCTTTGATGTGAAAGGGGGTAGGGTTAGATTCAAAATTAGGAAGAAATTCTGCACTGTAACGCTGGTGAAGCACTGGAACAGGCTGCCCAACAAAGCTGTGGATACACCATCCCCAGAAGTATTCAAGGCCAGGTGGGATGGGGCTTTAGCAGCTTGGTCTAGTGACAGGCATCCCTGTTTCACAGGGCATTGGAACCAGGCAATCTTTAGCATCCTTTGTAGCCCAAACCATTCTAGGATTCTGTGAATTTAAAGATAAGCATATATAGCAATCAATCAAATTAGAAATGATCCTGTGCAAAGCTCATCTTTTCAACATAGTGAATCTGAATTTACTCTTTGATTAAATTATACATTTTGTGAAGTCAAGGTGTAACAGTCAACCTACTATAAAATATTTGACTTCTAAATAAATCACATACTTCAAAAGTTAGCATTATGTGATTTCAATAGAACAAGTTCAGCAATTTCAAAAGTTAATGGAGTTACGACCCCTTAATAACAAATGTCAGGAAAAAAGTCTCCAGTGGGAAAATGTCCTTTAATTTTGGGCTTTATGGGCAGATTCAGTGGATATATGTTTTAATTTTATATTCCTTAATGAATAAACAAGTCCACTTGTACTCCAATGTAGTGCCATAAGAATATGAAATAGAAAAAAAAAAAAAAGAAAAACCCCCTAGGTTTTGGAGGGGGGGGGGGGGGGGGCGGGCTGTTCTGTTCTTGTTCTACAAAGAGAAAAGTAAAAACAGAAATAGAGAAATAATATTATTATGTACAAGGCATTAATCAGAACAGTGCTGAAATATTGCATACATTTTTTTTTGTTATATTTTAAAAGGTCATTTAAAAATGGGGGACATGTAGATAAGTCACAAATTTATTTTGAAATTAAGAGAAAATTAATTAATTTGAGAGACTGTACAGTTAGTCAATTTTATTTTTCTTAAAGGAAATAATGGACTAATTCCACTGAAAAGAAGTTCTAAACACAGCACACTTTCTATTGTAGGAAAAAATAAAGGAGTAAAAGTAGGCATTTGGTATCTCTAGATCAAAGCTGAATGACGTTCTGAAATGTAACCTGAAAGAGTCAGGCACAGTTAACTGAGATTAAAAAATACCTAGTGCATTAAATATTGTGTGTTTGTAACTTCTGATGAATAAGGGGCAGACTTGATGTAGTGATGTGACGCTAGATCTTTTGAAACTATGATACAGATTGATTTTATATTACCTTGAATCATCTCTCTTCCTCTCCTCCCCTCCCCATGTTAGTGGAATGGTTAGATGAACAAACTATAGTTATCTGTTAATGTATCTGAAATCAAATACAAGTGATATTTTTGAAGAATTTCAAAGAAAAACACTTTATTACAAAGTGTCTGATACGAACTTTGAGCTGTAGCAATCACAATAAAACTTATGGTTGTCTAGACTATGGGACAGATTTTAAAATGTGAATACCCTTTCTTTATGTATTCTCTCATTGATATGACTACTACCTAAACAATCCTCTATCACTGTGATTATTGAATACTTGGAGTATTCAAAAAAAGGAGGCAGTGAGGAAAAAAAGATCAGTCACTGAGAATACTCCTTGAGATAAGATAAAAAATAGTGAAGGACATATTTTGTCATACATGTGTAAAATGACCTTTCCCCATAATCAGTCTCCTTATGTAGAACTACTTCTAGAGAAGTAAACTGAATACAAATGTGTCAATATAATTTTTCACATTATTGAAGTATTCAATTTATTTAATATTTTAAATAAGTAATCTCTTTCTCTCTCTTCTCACCCTGCAGAATTAGCCAATGGGAAGCACAAGCACAGATGTCTAGTGAGCATTAATGTTCATGCATGTTGTGCAGACATACATGCATACAGATGTGTGACACACATGAAAACTATATGGCATGAATCCTAAATTGTAGGCATACAATTGCAACTAAGTTGTACAACTTTATTCTAGTCTGTCTGGAAACCTTATCTCTTGCACAAATGCCCCTCCTACTGCTAACCCATAGTTTAATCACTTTTTCTGGAAGTGGTTAGCCTGGCTGTCTGGTAGTTTCATCCACCTTGGTTAAGCTGAGGGGAACCACTCTTTGAAATTCAAAACAGGGCCATTGAGGACTCCTTACAGAGGAGGGAGGATCAGAACAAGGACTCTTGCCCATCCATCATGTGAAAGCACCTCACAGTGCTTTTCTTTCTCAACTGTAGGTGAAGTCAACTGGTGTATTAGATGGGAAAACAAGACAGGATAGATTGGAAATAAATTTCTACTCAGCTGCATCTAACTGGACAGTGAATAGCACTGAAAAGTGCATGGAATCTTAACACTCAGTAATTATTGGGCAGATGACTGCAATGAATGGGTATATTAGCCAGAGGAGAATAAGCAGTGCTCTGTAATTGACCTGGTTGGCTTGAACTAACTCAGAAGTGATAGGTCCAATATACAACTATTGCACCTGTGGGACTGTCATTTCTCCAACAAGTAGTACTGTCACTGGTTATATACTGGCCTTATCATTGTCCCTTTAGCTGTTCTGAAATACTTTGACAATCCTCAAGAGTTTCAAATGAAACAAATGACTGCAGTCATGCAATAAAATTTTGCTCCTACTCACCTATTATCCACTGCAGATAAATCATGGTTTTAAATTGACATCAAACATAGCCAGGTCTTCTTTTTATTGAGTTATTATAATAATGATTTAAAATTTAATAAATTCTTTGTAGAAGGCCAGATTTTAATTATTTTCATTTCAGTCCATGTCACCCTCATGGCTGATCTCTGTAACAGGCAATTTACTTCCCTTTGTGTTGTAGCTGAACAGTGGGGCTTTAATTTTCCTAGCAGGCATGGTGAGAACCAGAGGAAGGATAAGCACTTTCAAATGGAACTGTGTATCTTCGTTTATCTTGGGTCGTGAAGGACATCAGGCAGTTCTTTGATTTACGATAATTTCTATGCACTCTATAAATTTCTCAGATTATGGCAGGGTTTACTCACTGAATTATTCACTCACATTGTATTATTATTACTCACTTTGGTTTAATAAAAACGAGATGTTGCAAAAAAAAAAAAAAGTAACAACCCAACAAAAATTTTTCTCCCTCTCTGTGGAAGACTGGGATTCACATTCTTTCTTTGCATGAAGACATTTAAATCCATATCTAAAGAAAATACCCTAATGCCCCACTTTATTTAGTATAGCTGGGTGTTCTTAGTCTCTTCTATTGATACTGTACTTCGAATGAACTATTAAATATTAAAGAGAGTTTAGATGTCTTATCTGCTGGGAAGGAATAGTAACAATGAGGTGCTTTATTTGCCTGTCCATTCCTGTTCCTTTGTTTGATGACAGTGAAAACTCCTAATTTGCTGCTGATTTTTGTATCAAATTAGGTTCTTCCTTTGTGATTGGATAAATAAAGGAATATATTTATAGTTGCTATATTACAGACTGGAATATTAAGTGATTTTTCTAAATGAAGGAATAATGAAAACATTAATTAAAAGGTTAAGATAAAGAGAGGATGATAAAAGGAAATGAGTAATTAAGGCCTAAATAACAATAACTAGCTTTTACATCAAATAAAAATGTCTTGTGTAATCAGTAAAACCCACACATGGTGAAAAGTCAGGAGGAAGCAATCCCCCAGTCTCACATGTCTATCCTCAGGTACTGTGGAATGCTTTTGGAATCTATTCTGCATGTGTGAGTTCTTTGTAAGACACTGTATGATCATATGTGTGTAGAGAAAAATAAGTAGAGAACTGCTGAGGATCTGCCATAGTTTCTGAGCCCCATCATCCTCTGACTGTTGGGTGGGCTGTAGCTTGGTTCTGCATTTATTTTCCTTTAAGTAGTTAAGAAGAAGTGTACCTATTCTTCAGCTGGTAAACAGACTTATCAAAAGTTTTTACTTCCTTAGTCTTTGTTTAGATATGCAAATCTAAAATGTATGTCTCAAATGTGCTGCCCAAAACTTTGTGATACCTTACATTACTCCATTAGATTTGAAAAGACTTTGGTTTAAAATGTAGATCTTTAATCATCTTAAAGTGAGTGATCTGGCCAATAGACTCTAAGAAGAATGTCTCACATTTTCTGTCTTTCATATAATCATAGAATATGCTGATTTGGGAAGGACCCACAAAAATCATTGAGTCCAAATCCTGGCCCTGTGCAGGACATCACAAGAACCACACTATGTGCTGCAGAGCATTGTCCAAATGTTTCTTGAACTCTGTCAAGCATGGTGCTGTGACTACTTCCCTGGGGAGCCCATGCCACTGCCCAAACACCCTGTGGGTGAGAAACATTTTCCTAATATCCAACATAAACCTCCCCTGACTCAGCTTCATGCCATTTTCCTGTGTCCTGTCACTGGTCATGAGAGTGAAGATATTGGTAGCTGCCCCTCCACTTCCTCTCAAGAAGATGCTGAACACCACAATAAAGTCTCTCTGAGTCTCTTCTTCTCCAGGTTGAGGAGACCAAGTGACCTCAGCTGCTCCTCACAAGGCTTCCCCTCATAGCCTTCACCATTCTCATGGCCCTACTTCCAGAGATGAGTGAAGACAAGGGGAGGATTTTTTTTAAACCCATCATTCTGATCAGATGATGCAAACAATGGTATGCTTTCTTGATTCTGGTTTTCCAGCACATTCTAGAAACCTAGAGCAATGCTCTAGTTTCAAAGAATTGAGCAGAGTGGCTAGGTAATGGATTGTCCCATGAAAACAATGTATTTCATTGTCCTTCTGTGGATTTATTTCTTATTTCCTCCCAAACAGATCTAGATGGACTAGAGGACAAGTGAAGCATACAAGAGAAACAGATGTCATCCTGTTCTATAATTATCTAGTCATAAAGTCAGAGGTAATCTCTTTTTATGAATTCTTCCTTCCTTTCCTGCAGGGAACTTGGATCAAAGAAGTATGGCACTCTGGTTTATCAAAGTCAGAAATTATAGATACTAGTAGAATTTTCCATTAGTCATATGAGAAAGAAAAACCAGTGAGGTTTCTTTTTAAAGGATCTTTCTTTCTTTCTTGTATTTTTAGCTCATAAACCTGATGCCACTTAAGTTCTGCCCTATGACATCCCTGTCATCATCTACAAGCTGTGCACATAATCCAAGTTATATCACAGTGTTTTCATGCATTCTTTCAGTTGATTGAAATGGACCATTTTGCTTAATGAACCACCATATTTCACGTAATTGTAATTCAAGTCAATATTTTCAGCATAACTCCTAGTTGCTAAAGTATCAGGTAGTTATGTATTTACTATTTTATATATGTTAAAAGTTATCAATTAATGATTCTAAAACATACACAATTTTTTAAGAAAGGGACAGATATAAACTAGGAAATAAGTTTGGTGGGCAAAAATGTCTAGTCTTGGTAATCCTGAGATTTTTCACAAATATTATGTTAATCTTTAAAAAGGAGAAAACAAAAAAGAGGAAAATTTTCCCAAGTATGTCCATTTTCAATCTTTAAAAGAATGCAAAAATGCTTTAAAATCACATTTTCTTTGTAATTTTTTTTTGCTTGTTAATGAACTTTTATCAACCAATAAATTTGAGATTAACAATCTCTCAATGTATTGTTAATATAATAATAGAATCATAGAATATGCTGAGTTGGAGGGACCCATTGGGATCATAAAGTCTGACTCCTAGCACTACACAGGACACTCCAAGAACTATACCATGTGCCTGAGATCATTTTCCAACACTCCTTGAACTCAGACAGCTTTATCCTGTTCCAGTGTTCAACCACCCACTGGATGAGTGGCATAGACTGGAATGGACCTTAAAAATCATCTTGTTCCAACCCCTCTGGTATGGGATAATGACATTCTTCAATTACTGGGTCAGCAGAGGCAGGAATACAAGGAGAAAAATGAAGGTGCAAGATAAAGCATTACAATGAGGAGGTAAAACTATAAAAGCTTTAGAGGAAATTAAGTTTTGAATCTTACCCTTAACAGCACTTTTCTTCTGTAAGCCATTAGCAGTCAGATAACTTACAGCCAGTCCATTCACTCTAACCTCTATTTAAGACTAATTAGAAGTGAATTAATCTAAAAGTTGGACAGGACTAAGGGTGATAGAAAAATCCATTCCTGTCTAGCCATAATCTAAATCATCTGTTCAGAATCTCTGAGTTGGGCAAAATTCTAACAGGAGCTTCATTCAGCTGAGGGACACAATGCTAACTAAATGTAGGGAATTACACCTCTAAATCCAAACCTGCAAGTTAAAACATTGATGTTCAATGACCATCTCCAAAATCAACCAGGTAGCTCTCTTCTAATTGGAGAACTCCCTAAATCTTTTTCACCATGGCAACATCTACAGCAGTCTAGATTCCAGTATTGTTAAAATGAAGAGGATTAGGCACATACAGGGTGCAGTTCACCTGATGAAGAAGATACCAAGAATAGGTCAGTCAAATTATTTGTTGGAATTGTCTGTATGTTTCTATTTGCTATAGAGAGAACTCAGAAACCAACTCAGACAAGATCTCTACAATTAGAGAGCCTGAATCCTGTTCCAAAATCTCTTTGCTTTTTCTACATGCTTAAAACATTTCTTTTCTTATTTTCTTGCTTGTTGAATGTTTTGCAACTGCAGTGACAGAGAAGCCCAAACAAAGGAGATACTCCTTAACAACAAAAAATTCCTACTGACTTTAATGAAATCAGTATGGGACTGACATACTGAGCTAGGTTATCTGAAAGCCTTCCATTTCCAATAAACTAATCTTATACAGAGGGAGCAAAACCTTCTACTCAGTGAATAAAAACTTCAGAAATTCAGGCAAATTCTTCATCTTTAAAGGTTTTATCCTGTGGTTATTATTCAAGGTGATTGTTTTTATTTTGGGTGGGGTTTTTAGTAACTCTTGCTACTTTTCTGAGACTTAAAAATTTAATTTCTCTCTAAGGGATCAATTTACAGCTGAACTTTATTGCTTAGCCCATTTGGAAAGTTTGCATCTATCATCCATCAATTCTATTTTTACTCACTAGTAGAACCAGAAGTTTCAAAGGAAACAGTATATCCATGTAAAATTAATTTAGTTCAACTGTGACCTCATTACACTGATAGAGTGTAGTGCTGCTACCTGCAACCAAAACAAATTTATTTTGATTAAATATACTTCAGGTTATAAAAACAATGTATCTCACCCAAGTCATAGGATTTCAGCAACATACAGGTTTTATTCTAAAGTTATCTACTACTCACAATAAGATAAAATGAGATTTCTTTTTCTCTTGTTTTTTAAGGCCAAGGCACAAATATGTGGTTTGCACAAAAACCTCTGCATGATCAGTTCCTTGGCAGAAGTTTCATATGATCAGATTTAATTTTAAAATTCCTCTGTGTTTTTAAATACATATTAAATCCATCAGAACATGGTTTACTGTCACTTTTAATCTTCTAAGAAAATTTACCTTCATTCCTCACAGGGAGGAATGAGAAGGAAATACTGTTTCAAATTCACCAGAGCATTTTGAATTTTAGAAAAATTCCTGGGTGGTAAAGATACACTGCACTGTGACTCTGGCCTCTGAATAACTAAATTGATAGGACACATAAAGTATGAAAGTATTAAATCCCTCAGGGAAGGAATTTAATCCAGGTCTTCTACGTCTGTTAAATATCCTTACTATCTGCTCACTTATTATTCTGGGGCATCACTTGTCTCTTCCTTAACAGATATTCTATCCAAGATTTGCAAAATCTTTCCTAGAGTGTTCAATTAAAACAAATTCATCACAGCAAAAGGCCTGGTTTGGGAAAAATGGTATTTTATGGGAACAAAAAACTCATTACTAAAATTTTTCTAATGGATATTCATCACCATCTCCTGAGAGATTTATTTTGATTATTAGACGATTAAACTTATTATTTACTTTCTATACACACAAATGCAACCAAACTAAACTAAACCAAACAAAACAAAAAAAACCAAAAAAAATCCAAAAATAAACCCACTAAAAAACAAAAAACCCAAACACAAGTGTGAAAAATCCACAGGGAAATCAGTGGTTCTAGCAATACTTTGCTCATGAACAAGTCTTGCTGAAATAAATGTTGTCTCTGGTTTACAGTGCATGCCTCAAGTTATTTTTTATAATTTTAAAAACATTTGTTATTGAATGATACATTTAGCATGATATGCACATAAATTCATTTTAAAATCTGGTTTCTGACTATATCTTCTGAAGAACGAAAAAAAAAAACCATAGTCTGATGTTTCAAAAAGGATGAGGAAAGATTTAATTGTAATCCTAATTCTGATCATAATTTGTTGCTGAATAAATTACTGATAACTGTGTCCTGAATAAATTACTGATAACTTACCTTATCCTTCTGAGAGAAGAAGATGATAATACAAAACATAGAAAGGTAGTGAGATGGTTCATTCACTGACGTCTTTGTGCGGGAAAATATCTCCCTGCACAGCTCTCCTTATATGTAAAATGTTATTCTAAAATAATTGTATCAATTATCAAATAGTACTGACATGGAATTTTTATGTCTTTAAAATGATATTTTAGTAACACAATTGCATTCACCTCAAAAATTTCTTTTTTTTTTAATCTAGGCCTTAGATTTAAATATGAAGCAATGTAATTATGGAAGGTGTTCCATCACACACAAAATCTGTCATCTTGTCTCTTATCACAAAGAGACATTAAATTCATAATTATTTCATTATATAACTAGTGCTGAAGAGCATGGTGAGAAAAGTGCTTCTCAAATCGGATAATTACTATCATTTGCACCAGTGTACTTCCAGCAATCATACTATATATTTATAGACAGCAATGAAAATAAATGGAGTGATGTTGTTACTTGTCCCATGAAAAACTTTCACAATGGCAATGACAGGAATATTACATTCCTCTCACTAGCAGAAAATAAAATGTACACCTTGGGACAGATAAATGTTCCTTCCTATATTTTACTGTGTAATTCTAGCACTCGCCATACTTCAGCTTTTCTGCTAACTCTTGCAAATTACTCCAGGACAAACCGGTATTCATGTCTAATTTGCTGCTTATTTGCAAAATGTCTAAAAAGACAGTTTTTATTAAGAAATGCACCATTAATTTTAGAGCAAATATAATATATCTGGTTTAGGGTGGTTTTTTTTTTAGTTTTTTGGTGGTTTTTTAAAAGTACAGTAAGTGTAAAAAGAATAAAAGCAATTTTGTATATTATTGCTCCAAAGTAGAAAATTCTCTTTTCTTCTGATTTTGCAGAGCAGTTAATATTGTCTTACTTCTGGCCAAACCATTGTGGAAACTAGAGTATCTGAAATTACATTTAATTATTTAATTGTGTGGACAGACAGTAGCTAGCATTGCTTCTAGACTGCTCACATTTCTAGCTGGGCATTATTGCTCTCTCTGTGGCATGATCAGAAACAATTACCACGTCAATAAAGTAAGAGGTAGCATTACCTGGGATTGAAATCATGATTAGAACAGTGACCTGGCTATGACACAAATTAGCTTACCCTCTTGCTTTTCTTCTTTTTAATAATTCAAGAATCCTTTCTCTGTGTATGCTGTGTATGTTCTGGCTTTGCATTCTTTGCAGTCTTTATTTGCTGCTGTTAATATGCTCTTTCTGACATTTAAACAATTCTATTAAAAACAGCTTGTAAATACTAAATTGAACTGCATAATGTAAAAGAAAATTCTCTAAGCAAATATGTTGTATAACTGGAAACATTTCTTTTTTCTTTTGCTTTTATCTTTTCTTTCTTTGCCTGATTACCCTCAAGTCTTTGATAACATGATTATTTACATAAAAAGGAAATTATTTGCATAAAAAGTTCATTGAACTGCTTGGGTGTTTTTCTATGAGGAAAATAATGAAATTCACAAGTATTCAGGACAATGTTTTCCATACTGAAAATCAATAAATATAAACTAGAAATATAAAATTGCAGGAAACTATGACAATGGGTACTAAAATGGGCAGGAAAGGGGAAAAAAGGGAAGATGGAAAGGCAGATGGTATGAGAGGTAAATTATCTGAACAGAAAAGGAATTTAAACTATACTGTAACTTACATAGATAAAGTGTTACAAAAATCTCCAGTAAAGACATATTCTAGATGTATGTGTTTTTAAATATAGTATGCTATATAGGAGTCATTACATTCCGTAAAAACAGAAAAACAAAAAGTGTTTTCCTTAATCCTATTAATTTTGTTCTACTTCAAACTTCCTTTCTGGTTTCCCTTTCTTCTTTATAAATATATTTTTTGCCACTCTAAAAGTCTTGGTAGAATTTACTCCCCTCTTTTTTTTTTTTTTTTTTTTTTTTATTTGGCTTTGAGCTTTGTGTTTATATAATCACTTTCTTTACAGATTTCTTAATTGTCCTTTACTTATACTGTTCAAAGCAGGTTAGTTACCTATAGCACATATCAATCACCTGTCTGTCATATTTAAGCAGTTTATTACCATTTTCTAAATATGTTTTATAAACTAAGATTTCATATTCTCTTACAGCTCTAGTTTGTGGTAGAATCTGAAAGGCCATATAAAGATCGTGCTTTTTCTTCTCCATATACATCCTCAGATCCAGGTGTCCATAAACTAAACAGAAAAGGCAGAAAAGAAAGTACTGTATTCTGCATTTCTAGAGGGTAAGCTTATGAAAACAATGATTAAACTTAAATACTCTGGGTTAATATTGCTGTTAAATAAACAAGTCTCATGGGGTAAGTGAGATTCTTTCAAGCAGAACCCTGAACAAGATGAAAGTCTGTTCACCTGAAATCCAAAGTAGTGAGTATTAAGACTACAGAATGTTAGAAGCACTGAACTTCAAAATCATATATGAATACATATCTATATATTTAAAGGATTTTGGCAAGGTTAATTCTCATCTTACTGAACTGAAGTTTCAGGGAGCAGCATGAGTGGGGCTGGTCTCCAACGAAGGATGAGCTGAGAGCCCAAGGTTCCCAGGTTTGCCCAGCACAGGCTGCATGCTGTCTTTGCTGATGGGTGCAGAACAGCAGGGTCTGGGCAGGGCATCACTGGGGACAGCGACAGGGGCCACCCACAGAGGCAGACAATCAATGTCAGCAGTCACATCTAGGGTCCACCCAGCGTGACTAATCTGGACCAGCTGGATATGGGGCCAGAGATGGGATTAGAGACCAGGCTACCTGTAACATAGCTCTGTGCTCCATCTGTGGGACAGCAGCACTGGATGCTAAGTTACCCATAAGGTAACCCCAGGTCTTTCTCCAAGAGGTCTTTCTCATTCCTCTGTCCCTCTAAAATAAATTTGTATTATCTTCAACATATCAGCCCATAGGAAAATAAGAAATGGCTCTTAAAGGCCATCATTGAAGGTCTTGTAATGTACTTCTTATATACTAAAATAGTGAGTTTGTCCATAATATAAAGAGGGCCAGAAATTATAATGGAAAATGTTGTAAGCTCAAAGTAAACAGAGATCTAGGGAAGATTTATATTTCAAAATCATGTCAAGATACTGAGGGTAGGTGTAAGGAAGCAGAGGATATAAGAAAACAAATGGTCTTTTCTAAGACAAGAAAAAATGCATTAACCTCTTTCTGCAAACTCTGCATGCCTCACAAAGCCTTTACTCTATAGTCATAGAGCTGTACATTCCATTTTTGAAGAGACTATGTACAGATACCACTTGAAAAACACTGAGTCACTGAGAGACAGATTTGTCATGCAGGCAGTGTCAGAAAGAATTGAGAGAGCATTTAAGACTATGAAATATGGGGATGTATGTACTGATTAAGTCAAATAGCCTTGTAATTGCCTTTGTCTCACAGTGACAACATAGCAGATATCAGTGGAAAAAACCATGAGATTAGGATAAAATAGATTGGTGGGTTTATTTTTGGTCTGATATATCACCTCTGCTAACAATGTCTGTTTCTGCAAGCAAGGGATTCTAAGATTAATGTATATCTCTCTCCTTGTGCAGAATAACTCTTGAATTAATTTTTCTGATACTCTTTTTGAACTCCCTTGAGGGTTCTGGCATCCACATATTGTATCAATTACTTCCACAGTGTAATTATTTATTATCTGGAAAAGTAATTCCTATTCTTTCTTCAAAACCTCTCAGTTAACTCATTTGATGAGCTAGTTATTGCCCACAATCCATGTGCTATTCACTGCTTTCATACCATTCATGATTTTACAAGTCTTCATCACAAAAGTCTGTTCAGTCTTCTATTTTCTGGGCTACACACCCCCTGCCTGTTTAATTGTTTGTCATAACAAAATTTTCTTTATCTCCTATCATCCTTGCCAAATCACTTTCCCAAGTTTCATATATTTTGAAGTTAAGAAAGTGTAAGCCTCAATAGACCTTCACAGAAAGCTGTAGATGTGTGCTCATCATGGGATTATCCACTGATATAATGCTGTTTTCTCTTGTGTTCTTTAATCTTTTCATAATAATGCTTAGCATGCCTTACTGAGTGCCAGTGAGCACTGAGCTAACATTTACAAAGAACTATTCACCATGACAGCAAGAGCTCTTTCCTGAATCATAATAGATAATTCAGGTGTCAGGTTTTTGTATATATATATATTTTTTTACCCACATATTCATTATTTTGTAGTTATTGACACTGAATTTCCACTCATTCAATATCGCTTTACTACTTACTCCCTTTTCCAGATAATTTAAGAATAGACTGAATAGGACCAGGAAAAAATTATTTGTGGTGTTGCTTTTTCTTTCTTTTTCCTTGTGCCTCTTTCTTATTTTTTATCTAGCTAGTTATCCATGAGAGGATATAACATTTGACAGCTTCATTTCTTCAACATTTTATATGAGCCATTGTCATTATAGAACCTTACAATCATAAAATACCAGGTTGGAAAAGACTTCAAGGACCACCTGGTTTAAATTTCCTTGGCAAAAGTACAGTCTAGAAAAGATGGCGCAGAACCCTGTCCAGCTGAACTGTAAAAGTATACAACATTTGGGAACCCACCACTGCCATGGGCAATTGTTACAATGGCTGGGCATTGCAATATGAAAAAAAATTTCTCTCCTGTCCAATCAGAATGTCCCCATGAATAATTAATTTCCATTATCCCTTGTCTCTTCTTTGTGACTTCTTGTGAAAAAGGGAGCCTCTGTCTTCTTTGGAGCCACCCTTGAAATACTGGAACTTGGTGAGAAGCTCTCCACTAAGCCTTCTTTTATCAAGACTGAACAAATCCAGTTCTCTCAGCTTTTCTTACATTAGAATTCTGAGGCCTTTCCTCATCTTCGTGGCCCTTACCTGGACCCCCTCCAGCCTGTCTGCAGATTTCTTGCATAGCAGGGATCAAATGTGAAGTAAGAATTTCTGGTGCAGCCTGACAAATGCTGAGTGGGGTAGGATGATGACTTCTTTATCTCTGCTGCTGATGCTTTTTTTTACACAATCTAGCATCCTGTTTGTTTTGACACCTCTGGCCAATTTCAATTCTGACTGAGCGCTGATGTTTCTAACTGCATCTCTGGACATCCTGGTAATGTCCTTGTAGCTTTCAATAGGTATTTGTCTGCTTTTCCATCTCTGGAACACTTCTCTGATAAAACACTTCAAAATGCAATAAACTATGAAACAGTCTACCAGTTTAAATATAAATTCTATCTACTAAAAAGGAAGTAACATGAGAAACAACCATGACATTTCACTCTGTAAGAGCATTTCTTGAGACAATCATCTCTGTATACTTAGTAACATGCTACAGAAAAACTGTGCAGAATAAGAGAGAACCTCCCCGCCCCCCTTCACTGCTATGACTCATAAATTTGTAGATAGTATTCCAGTCTGGGTAAGGTGATTTGCTCTGTTACTTCCTTTCTGAGTAACAAGGATTGCTCAAAAGATCAGGTTAGCCAATCCATCCTATGCAGAAACAGAAAATAGGAGATGACTTCAGAGGGGAAAAGGATAGGCAAGAAACTGTTGCTATACTATACATTTTGCTCAAGAATTTATCACAGCATCCTCCAGATATTGTAAGATGGTATCAGATCTAGATTCTCCAGGTCATTAAGAAAAGAAGAGAAATAAAATAAAATCAACACCCATCCTCCTTAGATGAATAGGATAACATGAGGTGATCCAGGTCCTGGAAGAGTTTGATCCCATGCTACTATCGTTTCTACTGATGCAAATAAGACAAGGTCTGACCTGCAAGAGATCCATGGCATAGATCTTCTGACAGTAGGAGCCAAAGTTACAACCACTAAGAAACAGGTGCGAAACTGAGCTGTCTTCAACACATACTAAAGAACAAACAAGGAGAATGTTAAGCAACCCCAGCAAAGAGCACTTCATGACTAGACAGCTTAAGGAAACCCAAACAATTTGCAATTTTGTTTTGCAAATTGTTTGTCAATCCAGCACTTTAACTGCTACAATTCGCTCTGCTCTTCACATAACCAGTAGCAGTTTGGAGACTTCAAGGATGTGCAAGTTTTCATTTTAGTAGAATATCTGCTAATATATTCCATGATCACAGACAACAATCTATTTCTTCAGGGTGATATCCTTAGCTTTGCCCCCAGCCAGTCTCTCAAATGGTAGTGAGAGAAGGAGTCAGAGAGCAAGATCAAAGAATATTTAAATGTGGTTAATAAAAAAATCCTAGTTTAGGTACCTTGCATTATTTATCTCATTCTTTATTCAGTCTGATGCAGTTCCTGGGTCATGGCATAGTGGTTTTACTTTTCATCTTCATGTAACATGAGACTAAATTCTTACTTACCCATTGGCAACAAAGTACTGCTATTTAGCCTCGCTAATGAGGGGGAAAAGCCAAAGAGATCATTTGTTACTCATGATAAGAAACACTAAGGGATTCCTTCTTGGCTTTCTTTTCTGTGCCTGTTGTTTTGGGTTTGACTTAAATTCTTTATGTTCCTTTCTTTCTTTGTGCAGAGTATGAACAACGTAGACATACGACACTGGATATAGCAAGACACAAAAAATAAATACCAGGCACTTACATTGATAGTACCAGAAAGAATTTACAAGAAGACAGGATGCATGAAAAATAGTGTCACCCTGGATAAAAGTGTCTATAAATACACATGTTCAGATCTGACATTTTATTCCATTGTATGACTCAATGTAACCCTCCAACAATGAATGCCCTTTCATTTAAAAAATGATCAAAACATTCAGTGCTGAATTCTGATATGCTTATTCTGACTTAGTTGAAGTCTACTTTGAAGAGAAACTTAGAATATCTTGAGGAGTTAGTAACTCTTCAGAATAAATAGAAGCATCATTCTACCAGCTAATTGCACAGAAACCTCTCTCTGATTTTTTTATTCTTTCTCTGGTTTAACACTATGTTTCTACCTATTTCAGAATAAAATATTAGCATATCAATGTCTCCACATATCAGCTAGAATGGCTACATCTTCTTTGAAAGACAATTTTTATTTGAAATATATGAAATAAAAAATATGCAACTTTCAGATCTGACAAAAGAGCTTCTAGATCTCTAATAAAATAATTTGTATAGTTTTTTATTTATGTGTATTGTACAAATTTTGATTAGTATTTGGATGGGTTTTAAACCACATTTCAAAGAGATGCTAAATGTGATTCAGTATGACAAAACAGGTAGAGCATAAAATGAGTCAAAACAGAGCAGATGACAGGTCTATCAAAACCAGAATACTTTCTCCAACAACTTCTTACACCAGATGTTTCAGAAGACTAAAAAAAATAAATAAATCTCTAGAAAAATGTGTGAAATTTGAGAGGTGAAGAGAGTGTTCTTTTTAGAACTAGCATATATTCTGTTACATCCTGACCAAAATGGATTGGTGACCTTTGGGGTATCATCTGAAGCAGGTTATTCACAAATACTATTCTTCAGATGGCTGCTTTTCCCTTTTCTACTTTTTTTTTTGTTTTGAAAGCCTTTGGAAACAAAAAAAATTAAATATTTTAAACATTGTCTTACCCATTGAATCTTTCATATAGGGTAGTTTCTTCCATTACTGAATTACTGGCTCTGTTTTCTGCTCCAGGCACAGAGTCTACATCTCTGAATTCCACAGTTCAGTTAGTATACTCAGACATTTACCACAAATAAAAGAAGAAAAATGCAATTACAGGAATTACACATGCTTATAAAAAAATTAAAATTAACTTGCAGTATAGAATTAGAAATATAGTTACATTTATTAATAATTTAATTTGCAAATGACTGAATAAAATAATTATGTCTTTCTCATATTGTGCACTAGAATGGCCTATATCTACATTTAACATTTCAGTATTTTGTTTAGCATCCTGCAATGCAATGTTTGGAATAAGAGATGACCACCATAACAATACAAAACTTCACTTAAAGAACTCAGCAGATTTCATGACCTGGAAGTCAGAAAGTTGAGTGGTTCCTGAAGTGCTGCAGAACTCAGAGGCTGAAGTATAGCTGTGCATCTGGTGGGAGTCTCTATAGCTATTTATAATATGTAGAAAATTCTTGTCCAATTCTGTAAGATTTTTTCCAAAGGTAAACATCACTACATCCCATTTCTATCCAGCAGAACACTATAACATAGTCAAACAAGGGTGCTGATGGCTTCTTTACAAAACTGCATTAATGACACAGAATACAGCATGGTAAGTGAGCATAGTAGGTGCATAAGTTGGTTTCAGTACTGGATCCCTTCGCATATGCCAAGAGAAGGTAAGAGAGGTCTGAATGTGCAAGCATTTAATTTTCCATGTTGGAAAATTAAATTGACATTTTAGCACCTTGGAAAAACCCTGAATATTACTCCCTTTTGGACTTTATTCTTAGAGTTCCAATTAAGTTCAAACCTAATATATTTTCATACTGTGGCCATAAGACTCAAAATTTACATTTCTGATGAACTACTGCCTGTAGCTGGGAAATACCTGAAGGCAGAGACTGCTGCAAAATATGGCTTCTATCACTGGAAACAATTGTCATTTGTTTTCATTATGAAACCTTCTCAGTCTTTTAGCTGTATTTTAATACTTTGTTGTTTTGTTCCTTTTCTACAGTTTTTCATCTTGGCAGTCCACATACAGCAGCCCACTGTCAATCCAGGCTTTTACTTACATAGGTGAAGTTAGACCAAGGTGCAAGACTTCTGTGATTTCTTCACCACACTCAAAAAAAGGAGTATCTTCAAGTCAAGTTAGAAAGGCTTGAAGTGCAAGCACTTAAGCATATGGGATACCTAGTCAACCTGGGAGGCAGAAAAGACACCTGGTGCCAAGAGTTTTGAAGAATCTGCAGGTTTCAATATGTGCACAACTGCTCTGTCCCAGATGCCTCCAAAGATAGAAAAACTGGCCATGCTTCAGAAAATCCCTTTGAATTTTAGACTTAAGAGAAAACAAGTAAATGTACTTTCTTTCTTATTAATTCTTATTATTTTTAAATTATCTTCCTTTCTTATTTTGCACAAGTGCATCTGACTCTAATTGTTCTGTTTGCTTCTCCATTTTGAAGATGTTGCTTGCACTGACACAGCATCAAAAGAAGTAAACTGAAAGAAAGAAAAGATAGTACCTATTCCACAGCCCCTCAAGAATGGCAGAAGTCAATTCTATTTGTAATGTTTCAGTATGATGCTTAATATTCATAAAAGGAGTAGGATAGGTCTGTGGGGGAATAGTTTGCTCAGAATAATTCTACAGACATCCAAACTTTTGGAATTTCCTTTAAAAGAACATCCAAGCAGTGAAAATTTTTGGACTTCTTAAAATTGAAGGAATTATGGTTTTGTTTTTTTCATTCATCTTTCTGTGAGTCTTTTTTTCTGCTACTATTTTCTACATACTGTATTAATAAGGGATTAATTTTATAAGGGTTTTATAAGTTTGTTGACAGTTTCTGAAGTTAAATACACTAAATATCAAAAATTCTGTGAAAAGCAGCAGTGTTTCTTCCTCTAGAAGTTTATGATGACAGAAGAATAATCCATTGCTACACATTATGTTAAAAACAAAAATAATGGCCACTGTTTTATTATTTGGTCACCCTTTTATGCACAGTATGTATGATATTGAATGACATATTCCTTAAAATGTAGAGGTGAGATGTTTAAAGAAATTCTATATGCATGAAAAAGTATTAAACACTTATGCTGATTTTTAAAGGTTTTTATGCAAAGCAAATTAATGATGTTTACTCTTCATATTTCATATGAAATGGGCATTAATTACCCATGCATGCTTTGCTGATTTGCAGTTCACATGGCAATACTTATAAATAATCTTCTGAAAATGCTTGGGGAGATTCATTCATTTGACAGAATGCATCAAAAGCTCTGCTGTCAGCTGATAACTTAGGCAAGAAGTGCATCTGGGAAAAAAAAAAGTCAAAGGCTGGAAAGAAGGAAAAAATGAACATTAAAAATGAGTCACAAGCTGGAGAGCTATTTTATAAGGGGGAAAGTTAAGGAAATTATTCTTTTTAGGAGATCAAAGACAAGAGAAATGTCTTTATTAGAGTAAATGGTGTATCTCAGTAGAGGAAAAATACTGAATACAGAAGTAGTCTTCATAACAGCATTAAAAAAACCCTAAAATGACCCAAGAACCAGATACTGAAGTGACACAGATTGGGTATTTTTTTAAAATTAATATTAAGAGTGATTAACAGTTGGTAGAAACTGAAGTAGTGGCTTTGTCTTCTCTTAATGGCACCAAATCATGAAAAAATTCATATCTGGAATGTAAGCTTTCGTGAGAAACAGTTAGGAAAAAAGCTAACCATAAGAGAGCTGGTATATTAGGATCAAGTCAGATAATTTAATGGTCAACTGTGATGGTAACATTTAAACATCTAAATTAATATCTTGATCAGTTTTGTGAGTATCTTGAGTGTGATGGGAGATTCATCAGAACAGTCATTCCTTCTCTTCAGAAGGCTATGTTTGTATAAAAGTCTGCTTTAGAGTTGTCTTCCATAACCATAGCTACTATATCTCAGGGCCTCCCTGCTTTACAAGGTGTTACATTTGCAATCATGTCAAAAGAAATGTGGTTTAATCACCAAAAACACTTGAGGGTAGATAAATATTGAATTGAATATTTCCAGTTAGGTATCTGAGAGAGACTGGACTATTAATGACTAATAACTCCGAATATTTGCTCATCTGCTGAGGTTCCAGGGTGCTTTGCTGAGCACCCTCCAGGTTTGCATCCCTCCAGGGAGGAGGTGAATTTTTGGATGCCCAATGACTAGCTTGCCTTCAACAGAGTGGGGGAACCATCTCTACCTGGAGGCCACAAAAGAGAGGCAAATGCTCCTTCCACCAGCGGATGGAAAGCTCCTCCCTTGGGAGAGGTACCTGGGCATTCCCACCAAGGCTGAGTGTATTTTAACTCATCAGACTCTGTGTTTCACAGGCTTCTTCCCTCACACCCAATGGATAAATTTGTAATGCAAATTAAGTAGCTTTTTTTAAAACTTAAGTAATTTAATCTTAATACCTAATTATGAAGACAAGCAAATTAAAGAATCTGAAGGAATACTGGAAAGTACATTAATCCCACTCAAATTTAACCAAGTAGAAGCTAAGCACTTTGTACATTCTCATTAGGTTCTTTCTTTAGCTAGTGCAAACGGGCAATTCCAGAGAACATTTTATTCCTGTGTTTTAATACCCTTGGATAGGATGACAGTCTCTGAAGTATACCCTTGTGTCCCTCTGTCAACTGTGAAAACTTTGTATTAGACTAGATACCTGATTTAAGCAGCTTAAGTTAGGCACAATGAGCAGCATCCCAGCACTTTTTACTCACTATTTCCCTTATATTCCAAATAGTTTTGACAGAGCATGTTTTAGGTGTCTCTTAGAAAAACAGATCCCGAGGCAGAAACTTTAAGAGCTGCCCAATTACTTTTTCTCACTAGGAGAGGGGAAGCCTCAACTTCACCACACTCTTATCTTAGGCCACCTATCTACTTACTTCTCTGCTGAGATGTCGGGGTTTTTGGACAAGACAGTGCATAGAGTAGGGAGGGAAAGAAAAAAAACCCCAAAATAATGGAATGCTTTTACCAGGAATAAAGAAATGAAGAAGGAATTTCCTTCTCCCCTTCCATCCTCTCTGGGAAACCTATACCTTGTATTCCTGCCAATAACCATGGTGGCCAGGAGGGCTGGTAGGAGCAAGCTCAGACACACAAAGAATCATTCCATGCTCTCTGTCCTTTAAATTCTGAAATCTGAATGCAAAGTCTCTCCAAGAGTACACATTCGGCACTTGTAAATTTCTTCCTTCAGCAAAGATAAGGTATACTAAAATTTATTCAGCAGATGACTGCTTCTCTTAATGCTGATACAAGTCTCACTAAAGGGGATACCTGAGTTTATGTAAGTAAACGGAGAGGTGAGGGTATGTCCAAATAAAATGACATGAAAATGAAAAATAAATGTATGTAAAAGAAAATAATTCTACCAGTATAATACAAAAGTGTATGCAGGAATTGCATCATTCAATGAGTACATGAAAAGGAAAGTGAATTTATATTCCATTCCTTTGTTGACATGAGGCAACCAGATGATCATGACAATCTTTATCCTCTTCTTCCTTGCTGAAGTGTTCAGAGACAGGGTCTTTCTGAGATTCAGCAAAGCTCCTCTTTCACTAGCACTTGGTGTCAGCCATTCACCTACTGGCTTGTGTGCAATTTGTTTCCCATTTGCATCACAGATATGTCTTCCCTTCTTTACATAACTTTATTTTCCAGAGAGTACCATCTGACTGCAGTTCTGTGCACTGTCAATCAGAGAAGGAAGCAGGACTGAATATTCTCATTGATCATTTGATCCGTAAGTCCTTGAAAGGACTAGCTCTCAGTGCTTAACAAAAGATCTGGCTTTCTTTTCTTCACCAAAGGAAAGACCAGCTTTACAGATGATACATAGGGTGGCCTAGTGACTCATTATGACATTTGTGAGAGGATAACGGGGGTAACTGCAGTCAGGACTGATGTGCCTGCTTTGAAGGATTTCTTCTTGATGGGACCCTAGGTAACTTGTCAGTCATGATTAACACATTGTTGAGATTCAGCAGGATACCCAGGAATGCCTTTGTTCACAATAGGATTGTGAAAAATATAGTTTAACAGACAAGATTGTATTTTATTCAGGGATAGTCCATACAGCTTGGAAGGGTCATACTGATGGGGCTGCATTCATGCCAATTGTTACAAGCCTGTATCTTCCCATGTTCACTAACATTAGCCATTGAAACCAGGTTTGCTAAAGCATTCATCACCCTGACCTGTCCACACTGATCCTCTCCAACATCCCAAACCACTACACTTTATAATTTAGTCCAATGACTGAGCAGCAGCCAGTTGTGTCTCCTTCTAATAAATCAATCTAAGGAACAGTGGCTAATCAAAAACTTCTGTGTGTTAACAAAACCATGTTTATAGGGAAGCAAAATCAGGGAAGAAGGGCAGGTGGTAACCATTTCATCCATTCACATGTAACATGCAGTTCAGTATGAGCCAATGCAGTAAGAGATTCATCTACCCTATTTTATTTTTTTTTAATGATTTTTTAATCTGAGCAGCTCTTATTGTCATTTTCAACAAGTGATTGAAATCACCCTTTGTTGCCAAGGTCAGCAATGGAAACATTTATACAGCAATTCAGAGTACCCAATTAAAGTAAACTCCCTCTCTCCATCACTGTTCTTTGGTGTATGAGATTATCTCACATCTGAGGAGTAGGAGGAAAAGAAAGAGATCTGTACTGTCTTCACAAGCATCTTTTCCAAGCAATATTTAGTCCAGAAATTTATCCAGAAACTACCATGTATTTTCTGCAGAAGTACACCTGTATAATTAGTATGCAGGTTAGAAGAGAATAGTCTTACATAAGTCATTTTAAATTTTTACTTTCTTATGTTCTACAATAAACTTGAAAAAATCCAAACCCTTTTGATGTCTCTGAGATCAGTTTATTTTTGTTCCAAGTGCTCCCCAGGTGCTTGCTATGTTTAATAGAAAATGCTTTAAAAGAAACTTTGCTCAAGTAGAACAGTGTCTTTTGGAAAGCACTGAAGTGCAAGAATTAAATAAGTACATTATTCATTTGAGTTATATTTAATTTTAAGTGTTTTTCATTAAAATAGTATATGATGTTTGGACTGACACACATTTATAACACTTCAGTATTATTTTTTGGCTTCTTAGGTCTTTCTGAGGGAACTTGATATTACAAAAATTAGTCCTTTTTTTTGTTTTGACTTGGTGTGTTTTCTTCATTTTGTTTGATGAACTAGTGAAACCACTTACAAGACTTGGACCTTAAGTATTAATAATGAGTACAGTGTGCCCTTGAGTTATCCTTCTCTCAGTTTCTGAATCATACTAGCTACATTCAGTTGCATTTAAATTGGCTTGCCACTTATTCCTTTTATCATTATTTGTACTGTGATGTGAAATAACCATCTGTTTTTCCCTTTCTTGTTTTTCCATTTGAAGTTAAGTGCCTAGGTTTCATTAAAAAAAAAAAAAAAAAAAACACCCTGTGTATTTGCTCTGCATACCACATGTTAAAGTTGTAGATGACCACATTACACTTTTGAAAGAAAGTTCCACTATTATAGAAATAACCTTGATGGAAAAGGAGCATATAAAAGCAGCTACGTTATGGAAAAAACATTACTGAAACTAAAATGAGGAGTTTTTGAATGTTTCATTGTGCGTTACTGTGGTTTCCAGCACAGGCTGCTAAACACAAAATTTTAGTATCAAATGACAACAGTTCAAAAATATGTTAAACAAGTAACATTATTTCAATTTTGTCTTTCATCATGAAGGTTGTTAACAAACAACCGTACATTGTCCACACTGAAATATTTCCCTAAAATAAAGACTCATCTGAGGTAAAACTTTGCTACTGCTTTATGTGTCCCAACAGTAATACAAGATGAAAAAGCCTAAATTGTCTTACATGATGAAAAAAAGCATTTGAGTAGGAGGCTAATAATTATCCTAATTAGATTTGCTCAGTACAATCTGCTGAGTAGTCCTTGATGATCACAAGTGCTCATGACCCTAATTCTATTTACATGTCTCACCATCACAATTAAGACAGGGATCTAAGCAGATCTGTACTTCCTTCATTTTCTATATTTTTACAGCCACTACTTTAGATGAGACACTGCATTTCACAAATTAAGTTTGATAGCTTCTGAGCTGGAGCTGATTCATGACTGGGCAGCTCAGTGTTGGAAGACTCAGTATCTGTACCCAGATACTCAGTAGACAACTGAGTATCTGGGTACAGAGGCATGTTTAAGCAATGAGCACACTTAGCCTGTGGCAAATATTCTCAAAGTCACAGACAGTCAATCAATTCATGTTTTCATTGTGCAGTTTCTCTGCCACAGTTCTGGAAAACAAGGAAAAGAGATGTCGTGAGAAGCCCATATCTTCCAACATATGACACAAACTTCTAGTTCCCTAAGCATGCAGCTGCAAGCAAGCATGGTAAAACAACTTAAGTAAGTTATGTAGCATTGCCCCTGAACTTGCTTCCTCAGTTTCAGAAGTAGTGGTTCAGTTATCATTCTAAAGAAAAAAATAAAAGCATCTGCATAATAGGATTCAATCATTTCATGGGGCAACATAAACATCCTCCTCTGACAGCCACCAGTGTCGTGGTCATGGGCACTACGAAGGTTTAACAAAATGAAGGCCCTGATTGGTTGCAATGTTCTCCAGCAGAGAATCACCATAGTTCTCTCTGACTGCCATTCTCTTTTTTGGAAAAGTACCACATTTTGAAAGGAAGAATTTTAAGAATTGCTATCTCAGCATTGTGCAGTTTTAAGGGAAGGGTTCTATTCTTCATTGATGACAGTGGACAGCTCTTCAAAGCACAAATTTCATGTCTTCTAAGAATAAAAATAGCTATATTAAATTGCATTTTTAAATTAATCTTTGCTATAGGTTGATTTCACATGAAGATCTTTAACAATGTATTCATCATTACGTTTCAGAGAAGCAATTTTTAATGTATTATTTGAGAATAATAAAAGTGAGGGAGGAGCCTTGTTTCTAATATTGCTAGACATATGTGTCATGGCTACATCAGGCTTATTAATCCAGTAATCCCCTGAAAAAAATTATTACACAATAAGAGTGAAAAATAAATCAGAGGAGAATTTTAAAAAATAAACAAAAAAAGCTGCAATGGACAAATAGGATTTGCATGAGAGTATGCTAGAATACCTCAGGATAAGGAAGACATCCCTTAAAAGCAACAGGAAGCAAATTACACCATCTGTTCAAAAAAACTGAGCCTTTTCAAAGTACCTTTAGGGCTGCACATAAACACTGTCTTAAGTGCCTTTTGCAGTATGTCTATCATTGCCTAGAAATGCCTCAGAAGAACTACCCACAGAGACCTATAATCTCTAGTCAAAAGCAATTATGATAAATGCATCTGAAAACATAACTGAGCTTTCAGTATCTTACCACATACATTCTATTGTATTGCAGAGGTCTCGCTCCAGTGCCGTGACCTGCTAAGCTTTAGACAAAAGGCTTTCAAATACATTTAAGAAATCTGACAATTGTTAATTACACATAAGGAATACAATAATGTCAAGATAAATTCAATCATGTTTTTTCAGGGTTTTCTCAAAAATAAATTCTTTCAAGTTGCAAAACAAGAGTATTTGAATTATCTAATATAAATATCTTCTCTGTGTATAGTATATACATTACACGCAGCCATAAATTTGAATGTATGTGGTGTCTAAATAAAAATAAGTAAACAAATATGGTAGACAGTTCTTGTACCAGGTCCCACAGGAAAATATCAGGGGGGGGGAAGCTGTATAGGAAAAAAAACCTCTACATTTTTTATTATTTAATTTTTTTTCTCTTAGAAGAAGACGTGTGTCTAAAAGAGCTTTCCACTCAGGCAGAAGCACAACTGTTTTATCCTTGGCCTGAATCACAAGGTCAAAATCCTCCAAGTGTGCTTGGCAGATATCAGGGGGAAAATTATATATGGAAATATATATTGTGTACACACACACAATAAAACGATCAGTGCAATGATATTAAGATCTTTGAATCACTCCATCCTACCTCTGCTTGCATGTTTGGCTTCACCTTTGAAATTACTTAGCATCCTAAAGTTTAGGAGCAAAGAGGTGTAACTGCGTAGCCCTGTAATACTGCATTGTCATGCCTATTAGCAGGCCATAAGATTTATACTGAGTTTGCACAGCCTCAGAACTGGGGCTTATCTGATGTATTCTCTCTGCAGGTACTTTCACCTGCCTACAGCAGTTTTATTTAATTTAGCTGTGATAAAGGCTTTTCAACTGAGCTGGTAGATAATTTTTTTGTTTATCTTTGTATAGTACAAACATGGATTTTTATTGATAGCAGTTATAAGCAGTTTTTCTATAGAGAATGAGACATTCATGACTCACCATAGAGATGCTGGGTGGAGAAACTGGAATCCAGTGTGATAGCAGAGGACTTGAGAAGTGAGGAAATGGGATGCAAAGCTCAGAAGAGCAGACACAGATTGATGAGGGAGGTGACAGAGGCACAGACTGGCACTGGAGACCCCACAGCTATACACATCTCACCCACAGTCACTTATGGTAATGCAGACGTGAAATGATCCTAACTGGATTCCATCATGAAGTAGGAGAAACCATTAATGTGCACACCCATTCACAAAATCACAGAAAAATGGAATGAGTTAAGATGGAAAGGGGTCTCATCATTCTCCCAGGGACAGAACTCCTTGACATAAAGGGCAACTGCACCAATTTGCTTTACTGGCATATTTTTCCTAGAAAAACCATGTAGCCATGACTTAAAACATTCCAGTCATGAAAACCATTGGGATTTAAAGAAAAACTTCCCTTGGAAATACATATATTGTGATACACTTGCACCATTAAAACGAGTGAGTTTTGCATCCTTCATTTCAATCAGACATTCCTTACTAACAACCTCTTCTGCAGAGAGGAAGTGTCTGGCTCCTTCAGTTGTTCAGATATTTCTTCCTATAACACATGAAACAACATCACTGATTGAAAAAAAAACCCAAAAGATGATGCACTGGACTCAAGAAAGAAATGTATTGTAGGAATATGTGTGAGGTCTAGCAAAGATGCAATAACATAAAGACCATAAATATGAGTTACTATAAAAGATTTCTTTATTTATTTCAAATTCCAATAAAACGTGTTAGGTATCTGATGTTTCACTTTATCATTTTGACTAAATTCTGCCAAATATATTCTTAATTAGTTTATATTCTGTTACATTAGGTCTCCCAGATTTCAAGCACAATTCTTCCCCTCAAAACAATTTGCAGTGTCATGTTATTTAACCTCTCACTGCAAAGATGGGTTGGAACAATAAGAAGCTACCTCTGAACTTGTCCCTGATTTTTGCAATTAAAAATATCACAAATCTATTTCTTCTTATACTGCTTTACAGTAACTATGTGTAATTTCACACAATTTTAGGCTGTGATTTGTTTATAGAAACTGTATCTGTTGTGCTACAACATCTGTTTTTCAGTCACATCCTGCTAATATCCAGTTTTCCAGATGAGTTGATTGGAGCACTGAAATTTAATTTCATTCAGGAGTCATCTACATTTAACAGTTCCAAATTCAAGCTTTTTACCTTGTCTACCAAGTCTACCAATCACAAAAAGAGAGCACAATTTTCTTTTGGCTAATTCTCATAAAAAATGCCAAATCAGCATCCACATGCCAATTAAAAAAAAAAAAAAAAAAAAAAAAAAAAAAAAAAGAAGAAGAAAAATATTAACTTAAAAAAAATCTTTATTCTTCCTCAAAATATGTTTTGCTGACTGAAATATATAAACCTCATAAAAATTTATAGGCTTGCAAGGAAAATGAACTGCAAGATTTTGCTATGCTCTTGCACACAAACAGGCTGCTGGCAGCTAATCTCTCTGATTATGCAAAGATGGAATTATAGTATGAATTACTGATAGTCTTGTAGGCTTGGATTCCCTGCTTCAAAAAGACTAAATTCTTTTATGTTCTGTGACAGATGACCTACCTAACTGTTCGGCCATGCACTGGAACGAGCACAGGAGCTTGATACCAGTGAAACCTGGTTGTAAAAAACCAAATCCACCCTGAGTTCTAGCAGATTGTCTCAACACAATTAATGTTATTTCCTTTGTATCAGCTTTATACTTTGTTTTCATTCTTCACAGTCTTAGAACAGTAGAGGAATGGAGAAAAATAAGACCGTACTTCAGTGAAGAGCCTGCCAAATCATCACAAAACTCTTGCACAAATATATTTGTTGACACAGCTGTCTTCAGTGAAAATTAATGGAGTTGACAATGTCCTTCATTAGCCTCATAAACATATATGCTTTTAAACTATATGCAAAACTCTTTCAGAACTACATTAAAAATATTTCATAGAATTGATGGGTGTAGAGACCATGATTTCAAGGTCTCATAAGCCTCACAGATATCTATGGAGAACTAAATAACAAGTCAGATTAATTTAATATGTAAAAGAAATGAGCAAGTACTCATAGGAGGTTAAGCAACACTTCTGCTAATAACATAGTTGTGTTGGTGGTTTGTTTTTACAATAGCTTCCCATTTTCTTCTCTCAGAGTGGAACTGGTTTCTCTCTTCTTGTTATAAAGAAATGAAAACTAATATTTCCAAAGAACACAAGGTTTCCATGTATTCACTGAAAATTTCTTCCCCTTAAGCAACTTGATCACTTGCAGTTGATCAGGGAGCAATTTTGAGATGGCCTCCAAGTAAAAATGCAGAATATTCAACCAAAATGCTTGATAATTAAAAACTAAATAAGTGAGCCATGGCAGATATAAATTTACTTCTGCGATCTGGATTCTATTTTTCACCATTCTCTTCAAGAGCAAGGATCTGGAGAGGGGAGGAAGATGCCCAGGAAGACATTAATATTGTTAGATATATTAAATTTATCTATACACAAGAGGTGACAAAGCTGAATTCATAGGACATATCTATTTCTTCAGAGCTGTCTCTGCATGCAGACTAGTTTTCTTTTGATACAGCATTTCTGTACAGAATCTTTTTTACTGGAAATTACCCCTACACACAAGTTGACTTCTGCTCAGCTGCCACCCCCATCACTCTGCTGTTGGCAGGAAGTATGGAATGACAGCTCTCAGCACACCTCTTTAGGAGTTGATTTCCATGAGCTTTGGAGAGCGCTGTCCCAGAGAGCATTGGCCTTTTGTAAATTTGAAAATATGAGATTGCCATTGATTTAACAGACCACAGGATGTGTTAACTCTGTAAGCCTCATGACTGAATATCTTAATATTTATTTTGCTTATTTTGGGGATTTCTGGCACTTTGTTTTAGCTTGCTTAGCTGTAACAACCATCGTCCAGTAGCCAGGATAATATTATGTTTTTTATTTTACTTTTGCTCAGCTTTGTACAATTTTGTATAGCAGGTGCAATGTCTAGTGTTACCAAAACATTGACTAGTTTCTGTTACATTGATAAAAGGTATTTGTGTTTAACCTATTATCCTAAAACACTGGTGGGATGCAGAGCAGTACAAGCACAGGATGACAGCAGAAGCCTTGCAAGCACGTGCAGATGACAGCATCAAAAGCCTCAAGTCTAAGAACAGGTGAGCAGCTGTTGAAGCAGTGCAGCCTTGTGAGATGGATAGAATTGGTTTCAGGGGTTAACAAAGAGAGCAAGAAAAAGGTAGATCATGTAAACCATAGCATGTAAAAGTGTGGATGTAGTGTGAAGTTACAGAGCAATGAAGAGAGAATGAGGTGTTCTCCATGTGTCAAAACAGCTCTCAACAGTGAGGAAGAAAGCCCCATTACCAATATCTGGATACTCATACCAGGATCTGTAACCTGGAGAAGGAGTTGGTATGTTTAGAGTTCCAAATAACACCTCAGAACAGCATTGGTTGTACAAGCACAATCCTAGAGAAACAGAGTTATAGAAAGGTTTTTGTATAACAATGTTAAAGATATTAATAATTATTTATATTTTTATGGATTCATTGGATAATTTAAACTCATCATTACACCAGGACTACTAATGATACCTATTGCATCTTGAATATTTACATTTTAGATGGATTGAGAATAACTTTCCATCTTCATATAGAAGATGTGCTGCTTTGGCCTGCCAAGACTACACAAGTAGCAAAATAAATCTTTTTGATTGGCTAAAAAAAAGCTCATGGCCCTATTGTGGCAGTTCATGAACTAAGAAAAAATACTTTCTGCCCTATCTGCAAGCTTTCAGCAGTCTGACTGAGAGAAGTAACAAAGATTTAAAGAAACACTGTAACAGAAATTAAAATGTTAAGCAAAGCAGCTACATATATCAGTGATTCCAACCCAAAAAGTTATTTTCTGTGGTTATTCTAGACTGTCACTGAGTTATTTTTCAAAGCTTTAGAGCCATGATCCTCTGAAAATGTATCTCATTTAATGGTAGCGCAACTATGTAAATTTCCACCATTTATTAACTATCCAACATACATATTTCATATTTCGTGTGGAGTACTAACTTAACACAATTTGCACCTCTTTCTTTGGATCTACAGGATTTATGATAGTTTTGAGGAAAGGATGGAGCCTCTTCAAAATACCCAGATTATTCTCTGACTGAAAATATAGGAGTGTCGTAAATAAACAGCTGGAAGAAAGTTTCTTGGCTCTGTACAGTAGGTTTTCATTTTCTCCATCACTTTTACGAAAAAAAATTGCATTTGCATGTGTATATATATATTTGTTTGTTTGTTTATTTGTTCGTGAATAGCGAGTTCATACACCTTTGACTGTTTCGTTTGAATAATTGCTCCAGTGGCCCTTTTTTGTCAAGCAAATTTTATGATCATTGTCCCATACATTATTTGTAAGTAAAATGGATTAATACAATAATTAAAAAAAAAAAAGCAGAAGAATGAGAGATGGAAGGGTGAGGTGGTGTGCTTGAGGTAATCAGAAGTTGAATGCTGATCTCTTAATCCAGTGTCTTAGTCTCAATCCCATCCAATCATATTTGTTCAGACACTCTTATAAAAGCAGATTCTAACCCAAAGAATTCCTGTTATGTAAAGTGATATTTCTTTGCATATGCATGCAGAGTTTCTTCTTTCTTATCTATTCATATATTTATTTACAAACACTGCATCCCAGAAATTAAATTACTTGGTAATTTTGGTAAATCTATGGAAGATGTATGGAAAACCTATACAAGATAAATTCAAATCTTCAGTGAAAACTCAAATAATTCCATGACCAAGCTTCACCTGATACTGGATCAAAACATGGGAATTAATTGCATGCAATTCAAAAACCTGCTGTAGTCAATTACATCAAATCATGCCCAAGGCAGGGAGCTTGGAACTAGATGGTCTTAAAGGTTCCTTCCAAACCAAGTCATTCTATGATTCTTTGAAATCCATTAATCATCTCTGCTGCTTCTTTTCTGTGAGTTTGAGGTTTTATTTAATTGGATTCGAAGGTGGTTATTTTCATCTGGTCAAGATACATCAGCGAGTACCAACAACTTATCCAACGTTTTGTCAAAAGATGTCTGAAAATGGAATCACAGAAGCAATTTGTGGGGCACTATATTGCACAGCTTGTTTTTTTATTGCCCTTGAAGAATAGCAACACAGATCATAATCCCTTAAATAAATTCAGGCATATTCTATAGGTTTTCAGTCTGTACTCTGAGTATTTCACTAAGGTGCCATAAATGTTAGCCATGATTCACTGACATTAAGTGTAGCACTCTCTATGACTACCCAGTAAGTTTTTCAAGAACCCAAGAATTCTGATATTTACTCTTCATTCAGAAATATAAAAATATAAACTATATACAATTCCTCAAGTAATAGTTTTCTTTTTTTTGAGAATTTGTTAATAATTCATAGTATCACATTATTTTACAATCTGAGATGTTTGCTGCTTATTAATTCAAACAATAGGATAGGGAGAAATACAGATTCTACTAACATCACATATCAGCACCATTGCAATTTCCCTAGAACTCCATGCAAAATGGAATGGTGATGGCAAGCTGAGTGATAACAGTGGGTTTACTATGGAAAGTACATTAGAATAATTTGTATTGACTATTTAGTACTAAGCAAGTGTTCTTACTTGTGAATCTCATGTAATTCAGTTCTGCAGAAATTAAACCTGATATTTAGCTGTCTACTTAACGTCTTGTCTTTCTCAAACAGAAGCCACATTATAATCATTCATCGAAATAATTAATGGCAAAGAAAAGGCTGCAAAAGCAAATAATATATCTGATATTGATGACACTGTCTTAAAGGAATTCCTTCAGGACATTTTTACTTGAGGAAGGACATAAAGTTAGCTGAGGCATTTATTTAGTTAGAGTAGAAATTTTGTTAAGAAAGGAAATTGCAGTGAGTAGGATGGGATCTAAAGGCAATGCTAATCAACAGCAAAATTAGAGATGAAGTTACTCAGGTTCTTCTTTGGTTTTTCATAATAAAATAGGCTTTAGTTTCTCCTGGAACAGTCTTGGCTTCTAGATTCAAAGACTATCAAAAAGAAAAATCCATTATTTTCAGCTATCATGGAAAGCTTTAATTCTTTCCAGCAAGACACAAAAGTAACTGCTTTGGTGCTTGATTCTCTGTGTTGTGACATTGCAAATTATTTATCCAGCTCTGGAAGCCATAGGTGGAAAAGTTTATCCTGTCACAAGCCTTCTTACAGTTAGTTCTACTGTGTAGCATTTGCAGCAAGAGAGTCCACATGCTCAGCAACAAATCCCACTTCATTCAAGAACAATAAAATTTTTCTGCATGCAGTATGAAGAGACCACAGTTTCTAAGAGTCTGCAATGAAAAAGGACTCCATTATATACAACTTTCCTAGAAAGCCTGCTCCATACTCATTAAAAAAAAAATAAAATTACAGACTGATTATCTCCTCCTGAACATTTGACTGATTTTCAGAGAAATTTCTCTGTGTTTATTATCTGGTGAAAGTGTTTGTCCATGATTATTAATTTTGTGATTTTGTGTGAGATCTGAGGCAGCAGTGCAGAAATATGAAGATCTGCTCACAGCAGATAGCATATCTTGGGTTCTCTAATTCCATAGGGCCCCTATAATTCCTTGGAAGTCCTAGAAAGGTATGTATAAAGAGTGTAAGAATTATTTTCAGTCAGAAAACAGTAGCAATCCTTTGAATAAAAATTTATTAATTAGTTTTTTTTTGGTTTTTTTTTCATTATTCTACCTGGAGATCCTAATCCCTTATAGTCACTCAATAGAATTTTTGCCTGAATAAGAAACATAAATTTTGGAGAGAAGATAGTATTCATAAGTAAGAGAATAGCTTCTTTGTACTGAGCTGTGAATCATGCAACAGATTTGCTGAATAGAACACATATTGCCTGCAGCTGAAGAGCTGATTATTTCTGATTATAAAGCAGATAATATTCATCTGAGGATAACTTCAGATTTCAGAGATCAAAATGTCATTAGGGGTTAAATATAGGGGTTAAAATACAATAAATTAAGTATCCAAGCCAACCACAGACTGGATTTTTATTCCAACTGCAATAAAGTGACAGATTGGAAGCATTTCGTTTTTACACATTCTTAACCTGGTCTGGAAACACAGTATATATTTACTGTTCTCCATTGAAGAAGACAGGGAAAGCATTGCTGTTAATGCTACAAATCACATGGATGTATAAATGGGAAAAAAGGGAAATACCTGTGTTCTAGCTTCTCTAGTTTAAATAGCAATAGACTTTCAAGGGATTTGAGAGGAAGATTCTATTCACCATAAGTAAGAGAACTTGTTAAGAATATCTTTATTTTGTTTGCTTTTAAATCCACTATGCATTCCTTGAAGCAGAACAGACTGGAAATATATAACAACTTCACAGTTATATAAAGAGTTTAAATGCTTTAAAAACTGGCTTCCTATCTTCTGCCTATTGCCTATTGCCTAGATACCAATGTTAGTGCTCCTTTCTACTTTCCTATTGCTGAACTTTTCTTTCTTAAGGCTACCTGTGCTTGGTTAGTTGCTAACACCATTCATGATGACTGCAAAAGTCTTTAAAAGAAAGAAATAAATGAGAAAATTTGCTGTTTTAACAGGATGCTCCTATTCTCACTCCATCAGGGCATAACATTTATTGCATTTTATCCCTTGTCTTTATCACTTTCAAGGCATAGGAGAATATTTTGGCATAGAAAGATAGTTAAAATTATTATTGAAATCTGGATATTGCAAGTCATAATATTTTCCTGACTAGTTTCCTCCTGTCATGTTTATGCAATACAACTATGTTGACTGAAGGCTTTGCAGCTGAGCATGTAAGTCAGTTCCTTCTTGCCTATTTTAGGCACTAGACAGCACAGTGATTTGTGTACTTGGTTTATCCAGACACATCACAAAATTGTAAAATAACCATATTTCTCAGTGATGCACTTCCTACCATCTCTCACATTTTTTACTTTCTCTTTTATATTCAAGAATTCACACCTGCTCATGTCACTTTCTGAAATTTTGCACTTATACATCTAACATGCATAAAGCTAATTTAGGCTGCCATTTTCTCTAAATTATTCTGGATAATGAAGAAAATGTGATCTCCCAAAAATATAGAATAGCAGGATATTGTCATACCTATGACTACAGGGTTTCAATACCTGATTTTTATTTTTTTTATGGCATTATTTCTTTTTTTCAGAGAAGAAGTCTAAGCACTCCACAAAAAATTCTGTCTACAAATGTGTGCTTAAGTTACTGTAGGTCCATAGCTCAAACTACTACAGACTACAGATGATGCCTAGATGATCCATGCATGTCTCGTGCCATATGCCAGCTTCTCTATTTAGTGTGTGCTAGGGAATGGATCTGTGAGAGATTAAGTCCTCAGAAAACTTTTATCGGATTATGGTGTGATGGCCATGCCACCCTGCCTTCATGGATGAAAGAGGAAAAGATAAAACATAACCTTAAAATTACTTTGTTTCTCCACCAACTACAAAGAGAGCTCAGGATGCCTAGACCAGATATGGTTATCTACATTCACTCAGATGAAATCTATTCTGGGTGCTTAAATTAGCAGCCCTGACTTTATTGGCCACCTATAGAGAGAGATATGGCAAGGTATTGATTTCACACAGGACAATAAAAACCAAATTCAGACCAGGGTATTCTGAACCATTTCATTCTCCATTCACTTTGCAGAAAGACTCATAAACTTCAGTCTACATCTCACACATCTCAAATTGAGTCATAAAGGCAAACATTGGCTTCTTCACCCTCCCAGAAAATCAGAGAGTAACAGCTAAGTTAATCTGATATTGATTTAGAACAAATTTTACGAGTATAAGGATGATAAAAATACATGGACTACCCCCAATGCTAGATCAAACCTTCATTTGTTTATCCAAATCCGAAAAACATGCAGAGATTGAGATTTCTCAGCTTGGTTGTTAAATCTGGTCTCATGTTACATCAGAGTTTTACTCAATATGTTTGTTATTAGTGGTCTTAAACTGATTTACAGTATTTGAAAATGAGAGGCTTTGGGTATTAATTGCTCATATAAATAGGAAAGAAAAGTCATTAGGTCAGTTGGGGCAATAATAACCACATTGTATTTTTAGAACACCTGCTTTGATGAAACAAGGTGATAATAATTATGCAGATAAAAAATACATTTATTTACAGCATGCATGCTCCACAAAGCATTTAAATATCCTTCAAATCCTAATGCTACTGCAAGATATTATTCCATGTATTTCTATTCCATTTCCAAGTATTTGAACATTTGTTGTCATACTTGAGGAACTAATTATTCAGTTTAATAAGTATCAACAATAGGATGTTTTCTGACCTTCAAACTATTTTTTCTTTTATTTATTTAGACCATGCATCTGAAGCTCTGTAGTTCACATTCTTTGTATCTTTTGTTTCTCTTTCACAGATTTCTCGTAATTTTGAATTCCACAAGTGCTCAAAATCCAAGATGATAAGCCTGATTAAATCTGATTAGACTAGTTTTTTCTTAACAGTAACCAGGGGTAAATATTTTTTATATAGTTTCATAAGAGGGGGTAATTTATTTATTTTTTGGGGTTTTTTCTCATTAAAAGAGCAGCTGGTGTTTGGAAGAGCCTATAAGCAAATGGCTTGGGCATTTTACCTCTAACTTATAAACAAATTTATCTTGGGTTTACTAAAACAAAAAAAATATTTCCCACACATTCCATCTTAGGAAATAATATGTAGAACAGTTTTATAGCTGTGTAGACTAAGGATGTATCAAAAGTCAGAAGCAGCAGCTGCTCCCTTTGCTGGCCAAACCATTTGAACAGCATTTGCTCATCAGTTTAATTTTTCTTAGCATGCTCCAAATAGACTGACAGAAAACAATAAGTGTCTTGGCTGACAAAATCCTGGGCTTAGATCTAATCACACTCTTCTGCCAAATTTAAATGTTTATACCAAGTTCTGGTTTTGGCTTTTCTACTCAAGAACAGTTCACTGAATACAGTTCAAAACAAAGTGCTTACAAGGGTTTTACTGAAATTGAGAAAGTTATAGATTATATGGTTATCTTTCAAGGACTAAAGGGTTTAGTAGATTTCTTTAACTTACTAACTGCAAAGATTAACTAACTACTTAGACTTACTAATTATTAATTTTTAATAAATGGTCATTTTTAAAGAAATCAGTCTAATGGAAATAATAGAGTTTCACAACTTCTGTGTCCATTTTGGTTAATGAGCCGAAAATGTTCTTAGGCATTAATGGCCCTCTCACTGTAGGCAACAACAAATAGAATCATCACAGATGTTAATTGTAATAAGATTCGTTCTAGGACTAAAGACTTCTATCAAAAAGGGAGAAAAAAGAATGAGGAAAACCTCAGGTTCTGAGTGGAAAATTGCCTGTAGTTGATGAAGCTCCCATCTCTAATCACAAACAAGCACTAGTATACCAAGAAAGATATCAATAGCAGAAAAAGATTGAAAATAGCCACATGGTAAAGTGAAAGAGGAACATAAGACACTAGAGTCAAACCCCAGGCAGGACACATGCCCAATTGTATAAAGCAGCTTTAAGGACCCTCACCACAGGTGTTTTTTTACTCTACCATCTCCTGATAGCATCTAAAAGTAACCTGAATGCAAAGAACAGTCTAAATGAATTGGGTTGTATTATCTGCTTATCCACTTTCTTGTAAAAATTGATTATGAAATGTTTATAATATTGAAAAATATTTTTACATTAAAATAAAAAACAGTTGATTAGGCATATTTAATTATTATTTAAGACACCTTAGTCTCTGCGGTTAGAACTGTGAACTGTTTTTTCATCCTGAATTCTTGATCTTAATATTTACAGCTTTATGAAATTTTATATTCATTGAATGGAGGTTACATATAGTGCATCTTTGGGCAAAGAGAGTTTGTCTATCTTTCTGTCAAGCTTCATAAATGTAGCAATTAAGAAAGACCTGTGCATATCTTATCTGGCTCCCAGTAAAATATATAATTTCAAACAGTAATTCCTAGTTTCAGAAGAGTTGCAATTGAACAATGTCTTCTCTTTAGAAAAAGTCATAAGCTTTACAACTACATTTAGTAGTTGCCAAATACAGAAATATACTTTTCTGCTTAGGAAAAAAAAAAAAAAGAGAGGGGCAGATAATTTATTTTAATTTATCAGCTTTGTCACTGAAAGAACTAAAAACAGGACTCTGAAATTTGGAAGAAATAGCTTTTTCATTAAATCCCTTAGGAAATTATGAGAAGCTCCAATTTCACAAGAGTGAACAATTTATAAAATGCATGCAATACCCTCATTCTAGCCCTATTTCCCCAAGGTAAAACATAAAGCAAAGCAGTAAGGCACTCCTTCAAGGAACACATCTGCAGAGTAGGAGTACATGTAGCTAGAGAGCATAACAGTTCAAGGGAAAACTGTTCCCTAAAAGTTTTGGAAATATGAAATCTAAATTTTTGTGTTGACATCAAATTGTAGAGACAATTCCCAACAAATGAACAGGAAGTAGAAAAACCTAGCTGAAAATGCTGTGTGAATCTTACATCCCTCTACAGGACAATTGCCCAACATTAGAGGTCCTATAACAGACCAAGCTTATTAGGCATTAACACCTATATAACTGTATTAAAAGCATGTTGAGAGGAATTAAACTGGAGCTGAAGCTCATCATTCTATGTATTTATTGCTTGCAAGCCACTCTTAGATATTAACATCAACTTCCACATCTCAAAGAGTTGACACTGTTGTCACAGAGAATTCAAGGACCAGTCCTTAGAAATTATGGTTTTAAAAACCTCTCATAAATTATGACTAAATAAAGCACTGCAGTCTAAGTATACTATGTATATCAATAGTGAACAGATGCCAGTGACAATGGGCTAAATAAAAATCTGAATGTACAAATATCTGCATTTTCTCTGGTGAGTTGTGTGTCAGTGGGAACATGAAGTATTTCTTCTCTATAAATAAAATGTTTTCAGAATCACACTATTAGTTTTGTAGTTAATGGACATCACTTCTAAAAGGCACCTAATAAAACTAGCAGTGCTCAGACATATGCCATTAAATTAGCTTAGTTAACTGGCTCACCCTCTCAATTACATTGAAAGAAATCTATACTTCTAGAAAGAAAATGTATCTTATAGTTGCTGATTAAAATCCCATTCCACAAAGCATTGCAGTAAGTGATTAATCTGAAACACCTGCTTTCCACTGAAGTTAAGGAAAGTTTTGTATGTGTTCTAGGCTTTCCTGAAGAGCTGAGAGGTGCTTTAATCAAAATATGTACCATAGACAAAAAAGCATGTGTTATATAAAAGGTCTGATTTACAAGGCACTTATTCTTACATGTGCTTCAGTTCAATAACAAAAGACTGAGGGGGGAAAAAACCTAGTTACTGGTATCCAGAAAAATACAGATATTACTCTAGTATGTAGTGTTGAGTTATAACATACACTTTGTTAAGTTCATAAACACTTGTTATGCACTACAGTTATACACTAAATTTTGATTCATCACTCCCTGCCTATACAGTGCTAAGACAGACAGATTAAACATTCTTCACTGACATTCTTGTCATTAATTTATTATTATTTTTTCTATGGGCACCATTTTCTAAGATTAACAAGTAATATGAAAGTATTTTAAAAGTGGCTAAACTGTGACTGGTGTTCTAGTCACTAGAAATCATTATCTTATTAAAAGAAATAATTATAAAGATTCATCTATTTCAGGGCATAAATCCATGTTCCATGGATAGATAGATAAAACTGTCAGAATACAAGTAAGCTACCTAGTCTTGTTCTGATCCACATGCAAATCTATATGAACTAAACCTTAATGAAAGTTTGGAAATGGCATCAATGTGAGTGACACTTCAAAGGATGAAAGTAATCCTTTCCTCAGTAACTCTTATATACTTTTCTTCCCTATTTTTTTTTTTTTTACTTATTTTGTGGCATGAGTTCTGGATATGGGCAAGGATGGTAGTTCTACATTTTCCCAGACTCAGTAACATTAATTAGAAGCCTTTTAAGAGCTGTTACCAGGAAAAGGAGAAACATTCATGTTAAATGACTTCACGTGCAGAGCATGAAGTCATTTAACATGAAACAGATTAGACACAGAGAGGATTTTTTGAGCTATTCTTGCTTCAGGCTTCTCAGTGGGGAGGGAATACAGAGCTAAAAAGATAGTGGCCTTATTTATAAACCCATTTAAATCACAAAAATAATTCTCCATTTTTTCATTAGCTGTCTCATAAAAAATATCACTCTGAAAATCTGGTTTGGTTTTCTTTCAAAGAAGAGATTTTCATCTCATTGAAACCAGTGTAGCACAATAAAGTGAGAACCCACATCTTAATAAAGTTGCTATTTTTGATGCTTGGGAGATGAGTGAAAATATAGGAATATTAGAACAAATAGGATATACGTATCCTATACATAGAATACATAGAAAGATATATTTTCTTTATAAAGTAAAAGGTCTGATATAAATCTTTTTCAAACATATATAGGTTGAGTCTATGAAATAAATAAAATATACCTAGATAAGTGGCAAAATACTTCCCCATTGTATGAAATAAGAGAATGGATTATATAGAAAAACTGCAGGAATTAAAAGGAAGAAATGGAACAGCAGATCAAATATGTTATTATGGAAATGACTGTTGAAAGGAATTAATAATTTCTTGAACGCACTGACAGCAACAGAGTAATATTAACACATACTAGGAAAGAGAAAACCCATGAAAAACATGCTTATTCCATGATCAAGTCATCATCATACAAAAGTTGACTATCTTGATTCTAGTGCTTCTCCAGAAGCATTTGTGAGAACAGATTAAGGAAACTCAGTATTACACTGAATGGAGCACAACTCTTCATATGCAAACTTTTATTTTCCTAAGAAAAGAGTAAGAAATAGCATAGAATTGATGTGGCCTTGTAAAGCAGAGACAAGAATAAAGGAAGCAGGTGTAAAAATAAAAGCAAATTAAGAAACTAGAAAAAATGTAAACGTAATCCTTGAGGGAGTTAATTTTTACTGCTGCTTTGTTCAGAAGATATTTTAAACCTCTCGCCAGATTTAAGAGAAAAAAATTCTTTATCGTACATCATATTTTCTAACCTGTCAATTCTGAACTTGCTATTTTAGCTATTTCTTTTTAGAAGCTGGCTACCCTCTTAGCTAGTTTTGATTAGAAACTAGAGGACAGATATGTCTGTCCTATTTCTATGTGCCCAAATACCATTATCAAATTTATGTCTTTTAAAGTTTCATCTTATATTTTTCTCTCATTATCTTTTTACTAACAAGCCTAGACTTCATGTCCCAGAAGAAGATTTAAGTGTAGTACTGAGTAAGCTAAATACAGATGGCAAATAACCTCCCTGCAATCATCTGGAATTCTGTGAATATGTTGAAACTAATGAGAAAAAGAGAGCAGGAAGCAAGTTCACAAATTGAGCCCCTGGCAGTCCACTTGCTGTATTTGTTTAAACCACTCCAGTTAGCACTCTCTACAACAATGCCTGAAAAGAGGTCTGAAAGATTATTTTGGGCACCACCCCAAAAACCAGAACTGATCTGCACAATTTGGCTACTTTCACTCTGAATAGTCCATTACCACCTGGGGCTTTTCACCCCCAAGGATTTCAGCTTTTCTCTCATGTAACTTCCAGTGTTTGTCATGCTGTAAAAATGCTCCTCTGCCTGGCTGAAGTTCAGCCACCAAATTGTTTCAGACACATTCAGCTGAAAAATCATAGAAACTGGTAATCACACAATAAGGCCAAGGAGTTTCAGCACAAGGCCCAGAGGGCTGAGTGCGATGTGGCGTGGATGCAGCTGCTCAGGGTAGCCAGCCCCTGGCACAAGAGGTACCAAATGGTCTCCAACAGGTGCCCTTAGAGAGGAACAAACATAATCACCCCATAGTTTTCTTTAGTTACCGGTTTAGTCAGAGTCCATGTCTCCAAATAGAAGTGCATTTTTGGTCTATGAAATCTATTGAATGAACCAGAAACAGATTTCTAAGAATTAATGGAAAAGTGAGCAGCAGTGCAGAAATCTAAGGTTGAAGACAACTAACAATCCGTAAAAATGAAAAGCAGAAGATTCAGATGCCATTGCAATGCCAATTCCACAAAGCTTAATGTACCTGGGACAGTGCTGTGCCACAGAGGCCAAGCAGTATGAAATTACCTTCAATCTGTTCCAACATGTTTTTCCTCACTAGACAGGATGGTGGCATTCAAACTTCTTGCTCAGAAAGCTCTGTGGCATGTGTCAACCCATCATAGATGTTGAGGAAATTAGCACAAGACCAGTCTGCTGGCTTCTAGAATGTGTTATTGAGACCTTGGTTTAAAAAACCCAAGAATCACCTCCTTGTAAGTCAAGAATGGTTCACTTCAGAGAGCAGGGGCTAAAACTAGAGTGCACAAGGAGATGCTGACAAAACTAATGTGGAAATGGAACATACAATACAAGACAGGGAAGCAGCGACTTTGGAGAAAGGTAGCGACACTTTGAAAGCATGACAGATTGCAGATAGGAAAGACAAAACCAACCTGAACTTTATCAGGCAAGGCATGTGAAGGGCAACAAAAAAGGCCTTTTGTCATGGTTTGACCTGGAAGTGAGGTTTTGGGAAGTTATGGTCAAACCAATCAGTGGCCAAATTTCAAATTGGCACCTGGTGTGGCCACTGGGGACTTGGATACGCCTCTGAGAACACACAGGGGTTAAAAGCAGAGCACTCCCAGAGAGACTTCCTCTTTGGAGTCCGGCAGGTGAGCAGATCGGACCTCTCCCCCGCCCCAGCTGTGTCTGGGTGGGAGAGGGCGGAAGGCCTGCGGCCTGAGGAAGGGAAGCCGGAGCCGCTGCGAGATGCAGGGGTGGAGGAGTTCCTGGGATGGTTTGGGCAGCCCCCCCGGAGAGAAGGATAAAGCGGTTGGGAGGAGAAGGGGTCAGCGAAGAATCTCTGTTCCTGAACCCCAGGCCCCAGGGGACTGAAATGGGGGGGACAGGTGTCCCAAATGGTGGGAGGCTGCCATCTTCTTGGAACTGGGCGAAAAGCATTCTTATAAAACCTAAGGAGTAGTTTGGATCCCCATTCCCAAGTTAGAGCCTGCTTTGTTCTGTTCCTGGGTCACATCTCACAGTGACCATTTTGGAGAATACACCTTTCATGGGGGGCACTGGCACTGTGCCAGAGTCAATCCATGACACCTTTACAGACATATCAAAAAACAAAAAGTAGGTTAGGACTCAGGGTGGTGAAAGATATGGAAATAGATGAGGTAGTCATTGTTATCCTTAAAGCAATCTTTAGTGGTATTGACCAGCCTCCATGAATCTCAGACCTCTGTGACTGAAAAATTCCTTGATGGAGTACGATCAGATTAGGGCGTGTTTGAAAAATAGGACATGAAAAGTCCATTTTGAAATATTACTATAAAGGAACATTTTTGCTCCTTTAAGGGTGCCTAGTAAAGGATATTTTCACTGTAAATAAAAGGGATAATAAGAAAAGGAGGAAGCCATAAACAACAACATACAGGGACACACACCTAACTGACAAATGATAAGGGAGGCAGTGATAACAACTAAACCTAGTCAGTTATGGTAATTGATGAGGACGTGTGGGAGTGTGAAAATGTTTATTCCAGTAAGGATATCTGGTTGAAGATCTTGTCAATTTGAAAACTAAGTGAAAATAGAGAAAGCAGAAAATATACCAAACACAGAGATGACAAAACATACACGGAGACAATGAAAAGAGAAAAACCTCACCAGTCACACTGACTGATGACCTGTCCAGAAATTACTTCCAGAAAGATCAACCTGAATATTACAACTGATAAGGCTGTAAACCAGGGGAGATCCAGACTGGGTAGGTTGTGGGCATCTGTTGAGTTGTACAGAGACGTGTTCTTATGTATAGGCAAAAGAAGATCAGAGAGAAACTAAAGGGCAATAGACAAAAAAGTAGTATGAAAGGGACTGGTTGTGTGTAAAATGAGCCTTATGCTCAGTCACACCAGTCTGTCTGGCTTCACTAAATCCTTTCTTTACAATCTCTCAGTGTAATCTGTGGTTTTTAAGGCTGTATCTCAGATCCAAACTGAATGAGGTATGGATAGTGAGGTACACTGACTACTGGCTCTTGTGCTACAACCGAGAGATTATGCTCATCACTGTGAATCCTCTAGAGGCAAGCACTGTGTTCCAAATAACACAGTGCACTCTTACCAAATTTGCAGGTGACATAAAACTGGGAGAGATGTTCGGCAGCCATAGGGTTGTATTGGAGAACTGGGCAGAAGAACTAATGCTATTAAACAAAGGCAAAGTATAGAACCTGCGGATGAATAACCCCACACCAGCAGGGGTAGCTCTGCAGAAATGGGAGTCAAGGTGGACAAACTATCAATGACACAGAGGTGTACCTTGCAGCAAAGAAAGCCAACAACATTCCAGCCTACCTTAGGAGAAATGTTCCCAGCAGGTTGAGACAGGAGATACTCCCTCTCCGCTCGGCACTGGTGAGACAAATCTGGAGTGCTGTGTCCGGTTCTAAAGTCCTCACTACAAGAAATATACACAATTAATGGGACAAATTCAGCAAAGCAACACAAAAATGGGACACAAAGATTCTTTAATGGGCTGGAGTATTGGGCATAGAAGAGAGGCTGAGGGAGCTAAAGTTGTACAGTTTCAAAAAAAGCAGATTCAAGAGGTTCTTATCAAAGTGTGCAAACATCTGATGGAGGCATGGAGTAAAGAAGACAAGGACTCCTCTTCAAGGTATGAAGTGATTAGAGGAAACGGATACAAATTAAAATACAAGTAATTCCACTTGAACATAACCTTTTCTTTTTTTATTTTCTGACAGTGGTTAAACACTGGAACAGACTGCCCAGAGAAGTTATGGAGTCTCTTTCCATAGGATATTAAAAGCATGACTGACCATGGCACTGACAAGCTTACTCTAGCTGGCCTTGCTCTGAGAAGCAGATAGGACTAGACAACCTCAAGAGGCACCTTTCAAGCTCAGCTATTCTACAATTCTGTGACTGATTGCAAACATTTCTTGAGTTACTAGAATGGATAAAGCCAATATGATTGGCTATTCATAGTAGCTGATGTCCCTACATAAAATGTCATTCCACTTTTCCAAACAGTTAAAAAATTAGATTTTTTAAATTATGAAATTACTCACTAATTAAGATTAATCACACTGTTGTGATTTGTTATGAATTAAACTGATAATGGATGAAGACAGTCATTACTAAAAATAATAAATTCAGCATGTGTAGTTCATTATTTCTTTTTTAATCTTAATCTAGCAAATATGAAAGAAAATATAAAATCAACACCAAATGATCTCATCCCGATAATCTTTATATTTTACAGCTTTTCTTACTTTTAAATTGATTCACATTTCTCATATGTATTTTTGAATATGTACTCTGAATCATTCTGAATGTTATTCCTGTTCCACTTAGTTTATGCAAACAGTACATAGCATGTTTTAGGAATGATAACTTCTAGCCGTCTGCTCAGGAAATAGAATAACGAGAAAAAAAAAAGAAAGGGAGAGAAAAAAGACATTTATACTTTGAAGGGTAGAATATAGATTTAAATTGTTTGTGGAATGTTCTAAAAATCAAATGAAAACTTTAGTTTTCAATATGGGCAACAATATTGGATTTAGTATCAAAGAGAAGATGAGGGTAGAAAATTAAAAGACTCATATCTGAAATGACAGTAAAATCAAGCAACTTAATGCAGTCAGGGATGAAACATTGTCTCCTGAAGAAAACTGCAAATGAAATTGCAGTTTTAATGGCAACATTTTTCAATAAATGTATCAAGTTACAGATATTTCTAGGTAATCAAGGAACAGCAGACACAGCTAATAAAATGATGGACAGTTACTGGACAGTAACAAAGCAGGTTTTAAAGGTATGCAAAGCTTTAGATGGTATCTGGAAGGAAAGAATAATTAGAGACATGAAGGAAAATGCTAAATGGGATAGATGGTACAAGGCATAGATTGTGAGCTATAAATCCTTCTTTGACACGTACTTTTCAGGGTAGTGAAATGTAGTAGATGAAACATGTCTGGATTTCAGTGAAGCAGATGACATGTTGCCACAGGAGAAATTACTCAATGAACTTGAGAAGACAGCAATTCATAGGTAGAATTGAAAGTTGGAAAATTAGGGTTGCTGTAGCAAAAACCTCATGGAACTCTTCTAAAAATAAATTTATTTAGTATTTTAATATTTCTGTAATGAAAAAAAAAGGGGAGGAGAGGGGAGAGAAGGGAAGGGGAAGGAAGGGGAAGGGAAGGGGGGGAGGGGGAAGAAACCAAAGCAAAAGAAAATTTCAGTTATGCATATTAAAGTGAGGAGAAACAATTGACTGGATGAGGAAAAAGCAGTGCAAACACAAAAATGTCAAATACAATCTAAAAAATGTTCATGTGAGGACAGATGTGAAATAAGACACTCATTAACCTTTGTGCTGTCTGTGCTCAAGAAAGATCAACTCAGATTTCAAGTCTGTAAAAGAATTTTTATCAAGAAGACTTTAGGAATAGTAATACATCTTACTACTGAATGATTAGAAGACAGAAGAGTGTGGCTTGTTTATTACAGAAAAATGAAGAAGAAAAGGAAGTATAACTGCTCTGTAAATATGTTTGGGAAAATATCAGCTAATGGAAGGATTCATGTAGGATGTTCAAAAAGCCAAGAATACATATATTTCAGTGTTGAAAAAATTGAAAAAGTCTTTCACATACTGGAAGTCCAGTTTTCAAATTAGAAGCAGATTTTCAGCTACTTTTAAGCAATCTTATAAACTTAGTGAAAGGGATTAGATTAAATGGTTGCCTGTGAAGAACTCCCCTGGACTCAAAAATGCTGGAGGTAACTTCGAACTCTACATTCCTGTAAGAGATAAGACTGAAACTTTCAAGCTGAGCATCATAAGGCATTATATACGTGATAATATCATTAGCAGCCCTTTCTTCAGCCCTTTTCAACACCAATCAAATTCTCAGAGACCAGAAGCAAGATTAAAACTTCCTAAGCATCAGGGACAGAATAAAGAGTTTGCTGCACCAGCTTTACAGTCATGCACAGCGACAGACTTTAAGGCCATCTTGACATCTTATGCATGGAAGAGAACTCTGCTAATTGTATGGGTGGAAGAAAATAGTCTAATACTGACATGACAATTTCAATTGGAAAAAGCAAAAAACTCCAGAAGGAAACAAGCTGGCATCCATCCATCCGAGAGTTTCCTTCTTTTATTTCCTTTTTTTTTTAAATTTGGAGCATGATAATTTATTCATTGTTGTAGTGTCTCATGGTCCATAAGCATTTCCAGTAACAGAAACCACATAACTGAAATCTCCACTGTTGCTTGTGAAAGATTAATGACAGTAAGCAAATGCTATAAGTAGCTTAGTGTCTTAGCTATTCATTAAGTGGAAAGCAGCATGACTGCTGTAAATGAAGGACAAATAAATTTCTAAACACTGGCTTGGCAGATGTACTAGAACGTACTTATCTAGCAATTGTTCAGACTGGGGCATCTCTTGGAATCCTGTGAAACCAGGGCATAGATTGGGAGAAGTCAGTGAAACCCTACCTCCTTCTGTAATCAAAGGTAAAAAATAGACAGCGCAACCTTGGTGTCAGCAGTTCAGTGGGAGGGGGTTTATGCCTTTTAACTAGATACTCTTCATTTTTCAAGAAGGTTAAAAACTCTTGTAGCTGAGGTCATGAAGCAGATGCCTTTCATACTCACAATGACAATTATAATCACTAAATTGTTGAGCAAAGAGTGTTTCATATTTTTTAGTCAAATTTGACTACTGAAGAAGGGTCCCTGTTACCATTTGAAAGAAAAGCTGAAAAAAGAGCTCAAGGAATGTTCAAAGGATAGAAGGACATGTTTGAAGTCCATTACTTTCACATTCTGTGTCATTTTACAATGATCATGCTGATTTTACCAACAGGATTAATGTGAATAGTTTTTAGAAGACTACATTCATAATAGCAATATTTTATAGCCTTATGTTTTGAGTAACTGATTCTTATTAGAGATGCCTGAAACATATCAAATGAGTCATGACGCACAACTTCCTCGTCTGTAAATGTAGAGGGCACATTTCAAGTGCATCATAGAATAATTTTGATTGGAAGGGGCCTGTGTGGGTTATTTGGCTCAACACAGTTCAGGTTGCTCACTTTGAGTGGAACTTGGAATACCTCCACCTGTGGAAACTCCATAACTGCTCTGAACAACTATTTCCAGTGTTTGATTGTCCTCATGCTGAACACTGTTTTCTTAATACAGAATCAGAACTTCCTTTGGTAAATTATACTTGGGTCTTTTGTCTATCACTTTATACACAAATTAGTTGAAGGCAGCATGAAGATACCCTCTGTCTTCCAGAATAAATGTAGTCCTCACAGTCACTAACTCCAAACAATGTGCTCGAGTCCAGTCCTCTTGGTGGCCTTCCATTGGATTTACTCCAATAAATCTATGTTTTTGCTTTAGGCTGCTGAAGGCATATGCGGAACAGACATATGGGAGAAGGCACATACAGGAGCAGGCCTGAGCAGGCCTGTGCCTAAGTGTGAAATCCTGAGTGGCAAAAAATGATACATGACCTGATTAAGCAAGTGAATTACACCACAAAAGTTAAAAATAATTAATTTCTGTGCTGGCAACTTGTTTCTCACCAAGCTGGTTAATTTGATAATTTCCTGGGCTTTTAATCAGGTGTTTTTTCCAGATTACATTCTGCACACCATTTCACACAAATGCACACCATTTCACCGAGTCAGGCAAGTCTAACTTCTCAAAAGTCCAGGTTTCTTTTTTTAACAATGTAGTCAGTGCTGTAGTCCATAAATCTTCTGTATGAAAGCCAAGGACAAAATATTCAAAGGAACCACATTTTATTTGTACACAGCATAAAGTATTCTTCATTCAACATAGTCTAATTTACCTTCCATCCAGATATCCAAATTCTCTAATATGAAAAGTATGTCACTCGGAGAAAGGCCAAAGCCATTTTCCTATACAGGAGGTTACTGACTTTTTCTTAAAGATTGGGTAGTAAATCCACTATCTTATAACCTGAATTGTTTCGTGATGATACAGATTGCTTTCAGCTGAAGTAATAAAAACAATCAAAATAAACAAGAAACAGAACAAAATGGAAGCGCACATGTAAAATATATCTCCAAGTAACACTTCTGCTATTTTGCTCATATTTTAGTAATCTTAAGGCAAATACCAAGGTATTTCACCCATTATAATACTGCCATGGACTTCAAATTCAAATTATTACCTAGATCTCTCTTCAATCCTTTTGGATACTCTGTTTGCTCATTCACAGTGTTGGCACAAGTAGCTCCACCAAAGAAGTCCTTTGGATAGAAAACCTTGTAGTAATGCAGCATACCCTCCTTTAATAAATGGGCTTCTACTGAAACTAAGTGGATTACAAAGAAAGTATTTTATAATTGATATAATCATAAAACAGAAATGTGCTTTACTAGTTACCCTTGCATTTTGTAATCATGCTTGTTACAAGGCTTTTTCCCAAACCTACCTTCTTATATGGTTTTCTCTCTGGCAATTTAGAGAAATTCTGTAATTATTTTCCTCAATAAATGTGTTTTAACATATTGTTTCAGATTCTAGAAGCATCTAACAAGACGCCTTGAAAAACAAGACGCCTTAAAAAACAATGCTGAAGCATCTATTATGGCATTAAATACTTTTGAGTCAATAGTGATTGAGGTTAACATAGTAAAATTCTTCATCTGAAAAGAATCTTATCTGGTTCCTAAGATACCTACAAATATATTAAATTTTTAGATATGGTTATTATAGTAATTTACACTTCTCTGTGCAAAAATGTGCTGAGAATTGATGAGATAATCTATCACTATTTCTTTCTACTACCTTAATTCTAGAAGTGTCAACGATTGTTAAGTTTTCCTTCTCTGTGGATTTGCTCTTCAGCAAAAAATGGAGTAAGGGCTAAAGGTAAAAGGTACTTAAATGAGAAAAGCAAATTAATTTGCTGTGTCTGTTAAATTTCTGTCCTTGCTCTCAATTATTTAATCAAAATGCACAGTAAACAAAGTCATGTATCTGGAGATAGGATTATCTGGCATAAAGTAAAAGAATGACAGGATTTGCAGACTGTAAATTAAATTGTGTGATTCATGGGTTTTCTAAGGGTCTGAATTACTTTCAAATGATGCAGCCACTTTATGCTTTCTAATCCTTTTTATGAAATAAATAAGAAAAATATGCTGATGTAACTTTTTCTAGCAATATATTCACACAAGTGCCTTTCAAAAACATGCACCAATCACTTTATTTCTTAATTTTTTATTGCATACTTTTTAATAGATTTGGTTTTGGGTTTTGTTTGGGTTTTTTTCACTCAATCAGAAACTTCTGAGAGGATTTAAAATAACCTCTCTTCTTCTGTGTGGTACTTGAAGACTTGGAACAACCCTCAGCTATTCACACTAAGAGGTTTTCAAACACAAAAATAAATGTTATTAATTGAGTGTTTATTTCATGAGGAAGATCTTACAGGACCTGGAAGGAGGCACCGAAGCTAATCCTTATGATTTTATTAATTGAAATGTTATTTATTTATGGGAGATTAATGTATTTGCATTCCTTATCTTTTGGTTTAATGTAAGAGAAATGTAAGAGAGACAGTGCACAAATGGGTTTGAAGTATTTAATCGGAACTATGGATACTTTTCAAGTATGGGCGTTTTTCAATACTAAAGGAGACAAGAAGGTTGTATGGTTATGTGAGCAAAATACTGTGCTTTACATTTAGTCTCTATCTGAGAGTGCTGTGAGACCAACAGCCAGGCTCTAAAAGACCAGTGCTCAAGTCACACAATCACATCAGTCAGATCAGCTCAGAACTGAGTTATACCAACAAGAATACTTTGTCACGTTTTCTTTCACCTATTGTCAAAATGTCCTTCCAGCAGAGTAAAGCACTGTCAGGATGATCTGAGGTGAAGAAAAACAGAAATAAAATGTTTGCATTCTAACTCTGAGAAAAGTAAATTGTTAGTAGCTGCAGGGAATGGAGCATTTTATTTCCAAACAACATATATTTTCTATTATACAAACATACAGTGGGAGTAGGGTAAACAAAAACTAAAACAGAAAACAGTGTCTATTACAAGGTGAGGAAGAAAAAGATAATTCATAAGTGCACATGTTACATAAGATCAGAGTCACCCTATAAGAATTCAGGATTTCTTTCTTTCCTGTTCCTTTTATTCCCAGTTTTCCCATCCCAAGCCATCTGTACAGATCAGGGTCAGGCTCTGTAAACTCAGGATGAGATTCTTGCAAAGTTTTTTATCAAACTCTACACAACTTGATCAGAGGCAGGGTTTTATGTAGGATTTATAAAGACAGAAAGACAGTGAATGACATATGACAATAGTCCAGACTGCTTCATTGTATTGATTATATAAAGCAGGGTGTAATTGCAGAAACCCCAGGAATAAATGAAGCATTATGAAAAATATTAAAACAATTATTGAACAGAAGTGTAAACCTTCACCAAATACAAGGTACGTATTATTTCCCTTTAAAGAAACAAATGTAGTATCTTTTACATAAATAAAAGCCTGCAATATATTTCAGGCCTGAGTTTTTGCATATGATATCCTTCAATAAAGTTCAATATGCTACCTCAGTTACAGACACACTGGTTTTATTTTTCTTCCTTTGACCTTGCAATTAGATACTGACAAGAAGAAAATAATTTTTCCCATTTACCTGATTTTAGCTGAGAAATAGACCCATTTAAGAAGGCAACTTGCTGTGACTGTGATGCAGCATCAACTTACTGTAACCTTAGGCATGCTTCTTGTGTCCTCAAGCTCACCTTCCTTAAACTGAGTGTTTGGGGATAGAATAAACTGTCTTTAGGAGACCAGGGTTGCAGAAATATAACTGCAAAGGATTGACACATTTCATTTCTTTAGACAATTGCATAGATCTGAAAATCCCACTGCTCTTTTTTCTGCATCTTTGAACAGAAGATAAAAGTATTAATTTTTTTCTGCCGTCTTATTTCAGTTTAAAACCACACTGTAAGCATGTTTTTATTGTTTTTAAGTCATAAGATGTCAAACATTCCTGTTTTTCTAAGGATCAGCAGCCAAAGATTAGTTTTCTCCAAAATTTGGAATACTATTTCATTAAAGTTTTAAAACTAAATTAAGTTTATATATAATCAAGCAAAGAAAGCAAATGGCTTTGATAATAAAATTATTTATTTATTTAAGGAAAGCTCTTTGTTTAGTCTTAAAAGAAAGCAGTTAAAAAATTTTAACTGGTTTAGCAAGTTTCACAGAAGTGTTTTCCTATGTTTATTTTTTAAATTTATTTTAAAAAATGGTTTTCCTTTCTTCAATTTCTATACAAGTAAATCTAAATGTAAAAGAAAAACATTTAACTACAAGGAAGCCATTTTCAGAGTTAACCTTAAAGAATGAGACTGAGTATCCAATATGCCTTTTTTTGTACAGAGGATGGATAAAAACATAAGAGGCAGAAGTAAAGCTGCTACCGCTTTAGCTTCCTTTCAAACCAACACTGTTTACATGACCTTCTATTGCTACCATTTTAGCTTTCATATTTTTATCTGCTTGTTGGCAATTAAGAGGTGGGTTTGTGTATTTGCCCTGGAGGTTTCATTTCCCTGTAAATAGTAATAAAAAAGCCTCAGCAGTCATTGAAACAAAAAAAACTACATGTTCTTTTTTCAATCAACATTTCATATGCAGCAAAAGTAGAATCAATTACAGCTATGTAGAAACGTAAGGAAATTGACATTTAGTCCCAGGGGATTCCAGAAAAGAATTCATGGAACACCTATTACATCTTTCTCATTCTAATAAATGTAGAAAGTTAGCACCAGAGCTTTAGAGAATAACTGTGTGCCCATGTCTTCAACACAAAAAGCTACAACTAAACCTTAGCATCACAGTACAATTCCAGTGTTTCAGGAAGCAGGGGAAACATGCAATCTAGACAGTTTTGTTTTTTTTATATACTCATAAAATGTATTTGATCTGTTCTTGGAGTTTTATAGATGCATGAGGGTGATCAACATAAAGATCCTTTATAGCAAAGGAAGGGAACTAAAGATCTCTGGGCAACAAAAAAATAACAACCTACTTCCCCAATACCAAGTCTTTCACCTAGGCACCAAACTAGACCTGAAAACTTTGCATTCCTTCCTCAATTTGGAAAAGCATAACCTTTCAGATTTCAGTCACAGTCCAACTAGGTTTCTTATTGAACTATTAACTTAAACAACCATTATAAGTTTCTGAGATAGAAAACTGAAAATTTTACTTGAAGACCATCCTCAGTCATTGCAGTGGTAACCTGCATTAACCATCTCTCAAGGTCACATCAGCTTGCACAGTCTGAAGAAAAAACACCCAAGACGTCTGTAAGAGTTAGCTCTGTACGTAGCTGAGACCATACTGTACATATTTGTGTTTCATACAGACTTTCATGCCAAAACACAACTAACAAAAATAGAGAAACATTAAGAACTACACACAGCCTGTCTGTGAGGATCTCATCAGTGTCAAAGCCCTTCCTGGAGACTAGTTAGACAATATTCACTGCTCTTTATGAATGTCCAGTTTGCTTATGTGTTTCCTGACCTGGACAAAAGAATGTCCCCCTGATCTCTGGAACTTCAGATTCGTGAAAGCCAGTCTAGTTAGTAAAGACTTTGGCAAAAACAGCATTTAAAAATTCAGCCTTTTCCATTCCCTCAAGCTGTGTAACCAGGTCCCCCATCTCATTGAGCAATGGACCCACATTTTCCATACACCTTTTATTTTTCTTTTATGTCATTCATGTACTTACAAAAGTTCTTCTTGTTGTCTTTGGCATCCCTGGACAGAAGCTATTCCATTTGGGCCTCAACTTTCCTAACTTCAACCCTGTACACTCATTCAATGTTTCTGTATTTCTCCCAGGTGACTCATCCTTGCTTCCACCCTCAGTATGTTTCCATTTTTTGTTTGAGTTTGGTCAGGAACCATTTTTACCTGTTGTCTTACTCATTAAGCTCTCTTTACCTTGTAGGAGGTGATTTTTGAATATTAACCAGTGTTCTTGAATCCCCACTTCATTCCAGGGCCTTATCACATGGAATCTTCCAATGAAAGGTATTCTTTCAGAAAAATGCAGCCTTTTCACTGCCAGAGAAAGTAGCTTCTATTGTTTTTCTATTTCTGTATTTTCCTTGTGTATTAGTAAATATTTGACCCAGGGAAAGTTATCACAGAAATGTTTTTCTAGCTCCTGTGAAAGAAAAAATTCTCTCTCTTTCCTGTGTTATTCTGAGACATCATCTTTGACTGAGTTTAAGTACCACAGAAACTGGAATCCATTAAACTCAAAAGCTCTGCCAAAACTGTATGTTGGACTACTGTAACAGTCACCTGCGAATAGATTTGAGCAACTGTCAGAAAAGAGAGTTGCTTGTAAAAGACAATCTTATGTCAGAGAGATAAATCTAGAAGTCTGACAAAAAACTGGGGAATTACCAAAACCAAAATTCTTCTACAAATGTGTTATGAAACACTTTCTCAAGCTCAGGTGAGAAACAGTGAAAATACATTTATTCAGTGTAATAGACTACAGATTAAAGGAAAGGCTGCCAATGTGGAGAAAGCAGCTGCAGTGAATCCACAAAAAGGAAGAGAAATTAAGCCTACAGGTTACTGCGTGATTCATAAAAGTTACTTATAACACCCATTTTTCATTAAAGCAAAACAGCAGAAAAAGATAGCCTGAACTAACCTTACAATAAATTCATGTAAAAATGGCTGTGCCAAAAAACTCACCAGGTTTGTTGAGCACATTGACCCCATTTTTAGAGGGTGTGGTGATGTAAGTTTTTAATCATTGTGCTCTGTGCTTTAATAACATTAGCAAATAAGACACATATTTACAGTAGTTCAGTAATTTTGAAAGTTAAAGGCTGTAAGCCATACCTGAATATTGTTAATAGTGATAACATAAGTCTTTATCTTTCAAAATTAGCTGGCAAGTAATTTAGTGACATTTGCCAACATTGATTATCTAAATTTCAGTTACTCAAAATTTCCAGTTACACAGAAGAGACAGTATGCCCTGCATCATAAATCGTAATTCATATTCCTTGAAACTATCCAAAAGCTGTTATCTAAAACACTTTGCTGAACCCTAGGATTAGTTTTATTATCCCAGTTACCTATTATTCTTCATAAAATGTAAACACAAAAGGGAAAGGCAAGAGGAAAATTCTTACTTCATGATAACAATTATGTTCTTTTCATTTTAAATTAAAATTGGTGGGAAAACCAGCCATCCCATGTAACACATATATTACTAGAACCTACCTGGTCAAATACAATATGAATCTTATTGTTTTATATTGGTTTTGTGGTTGTTTGTTTCCATGTACACTTAAGATGGAGGGTTAAATTTAAAAGAGGATTTCTTTACGTAAAATTGTAAACAATTCTTTAGGTGACTTTTGAGACACTGTTCTCTTGAGAGGTAAGTGGAAGCCCAGGCTCTGTAACCAGTACCTGGAAAGAGTTAAGGTCTCACCAGATGCCAAAATTTCAGGGCATTGTGAGAAGGCTGACCTGAACTCAGTGAGCTCAGTGTGACTTTAACTGAGAGCTTCCCTGAATGGATCACTGAGCCTCACCTGAAATCTTGGCTCTTGCTTACTGCAGCCAAAGAGTCTGTGTGGCCTCTATTTGATCAGGGCTGAAGACACACTGGTATTTCTTCCACAGAACATTTTTTCACTTTGCCTTTTCCAGGTCTGCCTACATCACAGGGTTGAGGTGATGGATCTTTGTGACTGTGTGCTCTTACAGGTAAGGAATATCAGCTTAGTCTTTTCTGATGCCTTTAAGAAATCATCGAATGGTTTAGGTTGGAACAGACCTTAAAGATAATCCAGTTTCAACCCCAAGCTCAAATCATGTTTTCTATTTTCCAAGAGAGAATTTAAATTGCCAAACTCAAACACAACATGTGCAAGGAGGCTGTCAAACTCTTATAAGACAGCCTTGGCCATGAGCGGAAAGGAACTCAAGCCACAGTGGGCCATGAAGAGACCAGAAGGAAAAATTATCCCATTAGCACCTACAGAGTGAGGGGGCTCCCCTACCTGAAAAAGAAATTTTGAAGTACATTCAGTTGAGAAATCTCTCAACACACATCATAACATTCTGCTACACAGAGGTTACAGACACCAGGGCTCAGCTAAGGAGATGTTTCTGCCACACTTCTTCCAGCATGTCATGAGCAAAGAGGGCGAGAGACTTGCTGCAGACTTTGGGCTGACAGCTTTTACAGTACAGATAACTGTTGGAGTGGAAACCTGCAACATTCATGAATGCATCCCAAGCAAGCTTTTTTTTTTCCTCCTTGGGGTTCCTCTTTCCTGTGCAAAGGGCTTCTACTGTGAGGATAGCAAGAGCAGTAGTCTCAGTCTGTCCAGCAATAGCTTCTGTCCATTGTCTAGGAGAGCCTTTAACTTTCTGTGTATTTGTTCCTTGAGAGGACAAGAGGTGTTTCCCTGCAGCTCTGCAACTGTGTGTGTGACAACACTGATTTTCTGGAAGACCTTTATACATGACGCTTCTTGGTTGTTTCTTCATTTTCACATGGTCAAGAAAAATGTTTTGCTTCTTCTTATGGTAAAAAAAAGTCTGAATTCTCCCTGATTATTTTTCATAGTAAATTAATATGAATATAGTCACACAGGGAGGGATTATATACTTGGACTTCTCACCAGATACCAATTTAATCTAATGGTAATTATTATTGTTTAATTGGGGTAAGATTAGTGTAAATTCCACCCAACAGCTGGTGCCAAAGAATTTCATGGTGCTCAATTAAGTGTTTAATAAAAACAAATTTCCTATATTATGTCAATTAATAAAAATTAATTTTAGCATATTACTAATAAATGAATAATCAGAAAATTATAGTATTTATGGCACAAAGTATTCCAAAGTACTGAATGAATACTGCATAATTTGTAAGGCAGAAGTTACCATCACAAATTATGGGAAGAGAAACACACATCAAATAAGAATCTGCTGATATACACTGCAGTGATGACAGCGTGAAGATGGAAATGCACAAGTGTTTTGTTTATCAGACACAAGTACCCTTTACACATCATGGGCTCTGCAAAGGAACAAGGTGTAGAGTGGTTTGGGTTGCAAGGGACCCTTAAAGGCTGTCTCCTTCAACCCCTCTGCAATGTACAGGGACACCTTCCACTATATAACACTTCTCAGAATCCCATCCAACATGACCTTGAATGTTTCCAGGGATGAGGCATCTACCACCTTTCTGGGCAACATGTTCCAGTGTTTCTCCACCTTCCCCATAAAAATTTTCTTCCTTATATCTAGCCTGAATATACCTCTTTTATTTTCTACCTCTTGTCCTATCACACATACCCTGTCTATCTTATTAGCCCCCTTTTAGTATTGAAAGGTCACAGTAAGGCCTCCTTGAAGTATTCTCTTCTTCAGGCTGAAGAACTCCCATTCTCTCACCCTTTCCCAGAGGAGAGGAACAGAGGCTTCACAGCCTAACCATGCATCCATAAGAGGTCAGAAGGAAGAGGAGGGTATAAGGAAACTGTTCTTGCAGATTCCACTGCAAGAACAATTTTTTTTAAAAAATTGTCTTATACAAGAGCTACCCAGATGCAGGTGTAGGCACATTTAGGGGAATGAAGTCAAACCCATGTCCATTAATGCCTCTTTTCCATGGGCACAGACCCTGACTAGAGTGCCATAGAACACATTTGGTGTTTTGGTGCTGTTTTGGTGCTTCAGAAAGAACTTTTCAGTTCCCTTCTGCCATCAAAAAGGGAGATGTTAAGGTGAGGACAGAGATGAAATAACATATCAATGCATTCAGGAAAATGGGACTTGCTGCTTCTGCTGCTTCAGTCATGACCAGCCTGACCTTACAGGATTTCAGTTATAAGAAAACTGCCATCAACACAAACACAGCTCTTAGATTGCTCTGCTATTCAACTTTTCCACACAGCAATTTTATTTTTTGCTGTGCCTAAAGACAATTTAGTCTAGGCAGTGGGTAAAACTGGAAAAGTTGAAAAATGGGATTTATTCCTCTTCCATATCAGTGCAGGCTGGCCTGAGGCTGTCTTCAAAGGTACTATGCACATTTCCTCTGTGTGGAAATCTTGTTAGTTTTCAGATAATGAGAATCATGCTATACACTCCACCTTTCTCCAACATAATACAGTTGTATGACAGGACACAATCAGTGATTTCTGTGACGAGGACCTCTGATGTGAAACAATTGGCCCAACCATCATGTAGTTTTAACAGTATGTTGTTACAAGCAACTGCAAGGTATTAAAAAACAATATTTCAGCTAAAGCATTTATCTTCATTTTTATCTCAGACCACTATCAATGCTGCTGCAGGCATAAATTCATCCTGCTCTACAGACATTTGTACTTGTTTCTTCATTGCAGTGGCTTTGCTCCATCAAAAGCTTTATGAACATAATTCTAGATTTTTCTCTCCTTTGTCTATTTTTTCTTGAAGAGATCTCTTGTTATCAAATTGATGTAAAATACTTGTCATCAAATTTTTCAAGGACCTACATATTATCTAAAATTCATCCTGGCACAAAATCATCTTATACTTCTGGATTTGAGATGGATGGTGGGAGGGGGTGGGAAGAAAAAGAAAACAAAACAAAACAAAAGAACCAAACCAAAGAATCCAAGTGAGCCACTAATTAGTGAAATGTAACAAGAAAAATTCAGATTTCTGAAGATTCACCAAAAATGGCACTATATCTAATATTCTGTATGCATTGATTTTCTGGGTTTTGTTTTATTTTAGATTTAAACAGTGAACACTACTGCAGCTAATACATAATAAATCAATGTCATCTGTAATGACATATGTAGGCTGGCAAACAGAAATACAGCCAAGCAAGCTTTTTCACTCCTAGCCTTTCTAGTAAAGCACTCTATGTAATTCTTCTGCAGCAGTGAGACATATTTTTTATTTTCTGAGATTGCTAGCTCTTCAATTTGTGATTATTTTAACAAGATTGTTGATTGTAAGGAAATGTAAGCATTACTTTCTGAAGGAATCTTGTAAAACCCTTCTAGTGATGCAAAAATCAGCTCGTGTTAATGGTTTTATTAGTCATTTCTGTCAAATCAAATACCTTCTGCTATGAAAAAGCAATGCCCTTTAGAGACTTAGAAATATTTTAATGCTTTCAGCTTTCATTATTGCCGTGAATTTTTAACAGAATTTATTCAAAACTGATCTAAATGCATTTTACTAACTTATTAGATTACAAACTTATTGATTTGCATAGCAATCTTAAAGCTTGTTCTTCAGCCTTTTTCCAGGAAAATAAAAAATAAATAAATTTAAAAAAAAACCAAACAAACAAAACTAATCTCAACACCTTTTTCTCCTTGACAAAAGTCACACTTGGAACTATGGAGAGATTATGATTCCTGTGGTAAGGGTCGTCAGATTTAAGTTCTATTAAAAAACCCTTCAGTATAGACTGCTAGGAGTGCTCATCATCATAGTTTCGGAGAAATGTGTTTGTTAAATGATAAACAACTCAAATGCATTTGTTCTCTTATACTCTTCTTGTGCTGAAGAATTGCATGCAGTGAAACACTTGTTTTAAAGCTCTTAAATCTTGTAAATCATGCCTTGCTAATTGCTTGTTATAGACAGTGAAGATAGAAAGGTGTTTAAAGTAGGAGGCATGCAGCATTGACCCTCCTCACCATCATAAAATGGTTTGGATTGGATGGGACCCTAACAGTCATCTAGTTCCAAGCCCCTGCCACAGGCAGGGTCACCTTCCACTACACCAGGTTTCTCAAAGCCCCATCTAATCTGGCCTTGACCACCTAGACATATGAGAAGTCAAACACATGTGCCAGATCCCAGGAATGAAACAAGAACCTTTTGATCTTCAGTCTCCCAACTGATCTCATTCAGGTCTTAAAATGCTTCTCATCATCCTGAAGTGGATCCTGAGAGCAGCCCCTGGACAGACAAGGAAAACTGTTTCCTATTAGAAAATGACAACTGCAATGAGTCTTTTGAACAGAGAATTTCTTTATCTTTTCATTACTTCTGTGCACTGCTTTGAGTTCCTAGTAAGCCCCCTATTAAGGAAGGAGATTTAGTCTGATGTTTAAGAGAGAGGAGGAGAGGATAGGAAGACTTTTCTGATATAATAGCCACTGTTTTTAAGGAGGTGTACGGTAGTCCTCCCTAAGTGCTAAGAGTTTCTAGGCAATATATATAGTACAATTATATAGCTTGAAAGGTGACAAACCACCAATAACTGAGACTAACTATGATAGGACAGAGTCCTCTAGCCAGCCAGAAATTACAGGAAGCATTACTCACAGATACTGTCATGGCAGTGAGACTAGTTTTGCTTGTCTGTTAGAGAAGTAGACTGGCTGAGAATGGGAATCTTCCATGTAACAATGCTTTCACCAGAGGAAAATAGTTCTTTCTTTGTCCTACAAATAGAACTTTTGTGTCATTCAGACTTGAATTCTAAAAATCTGTTTTGTATCATTGAACTGCCTATTGTCTGTCTTCTGTGTAATAAATCAATGTAATGCAGGGTAGGACTGTCTAGTACTGTCTAGTACTTGTGAGTCTAGATGCTAGTTACAGGCACTGGTAAACCAGGAAATTGACTACAGCGGCTACTGCTGGGAGCAGTAGCTTTGTTTAGGATCTTTACAGGTTCTCATGACTAGTTTGTCTTTGACAGAAATAATAGAATCAGCTGAAGTGGGGCTGAATACATAAATCTATTACGCAATTTCACAGCCTGACTTTTGATGCTTCTCCCTTCTAGGACAAAAGCCAACATGTACAACAGTAACTGCTACCTTGGCTTGGAAAGGGTAGTGTAGATGCTAAATATAACTAGAAAGAGAATTGACCTTGATGGGATGTGAAGAAAGGGGTTGAAATGTCTAAGAGTAAGTTTCTTCTCACTTTAGAGAAGGTTGGAATTATTTTGATGGTTATTTTTCTGGATCTCTCATGTCTCCCAAATACAACAGGATTATATCACAAGCAACAGTATTAGAGCATCCAGAAGGATAAGAATCTTCAATTATTTAGTGGGTGTTACTTAGCAATGCCACTAATGTGATCTCCATCCTCTACTGTGCTGCATCAAATACATTTACTTCAGAATTTGCAAATTGATTAAGTGCTCTGTAGCCCATTTGGCATGGTCAGTGTCAGCTTATGTACAGTGCATTCCAAGCAAGTTTTGTATTGCGTGGTTCTGACAAAAGTCTTGCTCCTAGGAGGCTGCTAAAATTTAAAGAGCAATGCATAGTAGAATAAGCAAAGCTATGTGTCACCCATTGCAGCTTATGACCCAACTTTGAAATGAACTCACATTCCTGTATGTGTTTTTCATCTCTGCATCTACTATCAAACTGTCAATTCTCATCCTTATTTTTCTTTTAAAAAGAAACACAAGGCTTTTGCAACTCAGTTTCTTGATATTACTTCCATTTTTCCCCAACCAGCTGAATTTACAGAATACATTTGAGCAAACTAAGACTGTATACTTAAGCAGCCTCCAATGAATTTCTAGTTTACATATTGTGATGATAAATTAAGAGCTTATCTTTTGTCCTCGAACATCCAGGATAAGGTTAGTTAAATGTTTAAATTTTACTGTGATTACCTCAGAGCATTTTTTTTTCTTTGACTTTTTATGGAACAAAAAAGCCTCATTTGTTTTATGGTTTGACTTATTTACAGCTTTTTTTTTTCCCCCAGACAAAAGAGGTTTGAGTTTGTGGCTTTTTTTTCTTGTGTTTTTATTTGTTTGTTTGGTTGGTTGGTTGGTTGGTTGGTTGGTTGGTTTGGTTTTTTAAGGTTTTTGGGTTTGGTGAAGTTTTTTTTTTTTCTTTTCTCTTGATGTCTGAACATGTTGCAGAGTTTATGGGTCTAGGTTACCTCCATACTAGGGAGGGAATAGTCTTTTCTGGGTGGTTCTTGCCATCCAAACTTCACTGCAGTAGAATGCTACAACAGCAAGTAACAATTTTAGTGAGTTTGCTTTTGCCAAAACAGGCCATCAGGTCTGCATCCATTTAGAATTTACCTGCTAACCTCCTCAAGAGAAGGAAAAGTCAGCTGTAACTTCTCCCAGGCTCCACTTTTTATTTGTGAACACAACTAGACTGCTTGCTTATGTCACTACCCTCAGCAAACCAAGAAAATTCCATCAGCAAGGATCCTGTCCAGGCTAATTTTCTTTTGCCAGGAGAATACAAGTAGTCAGGGAGTCTGTTGTTAGGACTTGCCTTCCACAACACAGAAAATCCAAATTTTCCACAGAGACATGATTCAGAGTAGTGTTCACAATATATGGTATGTAAACCCCCGACTATCTGGTAATTTACCAGTGAATTGTCTACAATTTCTCCACATGCCTCTTCAACTGGAGACTGTGGGATCTAAAACCAGACAAAATATTTCATCTGCAGCCTCACCAATGCCAATTCCAGAGGGGTGGTACCTTTGCCAGCTACTCTGCACGGTGCACTCCTTTTGAAATGAGTGTGATGTTGATTCCCATTTGACTTGTCATCCACCATATTTCCCAGTAATTTTCAGGCTGATGAGAGCCCCTCTCTAACCTCCACTAGTGTGTAAGGTTCTTGCACCTGAAAGGCAGATCTCTTTCCCTCATTGGAATTTGTGATAGTTCAAAACTATCAGTCTCTGAAAAGAAACTCAACCAATCCTTGTGTCAAGTAACTCTTCTTGTATTAGTCTGATACACAAACTCACCAAGGATGTATGTTGTGTCCTCATGCACAAGTGTGGATGAAGATGCTGAAAAGTACAGGTCCCAGTAAGATACTCCTTTGTCATCTGACATCTGGATCTTATGTTGTTTATAAATACCCTTTAAGCTCAGGGGTCTATCCAAATTCCACTCCATCTAACAGACCATAATTCCTTAGCTTCCAAATGAGAAAACTGAGATTTAGTGTTGAAAAGCCTTATTAATATTTCACAGAATATTGTGTATAAGTCTCTCCAGCCAAAACCTACTCTAGTCTACATTTACTTCAGCATAAATTTTTGGACTATAGAGAGACCAGTGTCTACTGTTATAAACCAATAGCTGGACAAAAAAAATTAGGCATCACTCAATTCTTCCCAAGAATCTGGGAATCATCTTTGAAACCAATCACTAAACAACAGTTTAGTAAAAACAGTATAGTAAAAAAAAAAAAAAAAAAAAAAAAGTTTCCACTATGGTGAGAGCATCCATGCGAGTACTGCATTTTCATAGAATTGCAGAATAGTTGAGCCTGGAGGGCAGCTCTGGAGATCACTAAATACAACCTTTCTGCTCAAAGAAACGAGAGTTGTCAAGCATTAGAACAGACTGCTCAGGGAAGTGGTGGAGTCACCATTCCTGGAAATGTTCAAGATATGGCTGGACATAGCACTTAAGTCTACAGTTTTGTTTGGTCAAAGTCTGAACTTGATGATCCTGGAGGTCTTTTCCATGTTTAATGATTTTATAATTCTGTGAAATTTCTCATGGCTTTGTCCAGCTGGGGTTTGGAAGGATAGAGACTGCACAATCATCAGTATTCAAACACTTCTAGAGTTTAAAAAATAAATAAATAAAAATAAAGGAGTTTTGGGGTATTTTTATGTTGAAATGTAATTTCCTGTATTTCAATTTGTGCCAATTGCATGCTGTGTTTTTACTGGGCACCGGTGAGAACATCCTACCTCCACTTACTTTAGCTCCCACCTCACAAGTTAATTATACACACTGACATGACTCTCCTGATCCTTCTCTTCCTTGGGATGAAAAGTCCAGTCTCTCTGTCAGCCTCTCCTCTTAGTACAGATGCTCCAAAACTTGGTTCTCCAATGAGACTGTACTCCAGCAAGTCCATGTCTCTCCTGTACTGGTGATAGCAGAGCTGGACCCAGCACTCTGTAGCCATGATATTATGGAAAATCCTTTGCTGGGATTTTTCCTCTCCTGAGAAGCCGAGGAGCCTCAGGAGAGAAATGTAAACAATTACTATCTGCTGCTGTGGAATGCAACAGGTGCATCTGTGATTGGTCCATGTGGATTGTTTTCCATTGATGACCAATCACAGCCACCTGTGCCAAGGCTGTGAGCAGTCACAGGATTTTTGTTATTCTGTTCTGTCCTTGTTGTAGCCTTCTGATCTCTCTGTTCTTTTAGTATAGTCTTAATGTAGCATTTTAATATAATATCTAACATAATAAATCAGTCTTCTGAAATGGAGTCAAGCCTCGTGTCTCCACACGCGGAGAGTCATCAACAGCACTCCAGATGTGTCTTATCAGTACTGAACAGAGAGGAAGGATCTATCCCTCAACGTGTTGTAAAACTCTTATGCAGCCAGGAAGCTGTTGGACTTATTTACCATAAGGCTATACTGCTGTGTCATGCTCGATTTTTTGTCCATCAAGGCCTTCAATTCCTTTTCTGCCAGGAGAAGAAAAGGGAGTTAAAGCTCTAATTTGTCAAGGTAATAAGACAGCGATGTTTTCAGAAAGTGTTTTCTCTGGAATCTTTTCCTTTTGCTTGGTAACATGTCATATCAAACACTTGATTACCTTCAATTATATAGGTCACACTGACAGAGTGTATAGCCTCTGTTTACTCCTAAACTCTGTCCAAACCATCTGAAAATCTCTTTTCAACAGCAGGCGTCTTCCCCTCCCACTCTTGCAAAAAACGCACTGCTCTTCTTTTGCTGTGTCTGCAAAATACATCCGCCTGTTCCCATCTGCACTGCCCTACTGTGACAGTGATACATAAAGGAGCCTCAATATTGCTTTCTTCCCTCACTTTTAGCAAATAATCCTCCTTTCCCCTACGAAACTGTCCACTTTCCTCTGACCTCAGCCAGACATTAAGCTGTGAAGTAGCTGCAGTCCAACAGAAGCACTATGAAATCTTTACACTGATGCAGGCATGCTTTGCTGAGCCTCCAAAGCCCAGTTCCTTTTAAGTTAATTCAGAACTGGTGGAGAGCTCATTTCAGGGAGCTTGACACCTCAGAGGATAAGGAACTGTTGCCTACATGTCTTCACAGTTGCAGCCTCAGGGCAAGTTAAGTACTAAGAGATCCCAGAACTGATGGAAAATATGTCATTTGGGACCATACCCTGGAGCCTGTAGAAGAGACCACAGCCCATCTGCAGAACTCCAAGCCTCCTCATGGATAGTCTTAGTGTGCAGGCAAAATGAAATCAGCATCTGCTTGGCGATGGAGTGCTATGCACATTTGGCCAAAATTGATTTCCTCTCCTCAAGCCAAAGATAAATTTTTACTTTCTCATGGGGATGATTGCAAGCCCAAATCTTGTCCCAAGATGACTGTATGGAAAATAGCTCTGGGCAGAAAAGTATCTACTGGCACGGAATTTACTCCAAGTCTAGAAAAAATAACAAGACTCTAAGGCCATCTTAAGTATTGGCAGTAAACTGTAAGCTACAACCAGCAGGAAAAAAAGGAAAAGGGGAGGAGAGAAGGCTAGTAATTTCAGTAAAAAATTTGAGTCATCTTGCTGAAGATTGACCACCTGTAACTGCACAGTTCCATGTTTAATCTTTAACTCCTTAGTGTACAGTTAAGAAACATGTGTTGAAATCTAGGTGTAGTATTTTTCTACTCTTTTCTGATTAAAGACAAAAATTTCACCCAGAATTTGCAGCTGCCTTCTTCAGCAGCACCAGTCCAGGACCCATGTGCTGGACCCCAGCCCAGTGCCTGGATAGCTCAGGTCAGGCTGAAGGAGGCAGGTGCTGCTTTCCCATTTTTAGGTTCAGCCAGAAGTGAAGTTGGGCACATATTCCAAACAAACACATTGAGTGGGGGACACATACAGAACACTGAAACAACTGCAGATAAGGTGCTGCTCCAGTATCCCCCCCATTCAGGACTCACACCAGACACTGACACACAGGGACACATCCCCTCCTCCTCTTGGGCTGCAGAAGCAAAGGTCACAAGCGCAGCACACACCCCACACTCCCTGGACATTCACAGATTCCTTGAGCAGCCACAGAGCCCCTCTGCCAACCTGGCATCCCTGACACGATTACAGCCCCCTTACCTCACCCAATAGGTCCCTGAGACACTGGTTGGTCCATCTAGATGCTCACTGCACTCACACACTGCATTCACACACTCATCTCATGGACACCCCTCAAACCCACGTCCAGCACAGACCCTTCACCTGCCTGATAGCCCTGAACCTTGGGCTGATCCAGCTTGGAGTTTTCCCAACCAATCTGCATGTATGCCCAGTGCACAACCAGCTGGGGAGATACAGATGCTTGTTCCTATCAGCTGACATCCAGACTATGACCCACAGTGCTCCTTCAGCCAACAGCATTGAGCCTCTCACTCATCTCTGCTTATGCCCTTGCTCACCCTCCAGCAGTTGCCACTGAACTCTTGCAGCACTGACACACACAGAGTAGAGGGCAAGATCACTCAGATTGTTAGATGGGAAGGATCACAGTCAGGAAAAGCTGCAATGAAAACTTTTAAATTCATTAAATGAGTGAATTAAACTCATTTACATGAATGGATGTATTTCCATTGATGTGTTTTGGCTTGGGTTGGCTTTGTAGCTGCCTGTAAACATTTCAGACCTTTCAAGAGCCAGGATGAGTGCAGGCATTTCAGAAGACCTTGTCAGTCCTTCCTCACTTTGAAAGTGAAAATCTGGTCCTGTTGCATTTGAAGTCCATAAGAGAGAAAAGATACTTTTCCAACAATGTGACGAATCCAAAACCAAAAAGACTTTTCTTCTTAGTAGGCTAGAAGTAAAGTTAGCCACAGGAGTTTCCAAAAAAATACATCTCAATAAGATCCCAAGAGGACAAGAGGAGAACACAGACAGAAAGGCAACACTGGCGTCTCTTTAAAATATAGGCTACTTATCTTTAATTTTGCCTATACAGACTCTTTACATATAATGGATCTTTTTAAAGAAAATCAAACACTGTATTTTATGCTTAAAAGCTTTATGCAGTTTCTAAATTGTTATTTAATTTGCCGCTTAAGCACCACTAAAAACACACTTCAAAATATCCTCCTTTTGGGTTGATAGAATGAAACTTTCAAATAGCACTGCTTAATTGACATCTGCAGTTATTTGCCTCTATCACTTATTTATTTAAATGGTTTTACTTGAATGTTTGCACATGTAGCTTTCAAATATATTTTAATTAACAATAAAATAATTAATTAACAATTAATAAAATAAGTTCATTTTTCCTGGATCAAGTCTGTTTTGCCCATGAGTGTAGTCAATGTGAGTGATGTCCATGTCTTTAGGTTGACCCATGAGCTTTTCATCTTATTTTCTCCCCTGCCTTGTTGAGGAGGAACAACTGGGTTCTGGCAGTCAGCTAAGGTCACTACACCACAGAACTCAACAGAATTAAACTTTTCGGGTTTGAAAACTACAAAATATACAATATTCCCCAGAGTCAATGAAAAAAAAAGAAATATCTTTCAAGCTAAACTGAGGAAACTATCAAAGTTTCCACCTTTGTGGTATTTTATTATTTATTTGTAGAGTGACAACAGTAAGGAAAAGTAGAACAGGTAGTCAAATTTGTTGGGGGAAAAAGCACTAAAAATATATTAAACCAATTAAAAAAATAATAAAATCACTGCAAACTGTGTAAAATTGCATTTTTTTGCTTGCTTCAGAAGAGAAAGGCTGAATTGTGCAAGTGTTAATTAGAATTTGCTATATATCTACACATATGTGATTTAGGGAACTATCAAATGCAAACTAGCATATTCCTCAAGAAAGTTTCACACTTTATTTATTCTGTGTTCATTGGGAACTATCTTCTCTGCCATATTTTTTCCATATATTCCTTTTTCTTGCATCCCTTCACTCAGAACTAACAAGAATCAAATCTCAAAGATGCTGTCTTCAGAAAACAATTTACTCCTTAATACAAAAGAATATATGAAGGTTTATAACAAAGCTAACTGCACACACAAGCAAAAAGGCAATATTAGTTGTATAGATGGATCTGAAAGTAAATGAGCTGTTAGATGATTTGCTGCTATATAGGCTATGTACATTCAAAACTTTAATACCCTCAGCATTATTTTAGCAAATAATCCCCAACTAAGTGAAAATAAATCCCTGGTTTAAATTTAATCCATTGTGTGTTAATGAAATCCAACAGGAAAAAAAAAAAAGAAAATAACAACTCTCCGCTCAGTTGGGTGTCTTCTCAGAAGAATATTTCAAGAAATTCTATTCAGTCTTTTCCTGTCAAGTACTGCTCTATAAATATGAATAATATTCAGAAAACTATCCTAGTAATTAAGTAAAGTTCCAGATTTAGAACAAGCTTATGTGGTGATGGATGTATCTTTAATTCCAGTCTTCTTACGTAGATTTGAGCCTGATGCTCACTGAACAGAAGAAGGCTGGCATTGTTTGGGGGAAATGTAAAAATTAAACTCTCCAAAATCTCTAATGTGGCTATGTAAACACATAAAATTAATAAGATTTTAATCCATACTACAAAAATTTGTATTGACTATTAATACTTTTGATGTGACTGGTGTTTGTCTCATCTTAATACATTCAAAATATCTAGAATATTAATTTAAACCTAACCAAGTTCAATTGCATCACCTCTCTGATCCTTTTACATAGATATATATGATACACAATTTTAAGAATATGAGTATTAAACAGAATCATAAAAGTATCTTAAATGTGATGAATAAAATGAAAAAAAAAAATAAATAAAGCATCAAAAGTTCCATGTCTGAACAGTTGTCTCTTTTTCCTGAGACAGCCATCAGTGTTACTTCAAGAATATAAGTAGTAGAAATAACATCTCATACAAGATCTGCATCTAGCTTCAAAATCAAGTCACTAAAGACAAATCTATTTACATTCCCACCAAAGGAAAAAACTCACCAAACAACACTCCATCACAATTTCCTTTTACCAGCCATACACCAGGGACTACCCAAAGCATGATTGAAAGCTACAAGCTGGTTTCTTAGACTTTGCAAAGTTTGATTGAAGTGTGAAAGCAAGCAAGAATAAAAAAGTCACTCACCCAGCTCCCTTCCTACTTCAGAAGACAGTAATATAATAACCCAGAAATAAATCAAACATCCCAGCAGACATTGAGCTTCAAGAATTATTGACCATTCCTGAAAACATGCCAAGAAAGGACAGCTGGTTTGCAACAACCTCAATGCATGTTTCTGATCACAAATATTCCTTCCTATCAGGAGAGGTGAGAAAATAGGCACCTGCTCTCAACATCTAGTAAATGTTTGGTTGATTACTAAAAGGTCTGTCTAAAATGTACAAATCCTGTTTAATCACTTTCAGCATTAATGGTCCACAAATAGCAAGAAAACTCCAAGACAGAAGGTTGGGATGCTGATGATTCAACATCTCTTAAACATATAGTATTGAGCAAATTTGTACTGTCTATATCTCTCCTGGGATTAGAGGTTTTATTCATGCACTGCAGTAGAGCTCAGAACGTCCCTGAGTCCTGCTGGAAGCAGCACATCACCACAGGATGTCTCTGCACACTTAACTGGGCTAGTGTCCTAGGTGTCCCTTACACCTGCAGTTTAGATAACATCTTGACAGGTAGTTATCTACATTTAGCTCTCTAAAATACTAAACTGAATCTAGCCCTCTGGATTCATGTTAGCTGTCTAAACATAGGTGTCCAGTGCCATTGGATACATCTCTGATATATCAAGCCATCTCAAATATTTTTATAGCAATGGCACACAGGATTCAGGAACTACTGGTAATCCAAACTCTTCCAGATTGAAGGATGATAGATGGGTGGAATGCCTTACATCTAACGGCATACTGCACATTCCCATTTAAGGAACTGAGCTTTACTTCTTCTCTATATAAGATGCAGTGTCCCAGCTCTCAGATAATCCCTGACTTAACCTGCCCAATCATTTTCTAAAGGATAGTGTAGCACCTCTCTTTTTTCTCAAAGCTTTCTAGGTTTGGGGGTTTTTTTTCTTTTCAGAGCAGTATAAAAGTAATTTTGAGCAAACAAGTACAACACACACCTCTTCTACATTCCTGTGCTACATTACATTTAGCCAGATGGAATTATCCTTTTCCCTTCCTTTCCCAGTGCCAACCCCATTGTTGACAACAGTGCCAGCCTGTGTAATGAAAAGTAGGTGCTCTGTCCTTCTGCTACCCAGCTGGGAAGACCAGTTTGTAGACTGTGCAACACACCAAGATAAAATGGTGTTATCAGGCTTACATAGTCAGCCTATTAATATTCTCCATTTTGTGCTAAGTTGAGGCACACTCAGCTGAAATCCTCCTGGGGGCTCAGTTGAAATCTCCATGAAATCTCCACTGCAAGTGCATGACTCACAGCAGGGGCTGGCATGAGGAAAACCCTAAGGCACACTTGCACTCTGTCTGCTGCAAATGTTCTGCCTTCTCTGCAAACAGAACCCTGCCAAAGGCAAATGTCCAAAGGCCTGTGAGAGTTAATCATAGTGTCCATGATCCTCCCATAATGATGTGTCTTGAAAGTATTAAATACTTGCAAAGACACAAGGGTATTAAATTAGCAACTCCACTTGAGCATACTGAAGATTTTTGATGAAATAGCATCTTAATGCTTAACATTGGCAAAAGGGTTAATAGAATACAAAACAGAGAAGAAAACAGCATTATGTCCATGTATTAATCCAGTATGCTCTTGTTTCTTGAATAAGATGTGCATTCCTGATGCTGCCTCACCTCAAGCAAGGTAGACTAGATTTTAAAAAGTGTCCAAATGATCACTAAGTAAAATCAAAGGACTTTAACAGTTTCTGTACAAAGAAATGTTAGTGAGGTTTAAATACCTTCAAGATAAATGCTTTAATCAATGATTCAGCAAAGAGTGATGAAGAAGCTATTTACTGAATTTTCATGTTGAGAAGATCAGGGCCCACAACTGAAATTTCAGACAGAAACTTTGAATCCAAAATGTCAAGCATCTTACCTGAAAGATATGATATAAAGTTAAATTGTAGAAGTTTTGCTACAGAATCTGTGGATTCTAAAAGCTAATGTGAAGGATGGCGATGGGCATAATCTCTAGTTCAGAAATTCTCTGAACAAAAGACTGACAGAATATATAAAATTGCCTTATTCTTGTTCTCCCTCCTAAATATCAAACAATCGTTGTTAGATGCAGGATTTAAGGCTAAAGGAATCCAACACAACAATTATTATATACTTGTATAAATGCAGTAAAAGCTAGTGAAAGGAAAATGTGGCAAAAGTCTGATTAACAAAGAAAATACTATTTTTATCTCTTTGTTATTTTTCTCAAAAAAAGAAAAATGAAAAGCTTTCTTCAATAAGCACTCAGGTGTGTCTCTTAGGTACAAAAAAATTGAAACTTCTAAGACATAGTAAGAAAATAATAAAGATTTGTTCTATTCAAAGAGAAGGTCTTTCATAGCAGAGCTTAAGGGCACCTTACTAAATATTAAATGATGAATTTTAGGCAAGATTATTTCCTAGCACACTTAACTCCATAAAAGAAAGCACTGGTTTACTTTACCCATTGTCTGCAGAAGTGAGTGTAATTTCATTCCTGTAGTTTTAGCCCTCTCGTGAATCAAGTGACTTTTTTTTGATTGGTTAGTTTTTTGATGTTGTTTTTGTTTGTGCTTTGAATTTGTCACCAAGTTCAGACTATTATTCCACTAAATAAACCTCCACCAGGGAAAATGATATGAGATAGTTTACATTTTGGATATTGGCCAACCTATTGAGATTTCTTTATACATAAATAAGCTAACATCCAGATCCTGTTAATCACACAGGCCCAGGATTCCGTACTGAAATTCTGTATGTATTGAGATATTTTCCCTAAACAGTAGCCATCAACACAGCTAGTGATTACAAATTCAGTACTTTTAGAGAATATAAAATATTTTTAAAGCATGAATTTAAAAAAAAAAAAAAGTCAGAAAAACAAGTTTCAGAAAAGTAATTACTGTAGAATGAAAAGAGGATTTTCAACAGCCAGCTTGCCTATAGGAATAAAATATGGTTCAGCATCCAAGCTCTTCTGAGTGATTTATTTAATCAACTAATTGAAGAGGCATGAGAAAGAGAAATATTTGATCCTATAGCTCATGTTTCATAATTCTTTGCTCTCCCCCTGGTGTCCTTTGCTCAAGACCTCATATACAGTGCCATGGTTCTTCAAGATATTGCTCAGGGCATTACAAAATTTGTATATCAAGTCTAAACTTCTGTCATTAATTAAAATTTACTTCCGTAGTTGCTATGAATGAAAGCAAATTACTCCAGTTAAACATACCAATGCAGGCAATGTGCTACCTAATTTGTTTTTGAAAAATCCTATCTGCCTAGTAAGATGAACGAATCACTCTGTAATTGGGATGAAAGGATAACATTGAGAATACCAAACAGGATTTTAAGGTTTGTGTATCATTTGTATTTGTGTTGTAGGTATATTTTTATTAACAGGAAAATGGTATTTCCAAGGTGTTTTAAGGTATTTCTAATTATTAAAAAAGAAAAAAAAAATTGAGAAAAGAAAGCCAAACAGGAAACAAAAACAAGAGTTGCATAAAGAAATACAAACATCGGAAAAAAAAAAGTAAAGGGCAAAAGTGAATAAAATATGAAGATCAGCAAAATAATAATATAAATTGAGTGTACCACAGTGCTTTTTCTCTGATCCATGTAATTCTACTATCTCTTGAAGACAGAGACTCCTACCTCAGACTGTAGTAACTCAAGTGTTGGTCATGCCTTATATAAATAATGTAGATGTCATGGCTGTATACAAAGATCTGTGTGCCCTAGGCTCCTCTTAAAGCAAATGTGAAGTCACATGTGAAGTTTTTGTTTTCAAACTGTCATGTCTAAAATAAGTCAAATGATTCAAACCAGAAAGAATGTGGGATATTTATTTTGTGCCTTTCAAGACGAAGCTCTAATATTGTATTGCAGAAATTTTTACAACTTCTCTGGGCAACCTGTTCCAGGGCCTTACTATCCTCACAGTGAAGAATTTCTTCCATTTTATGTCTTGATTGTTGGTTTGTTGTTTTGTTTTTGTTTTTTTTTTTTTTAATTTAAATCACCTGAAGGCATGCACACATACCCAGTCCAAAAAGTATCAGAATAAAGAGTTCTGACTCTTTCTTCCCCCAGACAGGATTTTAAGATATTATCTGGGGAAATCAGTATCAGCATGGATGAAAATCAGTTACTGTTGACTCAGTGTTAGTTAATAATATACCATATTGCAGAGTCATGTTTCAGCAATGGGAAATTGGTTTGGATTTGTATAAAAACATTGTGAAAAACAGCAGAAGGAAAGGAGAAGAGTCTTTTGTAATCATTCAAGGTTTGGAAACACTTGAGTTAAATGACGCAAGACTTTAGTATTAACATCTAATACTTATGAATGGCAGATGAGTGAGCACAGGATGTTAGAAAGAGGAAGAAAAATTGCAGCTTTTCTATTTTAGAGAAAATTAAAATGCTTCCACTGCAACAAAAGCTATACTTGGTGCAGTTATTTATATTTTCTGGAGAGAAAAATACAAAATCAGCGCAATACAGGTGGAACCTAAGGTGAAAAAACAGATTCTTTGTTTGGAGCATAGAAGGAAAATTATAAATGATGCTTTATATTTTGTCCATTTCTCCTTGGCCTTTTCTTCTGCCATGTCTGGGACACACTTAAAAATCGTTTCATTTTATTTTAAAGATTGTTTCCAAAGTCCAAATGTATTTTTTGCTCTGGTGTTCCACCATACCTTGAAAATTGTTTTCTTATTTTTGCCCCAGAAGTTAATACCTTTAATAGCACTTTGGAAGTCAATTCTCCAGAGCTCCAGAGTGCCTGAAGCGGAAGCACCTAGCCAAATAAGATATACATTTTATGTATATATCTATATACATATATATTTATATATATGTATGTACGTGTGTGTGTGTATATATATATATATATATATATATGTAATTACCAGCAGTCAAGGAAGAAGCAAATACATATTAAGCTTCAGCCTACCAGTTTTCTTTCCACCAAATGCCAATACTTTTGAAGAGAAGGCACATTGTTGATAACCACAAAATTGTCCTCATCATTTAATTCATGGGAGGGATGACAGTCAGGAAAAGTTGCAATGAAAACTCTTCCTTAAATTCATTTACATGAATGGATGTATTTCCATGGATGTGTTTTGGCTTTGATTGGCTTTGTAGCTGCCTGTAAACAGTTCAGACCTTTCACGCGTGAGGATGAGTGCAGGCATTTCAGAAGACCTTGTCAGTCCTTCCTCGCCTTTAAAATGAAAATCTGGTCCTGTTGCCTTTGAAGTCCATAAGAGAGAAAAGATACTTTTCCAACAATGTGATGAATCCAAAACCAAAAAGCCATGACTTTTCTTCTTAGTAGGCTAAAAAGAAAGATAGCCACAGGAGTTTCTAAAAATTCTTCTCCGACCTTGTTGCCAGCAGACGGAGAGGAGAATACAGAAAAAAAAATTTACACAAATTACTGCTTTTAGTTATCAAATAAAGCAAAATGAATTACAAAGGAATTAAAGAAAAATACACAGTTTTTGACATTCTTTCAAAACATCACTTATTTTATTCTGGCTCAGCCCTTCTCTGGAACCCCTTTAGAACCTACTTATGCTCTGCCCTTCTCTGCTTTATTTTGCCCCCGGGACAAATAGCTTTCCTTCATCCTTAGCTGCTGAAAAAGACTAAAGCAGATCAAACAATTTACTTGCTTTCTTTTTTTATAACTTTCTATCTCCTCTGCCTGGTGAATCCCTGCTCAGCCCTACAAGCTGTTCTCTGATCCTTTCCAAATGACTTTATTGCCAAGGTGACAAAACAATTCTCCTCTGTGGGATTTAACTTATTGTCAGAGCAATTACGTTTAAGTGATACATTTTAAGCCAGTAATACTTCTGTTAGCCCTGGATCAGAACCCTTTATGAATTTTAGTTAAGATTCAGGCTAAACTACTGCAGGAAAGCAATGATTGTCTTTGCAGTAAAAATAAAGTTTGCAATTTGTCAGGCAGTAGCAGAACACTTAGTCTCAAAAATGAAATCCGCACACTGCACAGATAATGTCCTCAAACTATTGCACTAACTGAGTAAAGGCATATTATTAAGGTGAGAGGTTTATTTTCAGTCATTGTTTCAGCACAAGGTCTTGGGCAAATACTATGTTGGAGAAAAAATCAAGGGAAGATTATGGCTGCCAGCTGAGAAGGGAGCAAGACACACGGGATTGCTACTTTCTGAAGGAAACGGTTCCTGTTTCACTAGACACTCATTCCTGTTGCTAAAGCAAGAGTGATTCCACAGCAAGTACAGAATGAAGAAACAAGGAAAAGCGTATAAAGTGCTGCTAATAAGCTTGGAGACAAGATGTAAGTATCATTAATATTCACTATTCATTATGGTCTAGTAACAGAGGAATAACGAATGAGATCCCAGGGCTTGGGGGGCCTCTACTTCCCCCACTAACAGCATGCACAGGGAGCACTTTGGAAAAGAAGTCCAAGGAACTTCGGGGCAGAAAATGTTTCCAAAATACCTTTTTATAAGGAAGTATGGGCTGCATTCTCAGCCATACTTCAGTTTCAGTATAAAAATATCCTGGAGGGCACTCACTGAATTTGGGCCACATTTCTTGTGCAAAAGTTATACTCCCTGAATTTTCTTCTCTCTCTCTCTCTCTTTTTTTTTTTCTTTTTTTTTTTTTTCTTCCCAAAAAACATTCTATTTGTCTCCTGGAAAAAAAGCAGCAGCTCCAGTTTCATGTTTGAGTAACAGACATATTTTGGCTTCAGTTCTACCCTTTTGTTTTGATTTAATCCTAGCTGACAAGTAAACCACACAGAACCACTTACTCACTTACCCATCCTGGGGATGGGTGAGAGAATGGGAAGGATAAAAGTGGAAAACTCATGCATATAGAAAAAACAGTTTAAAGCAAAATGTGTGCACACAAGCAGAGCAAAACAAAGAATTCATTCCCCACTTCCCATTAGCAGGAGGGTGCTTGGCCATCTCCAAGAAAACAGGGCTCAATCATGTAGAATGGTGATTAGGAAAGACAATGCCATCACTCTGAATGTTCCCCCCATTTCCTCCTTCTTTCCACATTTTATGTGCTGAGCATGATGCCATATGGAACATTTCTGGTCAGCTGGGGTCAGCTGCCCCAGCTATGTCCCGTTCTGTGTCCTTGAAACGGAGCATGAGGCAGAAAAGGCCTTGACTCTTGGTGAGAACTGCTCAGCACTAGGAAAAATATCCCTGTATAATCAACACTGTTTTCAGCATAAATCCAAGTCACACCCCCATAGCAGGTACCATGAAGAAAATTAACACTATCCTAGCCAAAAACAACATCTCTTTAAACACTCAGCAGCTTTTTGTCCCTCCCAAAAAGTCATTTTTGTCTTTCCTATGAGGCAGTCATTTCACACTTGAGTGAAAATGTGCCTTCAATCTCTGATTTTCATTTGTTTATAGACAATGCTTCCTTTTCCCCTGTCTTGGTTGGTTTATGTTTTCCCCACTATCTGGCTGTAGCATACATCAGTCTTTTCCCAGTCAGATTTTGGGAGGTAAAGGTCTCTTATGTACTTGTGTGGTATCTAAAAAAAAAAAGTCTAACTCATGTCTGAGTCCATTGGCACTTCGGTAATTCAAATAATCATTATAATACATGTAAAGACAGAAGAGAAAATTAGATAATATTTCTTGAACTCAAAAAGCAAGTAAAACCATAAGTGCTGCCATAATTCTTCCCTATGTGTGCATGGGGAAGTTTCATTAGGTCATGTCCTAAAGGTATAAATTGATATAAAATGAAAATGTTACATCTATGGGTTTATGTTACATTATCTGGCCAAATAAACCTTTCATTTCTTCTGATAGTGCTAAAACAATTGTAAAACTTTGTAAGTTATCATGCTGTTTGAGAGCTCTCTTATGGCTGCTTTTCTATTCTATTTCATTTTGCTGTCTTAACAAAACCGCAATTTTGATATGTGAAAAAAAGGAATTAAAAAAAAAAAAAAAAGTAAGATTAAATTTGTATCTTTGTAGGAACGAGAAATCTCTTGTTCATTTAATTGAAGATAGTTCACATATCATCTAATGAATACAAAATCAATTCATTTTTCTGTGAAGAGTGATATGTACTCATTTTTGAAATGCAACCTAGGCCCTTTTCCATTTCCATTTCAAGGATATTTTAGACATCTGTAGGACTCAACCTTTTATCATAATTTCATGCTGGGAAGCTACAAAGGATTGTCTGAGTCAATAAAAGACTATTCAGGATAATAGACAAAACTTTAATAACTCATTGATGATAAATCTTATTGTAAAAGACAGAGAGGATTTGACATGAGTGTGCTAACTCTTTAGCATGATGTGTGATTTAGTTAATATGCTCCATAGGAGCTAGTGATCTCCTCCCCATGCAACAATCTTCTTTTATAAACCTTCAGTAAGATATACTTGAGAGGACTGCAAATTTGCCAGCACTCTGTAAAGACTTCTGGGAAAGAATTGCACTGTCCCACTGTCCAGCTACTTCCCAAATGGAAGATATCTCATATGGATGAGCAGTACTTTATAAATTAAACATGATATGAGTATAGTAGTGGCAGAACCCACAAAAGCTTACCAGCCTGATTTCCATCTCAAAACTACATAGTGATATATTAAATCCCACAGATTAAATACTGATAATTCAAAGCACCTTTCATTGCAGAAAAAATATTCTACAGTTGTCAGAACATATGATTTTACATCTCCATCTGAATCAGCTCAGTGGTGTTACACTCAGAGCCATGATAGTTTTCTAGAACAGTCATTGGTCTCCTCAGAAGAACCCTTTCTTGTGTTAAGGTGTTAAATAGTCACATGCATTTTCTAAATAGCCAAGAATCTATTAATAATAAGTAAGAGTCTATCAATTTACTGAAATAACAAATGATTCAGGCATACAGCAGTACAAGATGAGAGAACACAATAAATGCATACCATTGCCATGTATGTGCTAAGGTAGTGATTTATAACACTGCAGAAAGGAGAGTAAACTTACTACCATTCTGTATATTTGCTGCTTTTGGCATCTGCACAGAGCTGCAATAGCTGGCATCAGTGTGAAAAGCAGCAGCAAAGTTAATTCTGTGTGTATCCACACCCTCAGAGGAAGGGCTGATTGTCTGTGTGATTTTCAAGAGATTACCAGTAAAATACCTTTCTGTTCTGATTGCATAAACTACACTTTCCTCCTAAAAGCCAGAATTTAAGTTTTCTCAGAGCTTTCAAATGATGTATTTAGTGGGGCTGTGGGGTTTCATTTCCTCTGGAATTTTTTAAATTTTTTTTGCAATCACAACAGAATATCCTTCATAAATGAGAGTGATTACAAACCCTAAAGGTTTGCCTCTATTCTATTAGATGATACAGAGAAGAAGACAAGATTTTAAAAAGTTGTGACATCAATATGTTTATGATCTATTATTTTATCTAATGCAATCTAAGATTTGCATAGTATTCAGGAAGTAATCAAAAGAGATGAATGGGGATGCAATGGATAAGAAAATAAGATGACAAAGCCAACAGAGCTCTGGAGAAAAATGCAAGGCAGTAGCCAATGCCTAGAAAAGCAATGAGTAGCAGAAGAAATTTAATCAATGACTAATGTAGGTCAATCACCCAAGTCGTCCTGTAATGCTTTCTCTTTGTGATTTTAAAGTTTAAGTAGCAAATCCAATGCTTTTGAGGGATACTGCTGTCACATTGAGAAAAACTAATGGACTTTAAATACTGACTGACACATACCCAACTTTTCCACTTCAAATTTAATTGTACTTCCTTTACACTTTATGCATTATTATGATGATTTATATGTCATAGACTTAAGCACATTTAGTGTAGTCAGTTTCTCTTCTACCAAAATTCTGCTTTAGTTACATTTATGTATATCCTTCATACTTTCACCTTCAATTGGTCTAAGTATATTTTTAACGTGTGATGATAGTAACTTCTAAAAAATGCAGAGGATTAAAAGTTCACTTGCAGGAGTAATCTCAGTAAAACCAAGGCCCAACTCATTTACAGCAGAGCTTTGCAGAATTTTTACATAGTGATAACATCTTGATAGGGTCTTCATAGCCTTCACAGGAGCCCTTGGCGTTTCTTGCAGTGAAGAACTTTGTAGGGCACCTGAGCTTTCACTACAGAGAAATGCCTTCACTTGCCCTTCAAACACCTTACAGGGGAAAATACAACCAAACAAATTTGAGTTGTGAAGGGCCCGGGCTGAAGCACCCAAAACCTGAGGAATAACATGACTTCACAGGGTCATTGCACATCAATTTAATAATATTTCAAATAATATGTTTTGGACAATTTTTACTATATTTTAGGGTGACTAGGCAGTCCTCTAACATAGTCAAGCAAATAGATACGTATATTTTCTTTATTACTTTCTCTCCATTCTAAAAGGGTGTTTCAATTTCAGACAATTTTAGGAAGACTTCATAGTATTAACTATTTTAAAAAAGACTTATAAAATTATTTTGTTAAACTACATAAAGTTATTTAATGGGTTTCTATTTTAAATGACTGAACATTTTCATTAGAGTTCAATTGTAGGCATGATCAAAAATAGTATTTTCTTGAATTTTATCTTCCATCCAATAGTATTTTCTTGAAAATAAATTTCAAGATAAAAGAAATATTATCTGAATGCTGTATGAAAAATAATTATTAACTAACTACTAACTTATAAATCAGATTCCTTAATATCCCTATACTGAATAGCTATACTTTTGTCATTTTGCCACAGGTTGTACTATACTTAATTATCTCTGTAAAGAAGACAGATGGCCTGTGTTTTATGAGCTCTCAGCTTTCTTCCCCCTTGATTGACCATGCATGCCAATATTCACAAATTACAAAACTCATACTCTCATTTTCCTTAATTAGCCTCAAGCAAAAATAAATCATGGCTTTGGATCCTTTTTTTTTTTTCCTTTTTCCCTCTTCTCATACAACATCAAACTGCTTCAAAAAAATTATAAATCTCAAGTAGACTTAAAATTTTATAAGAAGTCCCTGGAAAATCTATCAGTCTGCTATGTCTATAGTAACAAGTATTATAAGAGGTAATACTTTTGTTGCCAATGCACTTCATGTGCATTGTGCTCTTTTACTGCAATAACTAGTGATATTTACTGTACTCAGGGAAAGAGTCAGTGTTCAAGGATCTTCTGCTAGTTCCCTTTAGAAAACAATCTTTTATGCAAACTCTTTTTTCTACTTCCATTACTATCAAAATATATTTTCCATTGGATGCACTCCATCACATTGCACTGAATGTAGAGTCTGGCATCATGAAAGCACAGATAAGTGTAAGCAACTCTAACTTCAGTATGATTTAAATATCTGCCTGCAGTAACACACAGATTAAAAGATTTTAATGTAACATGTTTTAATATAAATCACTGCTGTCTAATCTAGTCCTGTGTGAATTGTCCCCTTAAATTTTAAAATTCTGTACCATAACTTTTAATACTGTATGGTTTTTGTTTTCTGCTTTTCTATGAGAGATGCAACTGTTTGGTATATAGGTCCACAGGAGGAATGGTAAACAGACAGCAAAGATCCAAGATATAACTGTTGGGGAGTTTTCCACTATATCATATATAACAAAATAATAGCTGTCATGTTCATTCTTTTGCTGTACTTATGACTAAACTAACAAGCAGCAATGTTATGGTTGTTATGAATAAGTGTAGGAAGTACATCTGATTGTAAATGAAGGACCTTTAGGTTTTTAAATTTGTCAATGTAACTTTTATATAAAATAATTTACAAAAAGAAACCTGCATTTTTATACAGTTTAAACAAGCTACTCTATATTTCCAGTACACCATCCATGATTTTCCCATTTGCCTTTGTACAATATTGTTTATTCTTTTAGTACCTGTAAATTGCTTTTCCTTCTTCACTGATTGTGATCTACCCTGTTGACTATGTATCCATTCTTCCTTGTGCACAGTGAAAGCTGTGCCTACCCATGGCTCTTTCTCAGGCCTCTGCTTCTTCTCTGTCTTCAGGCTGTGACAGTGCTTGGGAAATTTGTGTTATAAAAATGAGAACTAAAGCTTTTCATAGGTAGAGAAGATTTTTTTTTCTCTTCATGCTAACTAAAATAGCCTCTGAAAGTCATTTTTTCTCCTACTGGTCTGAATCACTTACTGTTTTTTAATGTAAGACAGAGGAATGCCAACATACTGGAAACACCTTCTTATTCTCTCAAGTCTTTTCACACATGTAACAACCACATTGAATGGGATTTTTATCTGACTCAAATCTTACATGTCCCCTCAATACCTTCATTCAAGCTGAGAGAGCCTTTACACATACCCTCAATCTATTCTGCTATTTTTTGGATAAACAGAAAATAAAAACTGTAATTGAGAATACTTTGGCAATAGGAAACCCATTATGTTTGCTCCACTGCAATCCTAACTATTCCAAGTGATCTTCAATCTGCAATTCTTTGCCATGGTAGCCCAGTGTGATTCCATAGGAGTAATTTGCTTTATCTTATGGCAATGTACTTGGGGAGTCTGTAATCCACACATCATGACACAGTAAACTATAACTCATTTCGTACTTTGAGCTATTGCCATCTATCTGGTCAATAGTTGCTGTACTTGAAAAAAAAATACAATATATAATCCCTATATAATCCCTTTAATTTATAGATCAGTATATGCACTGCAGGTATGTCTATTTAAAATTGCTTTAAAAATAGCTAGCATATATGTGTATTTTTTTTTCTTTAAGCCAAATGGATTATTTCATTTTATTCAAACAATTCAGTACTCATCCAAATTACACACTCCTTCTATCTTCAGACTGCTTTAGAGATTTATTAAAAAAATTGCATAAAACAAAGTAATATTTTAACTGGAGTAATTATAATTAGCAGTGATACATGCAAATGACTGAAATTATAAAGACAAGTTTTGTGACATGTAAAGTGAAAATTGCCTTTGTTCAAGTCTAACTTGATTTCAAAAATACTTAATGACACACACTTTTCTAGTATTAAAAAAGATATATCATGTTTCACCTTAGCTGACTCTTCATGGTTTTTCTCCAATTTTTGGACATAAATATGTGTTCTGTGGCCACCTGGATCTAATGTGCTCCCTTCTAAAAGCAGATTATTTTATTAGACACAAAATCAATGTATTTAAAAAGTAAAAAGAAACACCTTTTTTTTTTTTTTTAATTTCTTTGTTTCTAACAGATCTCCTAATCACATTGTTCTTTAGGTCTACTTTTCCCCAACCCTTTCAAGATAACCCTACAAAAAGGTAGTCCCTAACACATTGTCTTATTTTCCGTGAATTAAACATAAGATAACACTATTAATTTCAGGTACTGTCTCAATGATTATATCCCTCCTCAATAAAGAATTGCATTCCCTTTCCATGACACAGTCAAGCACATAGACAAAATAATTATGGCTAAGCATTGTTAGACCTGGTCCTGTAGTTGTGAAGCTGCACTTAAGTGAATCCATGATTGGCCACGTCACAAGCAACAAAGAGAGCTCCAGGAGGCCACACTGTGAAGAGGGTTTATTAATACCTCTATCCTCTGATTAGCACAGGAGGAAATGAGGATTCTTACACTTTTGAAAGGGGGAAGGCACAAAATGCCAAATGTAATATTAATTTGCATTTTGGGATATGGGGGAAGAAATTACATCCATTTGGGTTGGTAGCATGCATTCAACTGATAGGACAGAGGAGCTGAAAATAGTGGAAGTCAATGTATCTGTAAGGGATGGGTGTGGATCCTTTGAGCAGAGGTTCAAAAGTGCTCTTCCCTGCTGTCTTGAAGAAAGGACAAGCCAATGGCAGCACCCTTGCAGTGAAGCAGACATAAAAATATAACTTGAGAAAAAGGTTGTCACCTTCAAAATGCATTCAATATAGTAAGGGTTTAACTGTACTGGGCAAGAACAGCATGGGTCTTTGGATGGTTTCAGCTTCTTTAGATTGCCAGGAGCTGTAGAGAATCACTGAGGTGTCAGGAACTCCTCACCCTCTACACTTTCACTCCTTCTAGCTGAGTGTCAATAGTAATTTCTTGCTTACATATTCCTCCATTGGGCAGGATTAAAAAGTATTGATGATGTGCATAACTGCTCCACAACCAAACAGTTCATAAGGCAAATTTCCCATCCATATGTCCACCTTTCCTACAAGCTCTGGTATTCATGTACAGATGCCTGAATTCACAGGTCAGATGAATGTCAGGTCCAACCCAAAAGAATGATTTCTTCTAAGGAGATCCCAACACACCCCAGATTCATTGTCTGAAGGTGACCTTGGTCAGTCTGAGGCACAGGAAACAAACCACTGGGTTTTGTTTTGGTTTTTTTTTTTTTTCCAAGAAGAAAAGAATACTAGAATATGAAAGCCACAACTACTCTGCTTTAATGTTATGGAACTTCCTTCCCAGATATTTACTAATTGCACTATAGTTCTGCAACATTACTATATCCTTTTCCTTCTCAAGTAAGGAATTTAAAGAAGATGATATCAGGTAGATCTGCACATTACATAAGAGAACCAAAACTTCTTTTCAATGCACCCATTATATTTTTAGGTTTTATTCTGTTCCTGCTGTCTAAGAGTTTTGATTCTTGTGGTAGAGGTCCAATGCTGCTAGATATTTCAGAATTATTAGTGAACTTCCTTTAGAGGGAAAAAAAAAAAAAGGCTATTTTACTGTTTGCCTTGCATTTTTAACTAGAAAGCATTGGTGATGAAATAGATTAGTATTCTTTTGTGTCTGCTTTTCCAGTTGAAATCTCTCAAGGTGTTTCCATGCCAAGTGTGATCTTTTGTAATGCATGACCTTTCCCAGGTAACCTCTTTGCTTAACCTCATTGCACTTTCCTTGTAGCTACTAAAAATGCAATTTGGTTTGGTTTTTGTATTTTTTTAAGGCAAATGTAAATTTAAATTTTCACCCTAGAAGACAGGAGTGAAATCTGTTTTCTAAGGACAGTGCTTAATTTCTCATTAGACAAAGACTGATTAAATTCCAGAATTTGCTGATTTAAAGCTTGAAAATGAAAACCTGCGTGGCTTTTTTCTCCTCAGACTAAAAAGAGTTATTGTTGACTAGATAATTAACTATGGCTATTGTGTCTGAAACTGAAATATCTGCCTGCAGCTGCAGCTGAAAACTGCATTTTCTCTAAAATAGATTGATTCCAGGGTTAATTATCTTGGATTCCTAACAAAAGTAAATTAAAGCTGGGCCTGCAGTATTTTTAAATGTAGAAAATAACAATTTTTTTAGATTTCTGTAGTTCGCAGGCTCTGCATCAAACAATTCAAGAGAAAAAGGAGCACTCCTTGTTCAATCAAGTGCCAAGACACAGAATTTTATGGGTGCTGTTCAGTGACTTCCACACAATAGCACAATAGCAATTACAAGACTTTCTCAAAGAGAGTTACTCAAACAGAAGGCAGTCTTCATATCACTGTGCTGTGATTTTCCAGTCCTTGTCAGAGCTAGTACCTGTGAACCACATTCTGCTTCATGAAGAGGTAGACTGCAGCTGATGTACCAATCTCAACCTAATAAAAAAACGTTAATTGGACAGTTGCATAGTGAAAAAAGGAATTGTAATTATGAATTGTAGTTTAGAAAGAGTGTCCTGGGGAAAACAGAGTATTTAGAAAAGGGTTAGAGTCATTGTGGTTATATGCTGCACAGCTAAATGTAAGAGAGATGTGAACACTAACTGGCACACATGTACCCTGCTTAGGGCTAGTTTCCTTTAAGGCAAATTTCATCTGGAGATAGCTAGTGGAAGCAGACCAAAACTGATCTGAGGAATGAGCCAACACCTAGGCAGACAGACAAAATCAGAGTCCTGTGTCAAATCCTGCCCTTGCACATCAGTTTAGCAGTATAGAGGTATGTCTACTATTGCCTGTGGATGTAAATTCAAAGAGGACAGAAGCATAAGGTCTGACCAAATGTAAGCAGAAGATAGTTGAGAAATTAGCAGAATAATTATATTTGTGGACATGCAGTAAGAAACAATGCATACCATTTTCCTCTTCCTTCAGCTTTTCCCCTTACATAGAGCATCTCTAGGAGACCCACAAATCCCCTACACTGAACTAGTCCAATTGTACGTACAGGATAATGACTAGGCTGAAAGGAGCCAGAGAAACTTAATAAGTATTAATTTAGAGTTAGCTGTCAGATATAGCCAAATACATTTCTATGGAAGGGAGGTCTTGGCTTTACTTTGCAGATGAAGAAATTATAAGTAATGCTGCTAGCATAGTATTTTGTCAGCTAATTTAAAAAATAACACTAATGACTACTCCCTTGGTTCTGACAGCCATTTTTATAATAGACATTTTTAGATTGTCTTTTTGATAGAATTCAGAACACAAAGACATCTGTGTTTAGGTACCTATGTGTAGGTTTTTACCTGAGACTTAAATGTAAAAATATTCATTATAAGAAGTGGATATCAGGAATTTTTTATCAAGGATCTAAAACAACAACTCCAGAACCAGTGACAAGCCATCCCAGCTGGTCTCTGGCTGCTATTCTCTAAGGGTAAGAGTCTCCTCTGTCTCTTAAATGACATTAAGTTCTCAGTTAAATTATCTCAAAGCAACATCAAGTGTGACTAAAAGTGCCTTTGTGTGACTTGAATCATCCTGGTGATGACTGACGCCATACCTTGTTGAGAACTATCATGAAGTCTGGACATGCATCTGAGGCCATGTCACAACAGAGGTCACCTCTGCTCAAGCAAATAAGTCCCACCTCTAAATCTTCTAGGATCAATCTTCTAGGATCTTCTAAATCAAACCTCTTGTCAATAGAGTTGATGGAGCCTGCGTGGAACTGCCCACACACAGGTATCTAGTGCTCTTTGACACATCCTGAGGTGTCCCCACTGTCCACACTGTCTCCTGTATGCCCCAAGGTGTGCCTGCAGCTGTAAGATAATGCCTCAGGATCTCTATGACATCCCAGATGACACCAGATTCCTATGTTTAGTCAAGCAAATAGAGCTCCAAAGAGCTATTTCTCTCACCCTAGAACAGATGTCTAGTGACTGGACAGCTGAGTCATTACCTAGGATGCATTAATTGCACTGGACATGGCTGAGCTTTAATTGCCAAGAAAGGAGTCACCTTGTGCTACCTGCAATACCCAGCAGTACCCTTGGCATATGCACGGGACTGGCCTGTTTGACCCAGCTAAACACACAGATATTTGCATGTGGACAGCTCTATCTAGGTGTCTAAAGCTTCAAATTCTATCCTACTCTGCATAATGCTTAATAATGAAGATTTTTTTAACATATAAAATATAAAATCGAATAATTTGAATCACAATATTAATGAATTTGAATTATAAGCAAATGTTTACCTTGTCTTCTGTTAAATAAACAGGTGGAGACATCTTAATATAATTAAAATTGCTCCAGATCTCAATTAAATTTCAAATCACTTTCTTTTGTAAGAGACCTTTTTTGGGGTTTTTTTCCCTGTACACAGCTGCACTTTATGATTGCAATCAATTACAGTCTTTCTGAAGTAATTTCTAAATCACTATTGGATGAACTTCAAAAATCAGCCTTGCAATGGCACACAGTGTGCATGAGCAGTAATTCAAGTGAAACTGTGCTTAAAAGACTGACTTCTAAAATATGTGTGCAAAATAACAAAGTGACAGTATTAATTCAGCTTTGGGTTGTGGTATTGCAATATGTTGGTATCATGCATGCAGTATTGTGAAAGAAATATGCTAGATGGTAAAATGAATCTTTATTTAAGTTTTTGTCATTTCAAAAATTATTTGTTTATACAATTTACATCATGGTGGTTCAAAGGGGTTTTTCTACATTTTATCATTCAGTGGGTAGGATTAAAGTCACATTACAAAGCTAGAATTTGCTGTCTGAGAAAAAGATAAAATTTTTTAAAAACTCATATATTTTACACTCCAGTAGTTGCATAATACATGAACAATAAATTTTAAAAAATGAATGAAGTTCAGCAAGGAATTTTTTCCCATGCCTTTACAGATACTAACATAAATAAATTACTTTGCATGAGCTCCTTCTCACATTTCAAAAAAAAAAAACATTTTCAACCTTAGTACACCTTCACTGCATTATATCTCCAAAGAGACACCAGTGAGGGTGAACATTCAGTACAAAACTCTGTGTTTAAAATAATACTAAAGATTCTTAATAGGCATTAGATAATTTTACAGAATAACAGTTTTAGTAACTAACTTCATTAGTATGAAGGTGGATGCATACACTTAATTTCTATGAGTGTATTCCTACCACTCTCCTGTCTTTGAAGTCTAGATAGATATAAAAAACTAAAATTAATATTTTCTCTAACATTTTGAAAACTGTGACAAAATATTTCTTCACTACTTCTTGCTATCAAAGCTGCTACAGAAATAAAATCCTTAATTTTCAACAACATATGTGAAATTAAACATACTTCAAAATATTTCAATACATGTTGCAAGGAAATGTCTCAGTTTTCTTTGCTGGGCATAGCAATCTTCCTTCAGAAATGGAGTTACAGGGTAAATTTATTTCTTGCAAGATTGTGCAAGCAGCACTTTCAATGTGTTTTAATGTGATTTACTCTTGTTTCTCTGAAGAGAGCATAGTTGCAAAACATGATTGTTAATAGGTTTGATCCAAGCATGCTGCGGTAGGACTCAGAGGATGCATAGGACAGAAAAAGATTCTTCTGATAACGTGAATTGACTGAAGCTTCAAATTACAATTCTCAGTGCTGACCCTAGTTCTGGTATTTAAGGGCTTTTCCTAAGAATACTTTACCAATCTTCACTTCTTCAAGGAGAATACCAAAGTGTTTCTATCAAATTCAGGAGCTTCATTTTTATTAACCCACATTTCTCAGATTTCTGTCAGGTCCAATAAGAATCTGATTATCATTTTCCTAAAACTTCTTTCTCTGGCATCATTGTATTATCAGTATTTTCCACAGTAAGGTACAGAGTACATATGATTTTTTTTTTTTATTTATAAGAATATCTTATGACTACCTTATGCCATTAATTTAATGAAAAACAATGAAAAGAAGAATGTAAATCCACGGAACTCAGAATGCAAATGAGAAGCCAAAATAATGTGCTTAACATTTTTAAAGTTTTTTTCTGACCTTTTACTAATCATTCTCTATCATTTGTTAGATTTCATTAGATTCAGCATCAGACACAAAATGTTTAATTAATGACATATCCAGGTGCTAGTCTTGATTTGAGATATTCTAGCAATTTTTATAGGTTGCCTGAATATTCAACAAAGTATGCAGTGCACAAGAGCTTTGAATTCACAAGGAAGTTACTGAAATTCATATGCAGAGAGCCACACACCTTCTTTCTAAAGCATTGGGAAAAACAATTTATTTTTCCATTATATTTCCAGATAATTCTCAGTATTTGATATTATGTTTGTCCTTTTATCCACCACTGAAATTCCAAGGAAAGGTTCCGTCACCATCCGGCATTCTTTTCCTATATGTCTGAGGAGAAAGGCAATGTTTCCAGTCTCTCATCTTCTGATTTTCCTTCCCTAAGCACCAACCATTTCTTGGTATGAAATAATAGCACTTCTGGGGAAGATGAAATGGAACCGGAACACCAGTTGAGGAATGGCTAATGACTATGGCTCACAAAATGTTTCAGAAACAAAATAAATGATCTGGGAGGCAAAAGAATGAGGCTTTTTTTTTTTTTTTTTTTTTTTTTTTTTTTTTTTTTTTTTTTTTTTTTTGTGGGAAAAATTTTTTTTTTTTTTTTTAAATCTTCTTCTGGGGAAAATCATTCTCTGCTTCTGATTTATAATGCCCTGCTATCCTTGGAACAGCTCTGTGGCAGAATTAGAATAGTGTGAAAGAACCTTGAGTTCAACATACTGATAAATACTGCAATAAAGTTAATGTTTGTTCTATTTCTGGTCCTACTGTAGAAAAGTATAATTATGTCTATTGGCCTTAGGATTTCTGGTTTTCATCATTCAGCTTATTTTGTTTACATCAAAAAACAGAACTAGCATTGTTACCAGAAAAGCAGCTTGAAAGTATTTGCATTTGCATAAATAATAGTTGGGTCTTTCAATATCAAAAAATTGAGGATTATAAACCAACCTATAATTGAAATGGTTCTGCTTAATTACTGACCCTTCCAATCATTAATCACCTTGATATTAAAAGAGGAAACCCTCTATAAAGAGAGACATTTCGCACCTCTCAGGGTGATTATTTCAAGATTACATTACTCTAATGCACCTCATACTTTTATGAGCATGAAAAATATGATAAAAAAGATGAGCATTTCATTTCCAAATGAGCCTTCCTAATGTACCACATTCCTCAAAAAGAAGAAAGAGTTCAAAGTGTTGTATGAAAGGCAAAAGAGTGTGACTGGAAAAATCAGTCAGGTAGGATTTAATGACCTGAGCAGAAAAGGAGAGAATGAAAGGCATAATATGGAGGAAACATCTAGAATAAAACTTGATATGAGCAAAAATGGCTCTCAGTACCAGCTCCAGTGCAGTAAGAAATCTTCAGCTTAACATCTAATTAGAGTAAGTCTAAACAGTACAATGAATCCAGTGCCATGAAGACATACCGGAGCTGACAAATGCATTTGTTTAATGGAAGCAATACTGTTGAATTACCTTCACTCAAGCTAATAAACCTCATTACTCCGTAGAAGTTATTTCTCCCAGTGGAAAACTACAATAATGCAGTTAGATATAAGGTAGTGCAAATGCTTCTGTCAGAACAGGTAGGGCAACAGGACAAGAGAAAAGGCATGAATGAGACAACCTAGAGGCCAAAGCACTGTTATTTCTTTTGATACAATTAAGAGTTTAAGGCGGTTTTGGAAAATACAGTCCCAGTATTAACCAGTGCAGAGGATAAGAGGGGTTTTAGAACTGCAGCTGCACTACAGAGAGCCTCATTTTACTGTGTAGTAGCAGTCGTGTTCAAAAGTTTATTTCCTTAGCTGTTCTCACACTGAATTCAGAGTTTAGTGGGGGTTTTTCAGCACTCCAAATTGACCTAATGTTATTTCTCTTACTAAAGGCAGCTTGGCATGGAATTTCTTTATCTCAGCCATTTCAAAGTCATTAGTAATTTAATTCTCCATCTCATTTATTAATGGACCTACTTTACACTGGTGCTGATTTTTTCCTGATACATCTACACAAGCATAACTCATTCTCCTGCCACAACTTCACTGAGGATGGGATAGTGCCGTTTGATTGCAGACAGTAATGAGTGGTATTTTTAAAGCTTACAGCCACTTTGTAAGTTAAGTTTATACTGCTAGTCAAGCACAAGTCTGTTCAAATTCAGAAACGTCATTGCCCATGATTGAGAGCTAGCTCAGTCTCAGGCTTTGCCTATATTCAAGAGCACCCCAAAGGGAAAGTTTCAGACATCTCATGGTATAATCTACCACCATGCTTTTCCTTCAATGTTTTTGGACATGGTGAGAATGGAAAAGCTCAGTTCAGCAACTGGTATTTCCAAAGAATAATGTTACATACTGATTTAATCTAGTTAGTATCTATAATATTCCTGTACAGGTAACTTGTTTTCCATAGGCCAGTAAATTTCAGACAGCTGGTATTTGCAAAGAGGTAAGAAGATAACCCTCATTTCATTGAGATTCAAGGGTTGGGATCTTGACAGAGTCTACAAAAGTCCTATTCTCTCTGCTGCTGTTTGAATACATAAACCTCTATCTTAATACCTTTTCCTCTATGACCATATTTATTACTACAGGAATGATCTGACTTCCACAGCATTTAGCAGCTCCTCTGCTGGTTGGGCTGAAGTTCAAGAACCCATTTAGGACAGATTCTGAACTACTTCTATTCCAGTTAGACCTCCTACAAGGCATTCCTTCCAGCTCTTTCTTAAACAAGACCCTGTCTTTGTTATTCTTCTTTTTTTTATCTCTCACAGATCTGGAACTGAATAATATAATATAATATAATATAATATAATATAATGTAATATTTATGTTTTTGATACGTACTCTTCTAGAAATGAATGGAGTTTTTTGTAGTCTTGCTAGTGCTTCAGAAAAAAAAATATTAAAAAACCCTATAGGAAATGCCCTGTAGAAAATATGAATAGGAAAAATACCGAGTTACAATATACTTCTGGATATCTTCTTGCCTAAACTCCCACTCATAGCAGGACTGTTGCCAGCACAAGACAATTCAGCCATGGTTTTGCCTTGTCTTTTGTCCTGTCTTGAAGTCTTTTGTGTTTTCTATGGTCCTTCTGGTATTTTTTTCCCAGACCAGAAATTTTCTGTCTTACCATTAAAATCAGATAGGAATAGGAGCCATCAACCATTTAAACCCTGATCTTCTGGCATATAAATTACAATTCACCTTTTATTGCTGTAATACTTTATGGTTTGGCAGCACTTCCAGGGTTACAATACAAAACTTTCTGTAAAAACTCCTAACAAGGTCAATATGAAAAGTAGGCCAGTTCCCATAAAAGTTTAGTTATCCAAAAGTTATGTATCAAAGTACCATAAGTTATATATCTGTAACTTACAGGCAATTCACCCTTCCAGTGGAATTTGCTTAGGCTCTCTATACAAAAGAGGTAGACACCACAGAGAAAGATCTAAAAGACTCAGTACCCTCTGAAGTGAGCAAACCACAATCAGCATGCTCAGCATGCAGCACCCTGAAGTCAGAAATGACTCAAGGCTTAATCAGAGTAGAAAGGTGCCTGAGGCACGAGTGTGCTTGAGGGGAAGGGAAAAGGATTCACAGGCACGGCCTAGCTGCCCGCATGTTTGGTCCCACAATGTCTGCATAGCTCTTTACTGCTGTCTTCCACTGGGGAAAGGGGATGGTGACTCTGGTCATCTCTTATCACATGACAGTCCCCTAAAAACAGCAAGCAAGATGCTGACTTTCAACATCTTGGCTGTTTTTGTTTTGTTTCTTAGTGGCTAGTGTATATGACTTTTTTGGCTATTAGTTCTACAGACTTCTGAGATTTTAATCCCTCCTTATGTTTTAAGAAATGCTTTTCCAAAAATCAGTCTATAAAATATCACATCAGCATTTCTTCTATGCTTACACTATATTATTGGAATTATGCTTCCATTACATTATTACTTACAGTTCAGCCAGCATTTCCTCTAACAGCATCTTTGGCTTGTTACAGGCAAATACGTGTATATTCACATATGAGAAAATAATATGTGTATGGAAGTTTGGTCTGAAATGTAAGACTCTAATCTTTAGAGTGTTTTTTTTTTAAATATAAATGTATTCAACAGGCATGAGGTGAGAAAATGTAATGTTTTTAGAGAAAAATACTCAGTGCTCAACAACAGGGCCGTGTAAATTTCTAGTCAATTGGTATTGAGCTCTAGCTTTTTTCTTGAGGAGGTGATTACAGTGAAAGAATATAAGCTTCTTATCCTAATGAACAAAATTATGTCACACCACATGAATCCCTGCTAAGTCCCTTTCAATGAACACAAAATCTCACCTTACCTGTGGATTCCTAATTACACACAACTATTTCTGGCTCCAAATTAGCAACAACAGCAAAAACCCACACCTACAAGCCTCGCATGAAGGTAAGACCTTCATAGATCACTCAGCTAACAATTAAACCTGATTAAAAACATTGCAGAAAAGCTGTCAGGTTCCTCTGTGAACCCCGATTTTCAAGTCTCTGTGACACACTCTATTTTTATATAAATATAATTTTCATAATGGCCAAAGTTGGAGTCAAATTTGTTATTTGTTGTTTCTTTTTTTTTTTTTAATGAGATGCAATATTTTTTATAAAGAGCTTGGATTTTTCCTTTCTTTAATTTCATAGGAATAATCAAAAAATCAGAGAATGAGCATGTGGTTTGTATCAAGGGAATTCACCAACTCTCCTTCAAATTACTTTGATTTTAATGAGACTGTAAGAAGTCATTATACATCGTAAGTCAAGTGTTAAAGATTCAAACCTGAAAAAGGCATAAGGATCTTTTATGGTTAGCTTTAAAAAGTGACTGTTTTCACAGCTTGTATGAAGAAAGGCTCTGGCGCTCAGATTCATTGGGCAAGCCACTTATCCTCTGTCTTCATCACAGAGGAAGAAACAGTCCTGTAAAAGGGCAATCTGGAAAAAGACTGCTGAGAGTCAGCAGGAGTTTCTGAACAAAGATATGTGCCTTTTACAGAATCACAAAATTAACTAGGTTGGAGAAGACCTTTAAGACCATCTAGTCCAACCTATGACCTAACACCTCCTCATCAACTGAACCATGGCACTGAGTGCCACGGGCAGTCTTTTTTTAAACACCTCCAGGGACAGTGACTCCACCACCTCCCTGGGCAGATGATTCCAGTGCCCAATCACTCTTTCAGTGAAGAATTTTTCCTCATGTCTAGCCTAAGCTACTCCTAGCACAGCTTAAGACTTTGTATTGTTGTTCTGGTGTCACCTCTTGGTCAAAGCTGAGACACAGAACAGGTCATTAGGAGACCAGAAGAACTCTATGTCAGCCAAGAATTCAGAAGTACAGAGATAGCACCTTCCATGGAGAATACCTTAATATCTTCATAGAAAACTTAGCATAGAAAATATTAAAAAAACTATGCTTTAATATCTTCATAGAAAACTTAGCAACTCTCTCCCTTTAAAATTTGTCCAAAGGAGGTAAGACCACATCCCTACAATATAATACTCCAGCAGCAAGATTTCCTGCTCAGTGAATGGAAGACCAGATTTGTTTGGAGAGCTCAAACCTCACAAAGAATTTTCCTTTCATATCTGCTGGACTCAGGCTGAGAACAGAGAGTTGGCAGGCACATCAGTTCCTCCCCTTATATTTATTACATGTGCCTTCACAAAGGGTTGTCTGGGATCACTGAATGTAAGCCTGTGCAAGTGAGTGGGAAGAAAAGTGCCTCTGGAGAATTGTGTGTATGTGTGTTCTCAAAAACACTCCCAGCTCAACATGATCAACAGCGCTGAGAGTCGACATAGGGAGTGAAGAACCAAACTGAGGATCCAGATGTAATATCGTCACTGAACATAATCAGTCTGAGCTTCTTCCCATATAGAAATTGTACAGGACTCCAACCCATTGTGAAACCAAGCCACCAAGCAAGAAATTATGCCACAGACTCAAGTTTGGTGAAAGCAGAAGATTCTTTGAACCATCACCCAGGTGTTTCAGAGAAAGAATCTGAGGCACTGTCACACCATAAAATCAGCTTTACAGGCCAAGAAGTAATACACAATTTAAATGTATATATATTTCACAAGGACTACTTAACCAGGCGCATAAACTTCCAGTTTGAGCCCGTTGTATATATTACCTTGACAGGATTAAAATCAGAGTGTAAAACAACAGTACTTTTTAATACAAAGTGGCTTCAAAGACGAAAATCAAAGAACAGTTGATTTCATTTGGTACAAAAAAGAGAAGATTTATAAAACGAAGATATTATATTTTCCCAAACAAAATTTCATATTCTAACATTGGTGGAAGAAGAGAATCAAAATGCAGCTCAGGCTGTGGACTTCAGAACTGCTGTTGAGACTACAGTACTAAACATTCAGACCATGTCACACAGAGATCAGTATGCACAAATTGGCGCCTGAGGACAATCCAGGAAACATTAAAAAGTGTAAACCTGTTTTGCAAGCAGGTCTTCCAGCACACAGCCCAAATTAAATCTAACTTTACAAAAGTGGAAATCTTGCAGTTGTTTAAAGGTAAATTATCTTCTGAGATGAGTTATTTTTTCACAGAGGACAGCTAATTTACTGAGATTTGACCTCCTGCCCCTTTACTGACATGTACTGAATGTGAGTCTAGCCCAAGGGTAATGAATGGTGTTTGAATGAGAGATGTTTTACACCAAATTGTGACAAGGGTAATAGCATGTCACTGAGACTACAACAAATGTCAGGAAAAGGCTGAAATCATAATGGCTTTAGAGTAATCATTATTTGCTGGTAGAAAAACTGCAACAGATTAATTCACCACGTATCTAATGTGAATGTGGTACAGCTTGATGCAATGTGAGCACAAGTAGTGTGTCATTGTTCCCTAGTCTTAACACATGAAGTCCAAATTGATGCAGCAAGTTACATTTCAACTAGTAGCATAATACATCCTTTGAAGAACCACATTAAAATTCATTTTGCATTAGGTCTTTTTATCTTGTTATGAATAAAAAGAACATGACACCGATTACATATAGAAATCTTTAAATTCCTGGCATATAGAATGAACGCTGAATCAAACCCAGGAATCCAGACGATTTTAATAGAAAGTGAAATTATTTTACCTTTTTATTTTTTCTAAGGAAAGTGATGCAGGAGAGAAATTGATTTCTAATTAAGTGTGATTTTTACTTTAAAAAAAAATAGATTATATCCCTGATGGTTGTCCTGTTTTTTCCTCAAGTCATCATGACTCAATAATGTAAAAACAGGAACAAATGCTTTCAATATTATTTTTTTTGTTTAATACCTAGATATTGAGTTTACCAAGAGAGTGAGAAAGCTAATTCAAGATGGTAAATAAAATAGTTTATCAAACTGGGGGAACAAACCTAAACTGATACCTCCCAGAGCTGCAGTCTCAAAATATTTTGTAATACTCACCACATTGCATTGATACATCTAATTAAAGCAATTGTATGCATATTTTTTATGGTTTTTGTTTTCCACTGAAAATGTAAAAATAATTTTTACATTTTATAATATTAAAGCCTTATAAGGCTTTTAAGCTACTCAACATGCTTCTGGCAGACATTTTCACTAAAGCTGATATATCTCTTACAATTGGCACATCAGTTTTCTGGCCTGGCACCCACATCTTAGTCCTAACTGGACTGGATCTAACCCTGGCATTTCTCCTTGCTGTACAATATGAAATAATAAAGATAAGTGTCAGAACACAGAAAACTCATATTTATATGTTAATCCTGTATCAACCTGTTACCCTTAAAGTCCTTTAAACCCTGGAGTAACTCATTTGGGAGAGTTTGTAGGATCAAAGACTAAAAAACTTCATTTTTTTCAAAAGACATGCTGGTCCATGACATCAAAACCAGAGATGCTAAATGCTACACTTCCATTTTTTGCAACAACTATTCCATAGGTTACTCCATACTAGTTGAAGCAGCAGTTGAACAGAAGGGAAAGCCTAGAACTCCATTGAGAGCTCGCCTCTAGCAAGAAACAGAAAGATGTGGTAAATTGTGAAAAAAAAGCTCCTTTACTGAACTGGAGAAAATCTGTAATCAAGATTTCTTGGTTTAAACATCATTACCAGCACAACCAGCCAGCAGGTGATAAAAATTTGTCATGGTTTAACACCAGCGGGCAACTCAGTACCATGCAGCCACTCAAACACTCATGAGTGGGATGAGAGAGAATACAAGCAGTAAAACCAGAACAAGAATGTATCCGCAGTGCTGCTGCTAGATGGATGAAGAGTGCTGCACACCACTACACAAAACAAGAACAGACCATGGTTAGCTGGCATTTAATTTCTCAACCATATGAAAACTTTCATAAAATCACTTTCGAAACAAAAGGAAACCCCAAGTCATAATTAGCCCTATGTTTTTCCAGTGGGCCAACACAAGTTTATGTCCAACAACAGATTCTTGGTTTAAAACAGTTAGCTTATCATGAGATGGTCTTGTGTATAGTGCACATAAAGGTAAGAACTACAATGATGTTGAGGTAATGGGATAAAAACGGCATTAGAATTTTGGACAACTCAAAAATTTTGTCTAAGAAGAGACTTCATCTTAGCCCAGTCATTGCTTACCAGAAAATATCTTATTTTCTGCTCTGTTCTAAGTCTTATAATGTCTGTAAAAAGTAACTTTTAAAGCCACCATTTTGATTTACTGGTAGTTTTTGGAGAACATTTTCTGGACTCAAAGAGGATGATAGTATTTGCAAGCATTTAAAGTGATACAGAAATTTGAAAGCAGTAAATGAATGAAAACAAGAAAAATAGGGTCTAGAATAGCAGTGTCAGAATTAAAACAAATAAGCTTTTTTTTTTTTTTTTTTTTTTTTTTTTCTTCTTTTAAATGGCTCACCCAGAATCACAGCTTAATATCAGAATATACTTTCTGGTTAAACGTTATCATTTCATATAACTCAGAGCTTTCATCATCTAATTGCAAACTTCAGCCAGTTAGCCCTGTATAGAATTGGATAAATAAGTTCAAAATGAGCCTTGAATATTCAGGATGAGAAAGAGGACCTCTTCTCTCAATCATGATACTGGATACTCTCAATCACGATACTTCTCTCAATCATGATACTGGATACTCTCAATCATGATACTTCTCTCAATCATGAATCTGGATACTTGCTGTTCAGTATGCACCTAAGCACCTTTGATACTGTTATGCAGTTTGTTTAGACTGCTTATAACACAAAACCAGAGAAACTTTATTTGTGATAAATTGCATCACTTAATCAGTTTATAGCCATTGTACCTGGAAGAAAATATGAAGAAATCAGACTCAAGTATATGTCTTAAAATAGTAATGCAATCACAAAATAAAATACAAATAACAGGTTTCATTGTTTTTACAATCACACACACTCCATCTGAAAGACAAAGAAAGGAAAAGGTTGAAGCTGCTAATTCTGACAGCTCAGCTAACAGCCAGAGCTCCACAGACCTCTCTTAGTATTCATGAATCTATGCTGACTTATACGAAGCCAAGATTCATCTTTTATTAAAACATAATATGTGAAATGAGTGTTCTTTAATTTTCTTTCAAATAGCTATCTTCAGCTCTGTTAACTCTATTGAATTCTACTCTGTATTATCCAGGTCATATCTCATTTCCCAGTTCTAAACATCCATCAAAGACTAAAAGGTTCTGGCCTATTTTACACATTTTTAATTATGTTATAAAGACTGACAAGACACAAAATTCAGTTTGTGAAAATCTAAGCAGAAAATATTTAAATGTCAATGTCAGGCACAGTAACATAAATGACATCACAAAATCATTAAATCAGATTAGCAATGATTTTCAGAGAAATGAATGGCATTATATTCCAGCTACAAAGAAAATGCAAGGGGGAAAAAAATGTACATTGTACTTTACTTCAGTACGAACATTTTTGGAGCAACTGTGGAAGTTTCCTTGTTGCTCTGCCTTTTTCTTATTGTTTTAGCTTTTTCTTTTGCTATTTCACAATTTTGTTATGACAGTGGATGACACAACTTAGATGAGAGCATTTACTCACTCTCAAAAATAGATTAATATGATTTTACAGTGCACTGAAATCATACGCAAAAGTAACAATTTCCTTTGAACTAAGGCAAAGAAAACAGCAAAGGACAAGTAAGCATATTTCCCAGGAACAAAATTTATACCAAGATCAGGAGTATATTAGTCAAATAAATAGTGCCAGTGCAACAGAAAGCTTTATTAAAAGATTGATGACAATAAACAAGCAATCTATTCTGAATTTATCAGCTTTCTCTGATATTGAGTAGTTCTTAATAACTCTCAGCATAATCTTAACAAAACAAATTCTAGGACTAATAAAATCATTTTTCTCCTTGCTATAATTCTAAAACGATGCAAACTTAACATTCAACTTAAAGAGAATTTTTTATTATCACATAAACCCTAATGTAAATTTCACGTATACATATAAATTTTAATATTTGAAAGGGTTGTATGAAGAATAGAGTATTGGTTAAACTCCTAATGCTTCAATAATGGTGAATCTTCTTCTCTGTGTCATGTCTGTACATCACAAATCTTTAATACACCTTGGCTCACAAGCATAAGAAACTTAAAGCATTTCCATTATCTTTGCTACTTAGCAGTATGCAAACAAAAATTTTGCACAGAACTCGGTGTTCTTGCATTATCTCCTAAGCGTCCAGGGAAGGGCCACAAGGTCAATGAAGGGTTTTGAACAAGAATCCTGCAAAGAGTGGCTGAGGGAGCTGGGGTTATTCAGCCTGGAGAAGAGGGTGGTGAGGGAGGACCTTATTGCGCTCTATAACTACCTGAAAGGAATATTTTATTTTATCAGACAAATATTTTCCTAAGTACTCTAATTTCCCCGTTTCTATGTACAATGAATCTTTTCCTTATCCTTCCTCCAGTAATTTCTGGCTGCCTGGGTTCATAAACTCTACACAGTCATCTCAAAGTAACAGGGAAAATATTTTGTTTCTGGGTCCTCTGAAGTCTGGGCCCCTGTTCAATGCCCTCCTAGTCTCTGCTTATACTGCAAACTCCAACTCACCCTGTCTCTTTTTCATCTACTCTTGACACTTCTCTCCAGCAGACATCTCTTAGCTGACTTTTGGGAAGGTAGAGTCCCTCCCTCCAACAGGAAGTTTCTGTTGAATCAAAGGACCAACAGCTGAACAATGTAAACATGCAACAGTTACAACTTTTTACCATGCCTGTTGCAGGACAAAGATAAATGAAAACATCTGATTTGTATCAGATTGTATCAGACATCTGATACAAATCTTTCTACCACCTTTCTTTAGCACTAAAATAGCTTCCTGGAAAGAGGGTAGAAGGTAGCCAAATGCTAAGATGAAGGACTAACTCCAAGCCTACCTCTACAGGAGAAAGGAATCACAAATATTTGTGGTAGGAGCATGACATTACCACAAAGCTACAGTGGCAGAGAGCAGTGTCCCTTCCTCCTGCTGAAGATGGGGTGCTGCACTCTGAGCGTCTGGATGAAATGGAGTGGAAGACAGCAACAGTAACCTGGCCATAAGGTGTTAACATTAGAAAGCACTGAATTCAAGCTTGTTTGAGATTTCCCTACTTATCCCTGTAGGGTGTATTACCCTCTTCAGCTGTATCTCTCCACTGAGCATAGATGAAATATAAGTAAATAAGCTTTTAAATTTGAAGCCTAAATTTAAATGGGATGAATTTGGATCTAAGTGCCTGTACTAGATAGGCTCATCCAAAGTAGAGGAACTCCTCTGCTTAGTGACAGAGTTCTGGGGGAAGGTGAGTAGGCAGAGCATATATCAAGGAGAGTGGGAAGCTGACTACTGGAATTTTATCCTGCCTTCCCTAAGACAGGCCCAACAGGCAGATAGGATGCATGATACAGAGGATTCCTTATCCTTTCTTCATTTGGCTGAACATGGTGACTTTAAGGGGAAAGGGACAATGGTGAAAAGCTCCTGCTGGATGCAGAAGGTAAGTCTCCACTGTGACTGCCCCACCTTCCCAGTGCCCTGGTATAGTAGGTACGAGGCTCTGCAAAAAGAGCTGAACAATTACAGTGGCGATGTTGTTCTAGGCCAGGGGTGTCACTGAGCTCTATGCCCTGTGTCAAAACTGCTTCCAAAAAGGAAAAAAAAAGAAGACTCCCTTCTGAAGGCCAGATATGTAGAGGGATCACCTTAGGGAGCTCTTCTGCTTCCCTAGAAGTCAGGATGAAGATGAGAAGAGAAAATTTGCCACCAGGTAAGGCACACCACTGCTTGAAGGCCAGTCTGCTGGCATGATCCTTCAGTCTGATGTCTCAGTGGAGACAGAGGATAGAACCATGCAGCAACAAAGATGCCGGGGATATTGGTTTGTTAGAACCCATGGAATTGTCTAAGACATCATTTGTTAGAAACCATGGAGGTTTCTAAGGCTGATCACTCAAATATTCAGGCTTTTCCCCCAGAAATGTGGTGGCATCAATAGCCCAACAGAAGTGCACTTACACCAATGCACATAGAATGAGGGGAAAAAAAAAAGACAACAAAAAAACTAGAGGAGCTGGAAGCTTCTCTGCAGCAGGAAAATACAAATGCCATCACAGAAACATGGTGGTTGACTCACAACTGGAGTGCTGCTGCAGTTACAGAGGGTTCAGAAGGGATAAGCAAGGATGAAGAAGCAACAGGGTAAACTTTGACTCGTCAAAGTTTAATGATGGTGATGATAGGGTAAAGTGTCTATGCGTAAGAATTAGGATAAAGGCTAACAAGACATATCCCAGCCAGGATACAGCTGGGAGAACTGTCATGATCACAAAATCCCAAAGAGCTGTGAATGGACTTATATCTAGTTGGCAGCCTGACATTCAATTACACTTTAATCTCCAATATTTCTACTGCTTATAACAGTGGTCATATTCTCACTTTATTTTTCTTGGGTCAGCAGTCTGTTTACCAGAAGAGAATAAGGATACCTTTGGGAAAGGACTGTTATTAGATCAGTCATTTTCCCCTTCTCTCAGAAAATAAATAACTGCATTTATTACTACAATGCACAGCAAAGGACAGGGGGAGGGGGGGAAGGATATTAAAAATAACTTTTATTAAGTCTTGCTTTGAAACAACTGTGCTTTTATTTTCTGCACCACCTCATCTTTGTGATTATCAATGGATATGAAAAGAGGACAAGCTATTAGACAGAAAATAGGAGATGAAGGCATACAAAAGACTTCTTGATCTGCCTATAAAACTGAAAATATTTAGGGGGGTGGGGGGAAAAGGGGACATGATTTCTCCACTGTTTCATGTGCAGTATTCTGAACACATATTAAAAGTATCTTGTTTCTCACATCTAATTTCAAACTGAGTTGTTGAGAGAGAGAGTATATTCTTTATTAAACAAAAAGAAAGTGAGAGTGGAAAGGAATAAAGGTGCCTTATATATATAAAATTTAAGTTGAATGCATTGAAATTTTAGTGCATATACAGAATATTGAAGATGAACAGCAAATCAATTCACTATGCCCATACCCTTAATCCAAGAGCCTGCACTGAATAATTTCTCAAAAGGAGTTTTCATGTTGTAAGGAAACACCTCATGTTAAAGAACGCTCTTAATTTTTGTATTTTAAACCTGATTGCTGTCTTAGAACTTTCTGAAATACAATTAAAAATACCCAAACAATGATCTGGAAATTAAAAATGTAGTTAACATATGGGGGATAAAAACACCTTGTGGAGTGAAGCAGAATTTAGTTGTTTCAACTCAGATTATTTTCTTGTACCCAAGATTTCCATTTCTCATGAATTTTGGCTAAACTTCAAGCCTGAGTGTCTCACAGACTGCTGCCTTGAAAAGCAGTGCATCTGAACTCACTTAAAGCTGCTCCTACTTCCAGTTAAAACATTTACTTGATTTTTTTTTTAGGAATTAATGTTTATCATTTCATGTTCCTCTTCTTTTATCATTCTGTGTCATTAGTGAAAAAAAAATGTGGGATAGATCACTATAGCCTGGCAAATCAATGGCAATTTATACTCTCTGAGATTCTAAGACAAATTTCCACATATCTGTCTGAGATTCTAGGACAATTTTCCACATTTCAATTTTTCACATTCCTCTAGTGAAAAATTTCTCACAAAGAGAGAAAATTCATGGGAGAAAGGGGGAAATCATACATTTTGGCCAAACGTTTACAGGCCAAATAAAAACTGACCTTCAGAATGACTGCTTGTAACTTTCTGTACCCGTATGTGCTCTTGCAGTTTGTTTAAATGAATTAATTAGTTCAGTTCAGAATCACAAATAATTTTTTTATGGTGTCAGCAACAAATATACTAATGTAATTTCACTGCTCTGAGATTAAAATCTAAAAAATATAGTACGCACCTCCTTTTTTAAACATGCCACTTGGTTCAGACTCTAGCAATTACAGTAATCCATGGCAACAGCAGGTGTAACATCAGATATCACTGAAGCTCTGTTCAGCAGGAAGAATTCAACTACACACATTTCTACACAAGAAGTAGCCTGAGAAAGTCCTAATCCTGTTATGTCATTGTCCTGATGTGCCGCAGGATTCTGGCTCTGGAGTAAGAGCCGAGTGAATATATTTTCTGTTCAATTACTCAGATAGCACCTGCATACTTCAAAGCACATAGAAGTGTTATAGCTTCACTAACATTTATTCTGAAGTGTTACCAAAGTTGATTGCAATGATTTCAATATATTTCTGTATCTACTTAAAAATTCCATCATTCCATGAAGTCTGCATTAGTCCTTCAGCCTTCCAAGTACTCCATTCCCCTTAGAAGCCCTCCCCTGAACTCACCAGTTTGTCATTATCTCCCTTGAGCTGTGAGCCGTAAGCTGGACACAGAACTCCAACAGGCCTCCTCCTGCATGCTGAAAAGAGATGAACAATTGCCTTCCTGGAGCTTTTGCCTTTCTTGGATGCAGCCTAGTATGCAGCCAGAATTCCTCTTCCTAGGGACTGAATATATTGGGTTTTTTCAAGGTATTGGAGTACTGCCCTGGACATTACAACTTCTGAAAGATGATATTGGCCTTTTAATGACAGCAGCCAGCTCACCTTTGAATGCATCATCTCTATATGGGCAGCTTACTGAATTAATCTCCAACTCAACCCTCCTTGATGAAAAAACTGTATATAATGGATTAATTATATTAATTATGTTAATTATATTAATTATATTATAGCAGGACTTTGTGATCTTACAGCATCTACTCATTGACTGGAGTGGTACACAAGATGCATGAATAGTGTTTGTCAGCTTTTCCAAAAGAGACACTCAGATGGCCACAAAAAAAGTGCTGGGCAGGGCTTTTCCTAAGAAATTCTTTTGACCATCATCACAGAAAATAGTGGTTGTTTATTCTAAAAAAAAAAAAAATAAAAAAAAAAAAAAAGAAAAAAGAAAGAAAAAGAAAGGAAAAACTTTTAAATCTTGTTTAGGCCAGCAAGAAATAAACTTAACATTCTTTCTTACTGGTTTGCTCCAGAACAGGAAAAAAATTCTTTTGCTTACATGAGCTGGTAATACTGTTGCCCTTTTATTTGACAGCCCTGCCTGTACTGCCTTCTTGTAGACATCAGTTTGTTTTATTCTCCTGTTTGAGAGAGATGAAAAGCTTTTGTCTTACCTATAAACAGGATCTCTCAACACATACTATTAAGAGGACAGAAACCAAACTTAAAGATAAAAATAGGCATTCCAGAAGTCTCTAGGTAATTTCAAGCCTGTGTCTGAAGATGAGAGCCTGAAACACTAAATTAAAAAGACAAACCCAGGCAGTATTTTTTCAGCAGTTCCTGTTTATGTTGCTCTTTCTTGATCAGCTGAATATATATTGACAAATGGGGAAATGAACGGCTGGCTTGCAGGACCTTCACACCTTCTGAGGCAGATGGAGTCTTGGTTCCAGTGAATGTTTCATACTTTTTGTAAAGATAAATAAAAGAACAGGAAAGAATGAATGTGTCAACTACTGTATCTCGTTTAAGCCAGTTCCTTACAAAGCTGGAAACCAAATTCAGACCTAAGTCAGGACAGGCAAATCAAGACAATTTAGGTCTCAGTGTCAGGTCATTAAGGTGACAGTAGAGCCTCATTTTCCTACGAAGATACAAAAATCTCTTTCCTCCAAGCTTCCCTCCTTCGAGATTTAGGAATGTTTGTATGGTGAGTTTTGCTTTAGTGCAATTTTGATCATTATTATTGTTATTACTATTATTTCATAAAGAAAATACATAACAATAATCAATACTGCGTCAATTATCTTTGAAGATTTTAGATCTTCAGGGGAAAAAATTATTTAAACTCTGCAGCTGTAGTTTCCTATTCTAACTATCTACAGTTTAATTTTTGAAGTTGCAGCCAATGAAGCATTTGCTTTGTTCAGAGAGCAAAGAGAAAGACTGATTACTAAGCACGGAAGCGTCATCTAGGTCTGCACAATTCCCCTTTCAAGGTCCTTGAAAACGTAGAAGCAAGTGTTGAAAAGGCTAACCTTGTTTCTTAACTTCTGTATAAGAAAGAGCACTGCAACCTCAGGCTGACCCTAATATTTTCTATTTAAGCTGCTGGAACAAATGAAAATCTTAAAACTGTAACAGTGAGAAATTCACAAGGAGGACACAACAAAGTGAGTAAAAAGAAGAGGGAAATGCCTCATGAAAAGAGAAGATAAAGAAGGAGGCAAATGCCCCCAAAGTGAGAATTGTACAGGAGGCACTCTCTGTGTGTTTGACCTCTGCTGCAAAAGGATTTATTGAGACAAATAAAGATACCTGTTGCTTGAGACTTTAAACAATTGTCCCCGAATATTTTATATGGCCTCTCTAGTCCTTTTACAGTTGTTGGAAACTTTATGTCTTCCAGTCCTTCTATCCTATAACTCGTGGAGGATAAACAAATAAATAAGTTAACCCATATAATATACTTCTTGACATCTTTGAAAGCACTTACACAAGTCTTAAATAATTAATATTTCCAAGATAACTTAAGTTGTGATTACCATTTTTCTGGTAGAAAATATAAGTGAATTAAAGCATACAGAGACGCAATGTCATACTCAAGATTAAGATATTGTTGTTCCTTCCAGTTTATTGCAGATGAAGCCAATTTGTCCTATTTCTCTAATTCTTTGTCTTGACTAGCAGAAGTTGCAGTATCTCAGAAAGTCTTTTAGGATAAAGAGGATGTTCTGATAAATGCCATTGTCACTTAATGGTGAAAGGGAAAATGTATCACCTGCACCACAAGGAAGCCTCTGAGCTTCTTGCATGAGCATGGCTCAACTACACACAATAAATCTACCATGACAGGATACACACTCTGTCACTTGTACAAGCATTGTTCATCCAGTGCACAGCACAAATACATGAGGTTTTTTCCCCCAGAAAATCCAGGATAGAAAAAAGAGACCCCTATGAAAATTAAAATCCTAGCAAGCAGGGTACATCTAATGAGAAACAATGAATGCACCATCAGTTTTTAAGAACTACCTCTTAAGACATGAGCTCACTGATGGTACCTATCCTTGCAATAAAAATTTGGTTAATGAGTGGAACTAAGTCTGATAATAAAGTAATTTAAAAGAGTATTGTTTGTTTAAGAAGCAAAGTTAAATCAGTTTTGGTTTTGTTATGGACATATCACATCAGCCATATAAAAGCATCCATTCTTCCCTTCTGTTCCACAGTTTGAAAGTAATTTTTTCATTAATAATGGAGAAATCCCAGAATAATTTTACTGTACAAATTATTTGCCTTGAGGGAAGCTCTGAATATTGGACTATTTGAGGGAAGTCTATATATTGGACTAAGCTAGTAAATCTCAAAACTGTGAAGGTCAGTGACCAAATTCATCAACTCCCATCTACTCTGATGATGCAAGGACCTGGACGCCTGCACAGGTAAGTATGATTTAAAGTAGATTTCTGTTTCAATGCTAGTATAAAAAGGTTGAGAGGTAGATAGATAGATAGATAGATAGATAGATAGATAGATAGATAGATAGATAGATAGATATATTAACAGAGATATAGAAATGTGTAATTTTTATTAGATATAGATAGAGTTATATAATGGAATCAGTTGATTCACAACAGCAGAAGTCTATGACAATTTGCATGCATGCACTGTAGTTATTGTTTATATAAAAACTATTTCTTATTCTTTCTGGCTCCCCAGGATACCACTCATAAAAGGGCCTAAGTAAAGGGAAAAAAACCCCAAAACCATAAACTGCCCCAGACAAACAAAACAAAATCATTACTTTCTGTCTAGTTAGGCTAGATACTCATGATAATCTCAGTTGCCTAGCAGTAAGCACAATAATGAAAAAATAATAGCTGTTTTAGATTAAACAGCAGGCTATTAAAAAATAGAGATAGAAGGCAGCATTAAATAGTGCCATAAATCTTTTGCAGAGATTTAAAGATATACTCAGTTAGAGTTACATTCAGTTACAGCAATGGACACTCAAAAGCAGGAGTCTGCTAACAATTGGCACCCAGCAGCATCTCAACTGTCACATGTGTTTAGATCTCTTAGCCATAAATCCCTTTTTCATAGATTTGGAAAATTTCTGAAATAAGCTATCAGCTATTAACAGTCTCATGCTGTGAAAATAGCTTTTCTAAAATATTTTTACTTCCTAGTCCAAAAAATTTCTGCCTTGTAATGTTTCTAAGGGCGTATTAGCCTTTGTTACTGACCCCTATATAAAGACTATCTTCACAACCCTGTAGAATGAATACAGAAATAAAACCATCTATTAGAAGAAAGAAATTATCAAACTGTAGAGGCATTTATCTTGTTCTGTGGAGACAGGCTGAGAGAGCTGGGATTATTCAGCTTGAAGAAGAGAAGGTTCTGGGGAGACCTTAGAGCAGGTACCTTTCAGTATCTAGAGGGGGCTACAAGAGAACTGGACAGGGAGTTCTACAAGACCATGTAGTGATAGGACAAGTGATAAGGGCTTTAAACAGAAAGAAGGCAGATTTATGTTAAGTACTAGGAATAAATTCTTTATTGTGAGGGTGAAACGGCACTGGAACAGGTGGTTCAGACAAATTGGGGTGCCCCATCCCTGGAAGCGCCCAAGGCGAGGTTGCATAGGTCTTTGAATAATCTGGTCTAGTGGAAGGTGCCCCTGCCAGTGTCAGGGGGTTTGGAATTAGATGATCTTTAAGGTCCCCTCCAATCCAGGCCATTCTATTATTCCATGATTCAATGATTCATCTGCCAATTCCAAGAATGGACTAAATTCCTATAACAGTGTCAGTAACCAATGCTGAGATTAGTTGCTGTTTAAGATTTAATGGTTTGTGTACATGTGCTAGTGAAATAAGAGCTTAAATACCTATCATTTTATTATTATTTTATATGGGAATTTAATTCAACAAAATATTGTACACACTCCCCTACCTAACTGGATATTGGATCATCCTCTATCACTTCTTTTTAATTTCACGTAAGTGTAGAGGAACTCATGAAAATTCTTCATTTTCAGTGCACAGCAAGATCTGTAAAGGATAAGAATTGATGTTGTTGTCATGCCAATCAAAGCTAAAAGCTTTTTTGAATGAGCACTCAAATCAAGCTGATACTAAATGTCACTTCTTTCCTACCTCATGGCTGAAAGTGCTATAAATTTTAAGTATAGTTATCAGGAAAAAAAGGCTATGTGCTTTTTGGAGGAACCACCTAAGCTTAAATATGGAAAATTTAAATTGAATACTTGAAAAATAATGGAAAGCAAAAGCAGAAGTAGTCAATAATTTTAATTTTATTATGAAAAATTAAATATTTAGAGTTCAAAATGCAGTAGTTACAATACACAGAAATAAGAAATTACCTTATAACACAAAGTATAATATGCACTAACTTGTTCCAGAGAATAAAAACATTCTGTGACAAAATTCAGAATGTATCTAAGGGTATCTCAAAAAAATGTTAAAAATTAAAAAAAAAAAAACAACCAACCTAAAAAAAAACTACTACCACCACCAACAAAACAGAAGTTAAGGAATGGCTCATTATCTGACAGGTATGTCACTTGATAGTAGTAACAGTTTTGGCCTTAAAACTTTTATTTCTCTGGGTAAAATAGAATAAAGATAGACTGTTATGTTTTTCAGATATGCGTTTTTACCAATATTGCAAAAGGATGTTATACAGAGTAAAAATGTATTTAAAGATTTGTTCAAGATAATTGCCAACAGTAAAAGAACTAGAACCAGACTTCAATAGATCTGCAGATATCTTAATTGTCTGGATACAAATCTGAGCTAGGAATGAGGATATAAACATTTTGGGTAAATAGTTTTAGAAAAAGAAGATATGGAGGTATTATGTGAATTCCTTTTTCAATCAGTCTTATCTTGCAAATCTGCCTGCAAATACCATCCCACCTGAGGCAGAAAGCAGAATTATCTTATAAAGTGGCAGAAACTGAGTTCTATTGGGTCAAAACCACCCAGAGACTTAGTTCTATGACCCAGTTATATGGAAAGCAATTCATTTATTCACACCAGAATCTTTGAAATTTAATGAAAATATACACATCCACAAGCCAGTTAATTTAATATATTTCGTCTCTATTGGCTATAAAGGGGTAGACTGTAATTTGCACATGGACTTGCAACATTTAAAAATCTAACTTAGGCAAAGGGATCTCATCAACCATTTCTATGACACACAGTCATAGAAAGCGGAGAAAATTACTTTAAACTTAACCAGATAAAGAAGTGTGTGGCATTTACAAAGCTAGGATTCTAATGGATTTTATTTAAGGAGCAACTAACTGTCACACCTAATTTTTTATACTTATACACACATATATATGTATACACATATATATATATATAATAGTTTATGTTATAAAAGAGACTCTGTGCAACATATATTGCATATATAAAACACTGAACTTATACATACATGAACAATGTGGAAGTGCAGACAAAAATTAAGTAATTTTCTGAGAAGGCCAAGCAAAAGGAAAAGGTTTCCTTCTTGTTAAATATTTTCCATCTAAATCTTCTGTGATTTACATTTACAGCTGTTAGACAGAGAAGAAACAAGATCTACCAAATACAGAAATCCAAAATCTGAGATTTATGTGTCATGCTAGTAAAGTATTCATGCAGTGCACTGTTATACACACACTTGGAAATAAAGCATAGTTACTTGAGCCAAGTAGAAAGATGTTGAAACTCCAGAACATAAATCTGAATTTTAAAGACTGTCAAGTTAAACCTATTAAGTCAACATTGGACAAAGAAGCAAATAACTCATTTTCCAAAGAAACTTTACATATACAAACACAAGAAAACAAATTTAAATTATCATAGAAAATTTCTTTGTTTCATGCTTTACTTCTCTTTACTATTACTATTATTTAATTTTAATTTTGTGCAATACATGGCACATAACAGCTCAAGGGATTTGTATTTAAAATTTCATTGCTTTGAACTCTTTTTAGTAATAAAGGATTTTAACATGGTTTTTAATGCACATAGATAATGAAATTCTAAATACATCTACTAAGCTGGAGATGCAAATGCAGGTAATGAGCCCAGTCCTGCAATTAATTCACCCTGAAAAGTGTAAGGGACTCTGACATGCAAATGAGCTTAGTCAACACTCCCAGTTCCAAGTAGAGACTTGGAATAAATCAATATGTTTTCTTTTGAATATGTCCATGTTTTCAAATCAAACCAGAGATACCTGAGTCATTAAAGTAGATATGAGCCAGGAGGCAGTTTCTCTCATGGATACTCTACCAAAAAATCTTTCAGCTTTATTTTGCATGTGACATTATAGCCAAGCATATTTGTGAGACTAGCTTAGGCAAGCTGAATATAAAAGGAGCAAGAAAAGCAAAAGTTGGATATGAAAACTAAGACTATAAATTCAAATTGCAAATTACTGCAATAATAATGCAAAGGTAAATCATTCTTTCTGATTCAACTGGTTGTAACTACTATATGCGATTCCCAAGAATCTCTGTCAGAAGAATGGGAATAACAAAGTGAATCTGTGTTCTCATATGCAACCTCAAGTGCTTCTTGAAGAAGCGTTGTTTTCAACACTGCTTGAGAAGTGTTGAAAATATCCCCTTGGTCTTGATGCTTTGGTACTTTACCTTAATTACTCTTTATTTGGCCAGGCTGAACAACTGGCAAAGCGAATTCATGTCACAAAGGACTGCGTTCAGTGCACAGCACTCTAATATCTGATTATGAGCTTCATCTTATCAAACTGCAACTGCTTAACAAATCAGTGTCTAAGGTCAAGCAGATATTGAGGCCTCTTGCTGAAGAGCAGCAAGCACTTCTGGAACCGAATAGAGTCCAAAACAACATACATTTAAGACTCTTGCCTCTTTTCCTTTTTAAAAATAGAGCATAAAGAACTAACTTAGACACCTACCTTATGCATGGCAAAGGTTGGATGAGATTAATCACCCTTTGAAGGAGAAATACCTGTCAGAGAACATCTGGCAGTACAGTTTTCTTCTCATTTTCAATTATGTGGAGTACTTCTGCCACAAACCTGTCAGATAGCATACCTGCGACCTGTGATATTATGAAAGGGCTGAATATATATAGCCATCTTTGAGTGAAATTTAGTAGTATTTAGAAATAAGGAGAGAAAGTAGAATATAATAATTGATTGATAAGTAAATGTCCTTAAGATCAATTGGGATTCAAGGACAATAACATGAGAACCTCTGTTCTGGGCATTTTCAGAGAAACACGGGTTTCCCAGTGTTAAAAGAGATATTTCCCTTGGTGAGTTATACCAGTTTGTTTCATCACTTCAGCCTTAAACTCTGCAGCAAAGTTCTCCATTTTGTCCATTTACATTTACACAGTGCAAACTTCACAAAACGTATTGAAGACACTATGGGGTACACTAACACTAGTGCTCAGAATAATGGGAAGAACACTGATGCAGAAGGAAAGCATGCCGCATTAGCAATAATCCATGTCTCTGTAACGTATATAAAATGCTACATTGGAGATGATTGCACTCTGCTGGACTGTGTAAGAGTTATGCAACATCCAAGACAAAAGGGAGTATAAGGACTTCTGATGTCATCACTCCCACATCAGACTTGTCTTACTGGAGTTGCCGTTTAGAACATTATAGTCATGATTTGGCTATGGGTAAAACTTCACTATGGAGGTACAAATGCTGTTCCACAGAGTCAGCAATTTTTATGCTTTTACTGTGTCTGATGACTCCAGAGGTGAAAAGTCCAATAAAATATTGATAAAATGTATTTTGAAAAAAGACAAATTAAAAAAAAATTATTCTTTCCATTGACTGCATTTGCGGGTTTTTTTTATTTCAGCCATATTTATGATTTTGAAAGAATTTAATATCTTTTTATGAATATTTCAAATTTATAATTTTTATGTCAGTACTTGTTTCTGTTTTATTTGTTTGTTTTTAAAAGGATCCTGACCCATCCTGGACTGGCAAATCCTAGAATTCAAGATCCTAGCTGCAGGACCATACAGCAAATATTAAAGCAATACATTATTTCCAACTCAAATAAATAAGTTGGCCACCAAAGAGCAGCTTTCTTTGTTTATTTAAAAAAAAAATCCTATTAGGCAAAAAATCTGATATCAAGGTAAAAAAACATTTGTTCACACTGGTTATTGTCTGTGTAAGACCAACAGCATACTGTGGTAGACCAAAATAAAAGACAAGGTCATTTGTAGCATAGCTCAAAGTGTTTCCCAGAGGGAAACTGTAGCTGCTGTACACAGTGGGAAATGTCATCTGAGGAGAGCACACTGTTCCAATGGTTAAGAACAGTACTGGATTTACATATCCATACCCCTGCATGTCCAAACAGAAAGATCACTGCTGCAAACCCTATGTGTGCAACCACAGAACCCTTGAACTATAATGAGTTGATTTTCAGGTAAGCAGAAAGACAAAGTGAGTGTCTCATGTCTCTAAATCATTGCATAAGTAAAGTGAACAGGCAGATGCAAACTAGGCATGCACTATTTTTTTCCTGCTGTTTCAAACTCAGACTAATTACCCGGGCAAAGAGATAATTTTTTTGAAAGGATGTCTGCTCCACAAGGATATGGTTCACATAAATATCATCCTACTGCTCTCAGTGCCTCCCTGTCTTCTCCCCCTCACATCCCAGCCTCCCATTTCAGGCATCTGAGAATGCTTCAGGGAGTTTTACTGACAACTTGGGGACACACAAACAAGGAAGCAGTGTAGCTCAGATATATTTTATTTCATAATCTGTAAAAAACATTTTAGCTCACGACCTGCAAGAAACACAAAGTACCAGAACCTCAGCTTCTTAAGATGAATTAAAAAGGAAAAAAAAATTTAAAATCCAATTTCTCCCTTTAAAAATTGTGGTAAATAAGAAAAATTAGCCATTACACTTTAAATGTCTATCTCTTTCAATATATGATAGTAAGAAGGCAAAAATTTTTCAACACTTACTGAAATATATAAACATGTTAATGCCCATATTGTAGTTAAAATCATCATGCTCATTTTTTTCTTTTCTCCTTAATCTGCACTCATACCTTGGAAATAACATTGATCAATAGACATTGCAGTATACTTTGAAAGCCGTGGTGTGTCCCTCTGAATTAAGTTCCCATGGTTCTTTAAAGATAAACATTACTCTAAAACAGTTTTAAAAAAAACAGTGGATAAATCTGAAAGCATGTTTCCTGGCTTGAGATGACAGAGCTCCCTTTTTACTTCAAGCAATAAATATGAACCTAGAGGACAGAGATCTGAATTCTTGTTTTGCCACCCACTTCTCTGTATATGAACTTGTTAAGTGGGATGTATACCTGCTTATTTTGGAGATATTAGCTGAGTATGTTTCTATTAAAAATACTGTAATCAGAGTAGGTATTATTAAAACAGACACTAGAGAAGAGCCAGCTGAACATTGAAAGGTACTTAGGACAGGTTGGTGCTAAGAAAGTTCTCTTTATCCACACTTTTACAACATTTTGCTTTCTACTAGAATTTCTAAAAGCTTTTATGCAAATACCAGGTCTCTGATGCCTGTACTCAGTGATCATTGCATTAGTCCAAAACATCCTTTAAAATTCAACAGCAGCTCTTCCAAGCTATAGCAGCAGGGTATCTTTCAAATGAATCCAGCAGAGTAGCAAAGCTGCAGTGCTTATGTTCAAGGCAGGTACCAAGTCTAAAAGCAATTTCACAGATGAAAGACAAGTTATAAACAGCATTACAGCCACACTGGCATATTTTCTTTGGAAATTATCTACCACATTTTAGAGAATAACGATAAAGTGGAAATCTACAAGCCCTGTGTCTCTGCAACTAACTTCACATGTGGCTACCGAAAGCCATCAAATCATGCCCTGTACATGTGTCAAGAAACTGACAGTGACCCTTCACGGTGTTTTGTTGTACTGAGCTGATTGACAAAGTGACTAACTAATGCTTCAAATGATGTGGGAGATAAGTGTTACTCTCCAGAGAATCTCTAAGAAAGTTACTGCTGTTAAGTACATCTTCAAAATACATGACCTGCTTACTGATTTGTGTGCAACTCAGGCAAACATTTTCATTAACTTTTCAGTTCTTCTTCCAGGCCCTAGAGGAAACGTGCCTCAGCTTTTGTGGTTCAAGATGTGTATTTCTAGAAGCAACAGGAGACAAGCAATACAATATTTGACTCCAGTAGCTAGTGCCATAAGCCACTTGACTGGATTTCTTTCTACTCAAGTTAAAATGCAGAGAGTGACAAGAACTGGCATTATTTTCTGTGTTGACTTCATCTTATCTAAGTTAAAGCTTCATGCAAAATCTGTGGAATATACTGGTCTTAGCAGTTACTACACTTAAAACATATTCAGAACAATAAAACATCGGGTGTCTGGTATAAAATTTCAGATAGGAGAAATAGTTGCAAATTGAAGAACTTCTTGATATTTATTCATCAATGCTACTTTTGCTACAGTTGGGAAAAAAATAAATATTGTGCACTTACATGCAAATGATTACATTCTTCAATTTGCAAACACAGTAATGAGGTTTTTGAGGGAACAGCATTGATATAGATTATTCTGTGACTATGTTTGTAAGGTAGGAAAAACTGAATAAATAAAATAAGACATTATGCAAATGATCAATGCAGAAACCTTCATTGAGTTTGGAAATGCAAACAAGAGCTTCTGAAGAGTACAGTCCAGTTTATGTACGTGACTGAGGATCTCTGAATGAACAGTGACGGTCTCAAGATTCTCATTATAAATATCTGATATTTCCTATTAAAGTTAATAATGTTCTCAGATTCCTGCCTCTGAGACTAGGAGAAAAGGCTATCTAGATACAACAAAATGCATTGAAAAAGTAGTTTTTATACCATACAATCCCTTTTCCAGGAGAAAAAAAAAAACCTCTTCCAAGTTCTTCCATAACTATAATATAAAAATTTAAAAGTAAATACAAAATTAATCTTCTTGCCTAGTGTGGAAACAATATTTACCTCTGCAATTCTATTTTATCAACTCACATTGACCTACACAAGATATTACCAAATGGTAAGATGTAATAAAGCTATTAATTAGGTCAGCAGGTACTCATGAAACTGCCCACCCTCCAATTCTGCTTTGAATCTCTTCTCCCCATAGACAAAGAATTACAAAATATATCACTGGACTTGCAAAAATGGACTTCTGCTGGAAACTCTTTATGATGGCTGTGCTAAATGTGTCTCTTATGTCTTCTAACATGTCCATTTTCCTCTTCTGTTTCTCATTTAATTTTTTCCCTGGGTTTTTGTCCTCCTTGTGTTTTCTTTATACCTTTTTATCAAAAGATTACATCAAAGTAGTTCAGTCACCTCCCTTTAAAGGCAATTTCTGCACTTTAACTTATTCTTGAAATTATATTAACTCATGTCACACAGCATCAACATCATCTACTAAGTGAAAAACACCATGCACAGATTGCTAATTTTGTGTTAGGAATTAGTAACATTTGTAAAGGAAATGAAAGAAGGAAAAGAAAAAGAATCTTAAACACACACATGCAATCAAGTAGGGAACAAAATGGAACTAAAAGCCCTGAAAGGCCAAAGCTTCATGAATAAGTAAGTATTTCTACTCTAACCTTGGATTGTTTGCATTAAGTGTAAACAGTGTTTTCTAAACTTTTTATGAAATTCACAAACTTTGTAAAACAAAGCTCTTTAATTAATAATAGCTTCACACAGTGAAGTGTCAAGTAATGTACCTAAGAACCAGAATTTTCAGCTTACACAGCAACATAAACCACTCTGCCTCGTCTTTGAAAGGCAGAGCTCTAATAGGTATTCAGGGGCACTCTGCCCAAGAGGAACTCTTACTGTCAGGCAGCCATTATATAGGAAAGCACAACATTATTCTGAAAGGGTAAACTTCTTTTCCCAATGCTAGACTAGATTTTTCTAGATGCTATGACAAAGCTATAGTCTGTTAGATGTCTGATGTTGGGATTTGTTGTTATTCTGAGAATTCTAAAATAAGGAAGACATTTAATTCTGGAATAAAAAGAAGAGTGTTCCTCACCACCTTTATTTTGTTTAGTAATGAGCAAAATCCAGATTATTGTGTTCAAGTATTTTAAAATAATTGCTTAAGTTGCACCAATTAAGTCCACTTGAAACTCATCTCACTCTTAAACAGCATAGAATGAAGAAATATAATTATTAATTGCCTTTTATGATGTTCAGAAACTTGGGTGTGTGGAGTTTGGATTCAAATCCCATATGATTTTCACTTCAGGCTTGCTTTGAAAACCAGAATATTTAATTTACTACTTTCTTCTTTATATACAATGTATTCTAAAATTAATTTTCAGTTTGTTTGGGAGGAGGGGCGTTGCCTTTTTTTCCCCAAATGGAAACATTTCTGAGCAGCACCTAAAAAGATCTGTAACAAACACCATAACAAAAAATTGAACTTCATATTTATTTTACAAAACTTATAATGCTACCTGAAAGACATACATCAGTCTTACTTTGTTGATGATGAAATGGGTCTATAAAAATATAAGACATCATTGTGAATAACTGGAAACCCTTATGTGACCTGCAGTAGCTCTACTCATATCAATAATTAAATTAATAATTGATTTTGTGTCAAGGAAGAAAATAATATGCAGTCTGCCAGCTATCTCCTCCTGATCCTAACTGTGGTTAACTGCTAGTGGAACTCCTGTTTCTGAGGTAATTCTACAGCGCTGTTTGATATTTAAGCTTCCAAAATCAAATTTGTAACCTCTGTTTCACTATGAGCCTTTTTTAATTCACAATTCAAGGATTACTTTTTTCTGCCGTTTGGTCAAAACCATCCCATCTACTATTTTTTCTTTCTTTTTGGTTCCCTGTTAATTCTGTTCTTATAATTTTAATATGATTTCATTCTCTAGAAGCTCATGTGATGATCAAATGGACTGGATTATCTAATTCACCTTTATATTCTTTCCTTACTTAAAAGCATAAATCACATCTTCACTCAAACTTTTTCAGATCTACAGCCAGGGGTAGAATTATAGAATTACAGGAGGTAGGTTATAGAATTAGCCTAGGAGATACAAGGTTCCTTCATGTGTTTCTCAGCAATTTTTTTTTCCTTTCTGAAAGGTTTCTCTCTGCTACTAGCAATTTAGTGAGAAGCTGAGACATGAAAATAACCTCCTATCTTGTTTATTCAGGAAGAACACTGAGCAAAAACTCTAAGCATACTCTACATGGTAAAGAAGACTTTTTAGATGGGCTATTTCTGCAAGGAAGAAACTCTTAATGAAAGGTATGATTACATGCATTTTCTCAGATTGCATACTGGAGTCTCAGATATATGGGGTTTTTTCACAGTAAAACCCAAACTAGATAATATAATTGGTCTAAAATGACAAGCTCCTGTCTAGAGATAAGAAGGATTGGTTCTATTCTCAGTTCTGCCTCTGACTGTATCTTTCTTTCTTCCCTGCATAAATTGATGAGAGTGTTTAAACTTTTTCATAGTTCTCTTTGAGATCTAAGAAAGAAAAGAGGCATGTAAATGTCAAGTGTCATACTTAACTGCCTATAAGTCTTCCTGATAACATAGCTGTGTTGTCAAAATAGTATTCTGGAGGCAGCCACAGACAAAAGAAAAGAGTACAAGGGAGGAGAAAGATTCACTTTATTCCATGAGTCTTTGTAATATAGGTAGAGCTGAGATGGGTACAGAGAATTCTAAACAGACTATTGTTTGTGTGAGGGATAAAGCCATAAATATTTTCCCTATATATATTATGTTTTCAAAAGAGAAGTAAAGTGGAACAAATTTATGTAAATTCTATTGATAGCTAAAACATATCAGGATGTATCTCTTAATACACAACTTAAAACACATTTCTGATGCCCACAGTTCTCACTGACCTGGAGAGTTTTCTGCCCTTTGTAAACAGAAATACCTTGAAACAGCAAGATTTTTTTTTCTTTCAAATGTAAATTCCCAGTGTATATACTTACTTGAGAAGATCTTTTATGCCTGTGAATTTGATTTTTCCTATGTTTTTTTTCACCTGGTTGAATAAAACCATTCACCTGCAAACTTTTTCTTTCCTCTGTTATCAGACAAGTACAGCTACAACAGCCACAGCTGTTTCTTTCTGTGCCATTATCAGAGTGCAAGAAGGCTCTTAAAAGCACTGAACTTTCCCTTCCTTTTATGGCTATTTATTTGCCACACAGCCTATGAGTTAACACAAGGTAGGATTTAGACTTGCTAGATTAGGGCTGTCCTATTTGAACAACAGATCTTAGGCCATTATGCAGCAAGGCTAAATTCACCTTGCTGCCTTCTCCTTAAAGCTCACCTCAGAAAAGCAAATGAAATAGTGACATAAATACAGAGTTCTACAGATGGTCAGGCAATAGGCCAGGCAAATAACAGGAGAGAAGAAACAGAGTAAGGGCTTCATCTGAGCCCTGGGGAGTCCTTGAAGACTGCAGAAGCATATTGTCCACCCTTTGCTGTAGGAATTACTGCAGTATGTGAAGCTTTATAGACACAGCATCAGTTCCAGCACGTCAATATTAATGACATTTTGAGACAGGAATGAAACCCAACTGACACAGACCAACCCTCCTTGTTGACTAGGGAATATTTTCTACAACTGACTCTCATTTAGGATTCTTCAGTGCTGGCTTTTCTACTTTATAGCTGTGAGCTGACAAAGCTACAAATGAGGCCTCCAGTAAAAACATTTTTAAAAAAGGCAAGTAAAGAAAACAAAAAAGAAAAATCCCAACACACAAACAAACAAACAAACCCCAAACCTTAAAAATAATAAATTCTAATTCCTCTTTTTTTAAAAAAAAAAAAAAAAAAAAAAAAAAAAAAAAAAAAAAAAAACACAAGGAAGTGAAAGTGGAAAGCATCAGTAAAGAACACCACTTTTGCTACACTTCAGCTGAAATTCAGCTTTGTTTCTTACCTGTTCTTTATATTTGTTTGCAACCCTTGGTGGTGGATAATGAATTGTTAGCTGCAGGATTAAACAATTCTTACCATTTCTTTTGCAGGACAGTAATAATATAGATTTCCGGGCCTAGCTAGAAATTGCCTAGGCAATTTCTTCATGGATCTTAACACCTTTAGGTATAATTCTTTATATATTCAGTTTTTTCTTCTGAGGATTCCATATTTCCATATTCCCTTTAGCATCTTGGTTATCTTGTGTTGAATTTATCAATTTCCATAAAGAAACAGATCTGACTCACTTGGCAAGATTATTTTCATGTAAGGACAAGAAATGCAGATCACCTTTGAAAAACTTGAAATGGTTACATGAAATGCAGTTAAAAATGCAATTTTAAAAAAAAGTATGGTAGAAATTGTCTTTCCTAATCCAAATTAGATGTCTAATTATGGATTAGAAAAAAGTAAAATTCTTTCTCCTCTAACAAAGAATAGTAGATAGGCACTGGTAAAAGACAACTCATCTCCCCCAGAGATGGTTATTAAAGTACAAATCTTAGAATGACTCACCTTTTGAAGATGTTTATTGTGTGACTGCCCCAGGCACAGATGTTTCATTCTTGATATCTAAAGATAGACAAATCCCTTCCTAAATAGAAAGCTATGAAATAGTGACTTGGGAGCTGGACTGCCTGGCACACAGTGACAGGTATTTGTGTATTTGCAGCTCATCAATCACAGGTATTATTGCCTTTTTACATGTTATGAATTCATGTAACCCACAAAATTACTCAGGCTCACTGTTCTGTGAAAGTAGGACGGTAAAATTAATCACATGGTCTCTAATTACGAAAACAGATGTAACATTCTGCCATTGTTAATGACACTATTCAGTGTGACTATTCCTGGCACTGACATACAATAACATGTAAATTTCTGCATCATTTAATGCAGCCATATCCATGAAACAGATCCTCCTACCCCTCTTATCAGTTTGAATCCCATTTCAGATTATGATTTTGTTTGCCTTTAAGACCTGCTTTCTCATAAGCAGAGCAATTCCTCTGAGGATGTAGCTTGGCATCGCATCATGCAATCCTGAGATCTACCTCAGCATGAGCTGAAAAGCTAACTCCACTGCTTTTCTCTGAATCACAATTACTCTTCTTTTTTCCCCTCACAGAGCTAACATTTGCATGTTGAGTTAATGAAATTTCATTCAGATTACTTTTATGGGCCTAATATTGAGATCCTGCTGCCAACTAAAATGTCCATGAAACAGCTCCACTGGCATGACTAGAATTCTTCACAGGAGCAAGAATTTACTGCCATGTGCAGTAGAGCCTGGTGAACTCCCTGTGAAAGCAGTGATTTGCATCACTCACAGAAATCTCTTTGCTGCTTTATATGATCATCTGTTTCTGAATGAAACCATACATCTTCTAATCAGAAAAATCTGAAACTTGCTTCCATAAAACTCAACAAGTGATATTTATCTACCTTGCTTAGGAATAACTTTCTCACAAAGACAATAAAGCCTTGAAAGATTTTGCCCAATGACACCCTGTGATCTCTCTCCTTGGATACTTTGAAGACTAGATCAGCCCTGAGCAGTCTAGTCCAGCCTTGATACTCCACGCTTTCAGCAAGATGGATATTATCCTGAGCTCCCTTCCAGCCTGAATTGCCTTTTGATCCCACAAGCATCTAGTCACAACTCAAAACCAAAAGTGCCCAACATTTGTTTTTCTAATGTGGTGCAACAGAAGTAATATTATCAGGTGTAAAGGATGGAAAGAGAGGAAGGATACATCAAAGGGGTATATCGCAGTGCAAGACACAGATGTCCACTAGATTTACCAGCCACTGGGACCCCAGACACCCAAGCACAGTGATTAAATTCTGACAAGGCACACAGCTGGTACAGAATAGAGAAGCCAACTGCCAGATGAAGTTAGAACAGCCAGTAAGATTCCCAAGGCACCATTCAAGTTTGTGGAGTTTATTCTCAGTACATCACACAACACTTTGAACACCATGATTCTGTATAGGAAAAAAACAATTAAAATATTTGTTTATTCTTTGTAGCCATTGCTCTCAGACACTTCTCAGAATTCTGTTGTGTTCAGTCATTTAGATTATGTTCTATTTTCTTGTTTTTAGTATGAAATTTTCTCCAGCTACAGGAAAATATCTTAATAATTAACCATCTTTTTCAGTCCAGACAACCAGTCTATTAGAGTAATTTTGTACTATGCTTTTTCTGTCAATGGCTACTCTGGTTTTTAATATCAGGAAATTTTATCTCTACTGCACAGCTCTTCCTCTGGGTCATTGCTTTACAAAGTGAACAGAATTGCTTTAGCAGTTATTCCCGCCTCTGACCATTTATTTAAAACATTTTCTCTCTCTTGGAGTACCAAACCAGAAGGTCAGTACTGTAATGTATTCACCAAATTTGTAGGTGTATTTCAAAAAGCATTTTTTCACTCGCAATTTGAAAGTAGGAAATAAGCTTCATTTGCCTTCTCTAATAGAAATTGCTTAGCTAACAGCCTGTGTAGTACTTAAAAATTCAGTTGTAACTTAATGCATGGACATATTATGTCTATGCTTTCTCTTATCAGCCTTCTGCTTCCTCTTTTTAGAAAAAAAAAAAGTCAAATATTTACCATATTCTGATTTTTACACAAATATGCTGATATATTTAATTAAATTATTGCTTACTCGATATCACACTGGGACTGCCACTGACTAGTGTCTCTGATGCATTGAAAACTGCAGTATTCTAGATTAAATGTCCATTTTGACTTGACATTTCTTTAATTCACTTTCAAAATACAGATAAAGTATAAGACTCTTCATCCTATCAGTTCCACAATCTGCTTCCAAATGTACATATATAAAAATGTATGCTTTTTTGAACCAATGCCAATCTATATCCTTTTGGTGATGAAGGGAAATAAATATAATGCAAAGGACAATTTAGACAAAACTTTCCATCCTAAAGCACCTGCTGAAGTTGACCTGAGTTTATGATGTCAAAGTTCTAGTTAAGACCTGCATGACTGCAAAGAGGTTTTCTATATGTGTACATATGTACAGACCAAATGGCAAGTTTCTTTGAGCCCCTTATTAACTGAGCCTCTTCATGATTTATCCTTTTGCATTTCTCATCAACTGAACCCGTGTATATTTCAACTACATAGGTTGTGAAATAGATTTGACAGAAGATTAATGAGACAATTACCCACAGGCTTGCTTAAGGAGCTATCTTCTCTGCAAGGGTAGCAAACAGAATGAAGTAGTCCCTAGACATGACATTTCCTTGATGGTTTACCCACTCAGACACTGAATATAGAATAAACCAAGTGGCTCAAAGGGAATAAGTGCCACTTGTATCCTCACCATGCAAAATGTTTTAACTGACTGCAAAGCAGCTATTGCTTCTATTTTTACATCAGACAATATATTAAGTTTATTAATTTAAATAAATATATATTTTGTTCATTAAAAAAAAACTGTACAACAATACAAGTAAAGAGTTATAATTTTATGATATAAAATATCATATATAGGTTTGTGCTTCATTTTACAGCTTCTGATAGCCATGAACTTTCTCATATTGATCTTATCAAAACATATGAAAAAATGTGCTTGAGAGCTTTGACTTCAGCTGACCATGACACCTGATTTTGAAAACCAATTTTTATCCTTTTAAAGCTAGAAAACCTCTCACTTTTCTGGTGTGAATGTTGTTTTTGTTGTAATTGAGCCACAATACCATGTGTAAAAACAGCAATTTCTTAAAAATTAAACACATTAAGAGAAAAAAGAGAAGTTTTTACATGCCTGAAAAAATGATAAATAATGCTGTTTTAAACTTTAAGACAAGCCATAAGACAAGTTGCTAGGAAAGTAGTACATAAAACAAAACACAATCAGAAAAATAAACCAAAAAGTCGTCTGAATATACACAGTTCCTGTTGCTGTTACTTTTTAATTCCCTTTTTTCCCTGCATCTCATTCTGAATATAGTATGCTTGATTTTAAGCTGAAAAAGGGTAGATTTAAATGGCACATAAAGAAGAAAATTCTTTACTGTGAGGTGAGGCATACAAGTTGGCCAGAGAAGCTGTTGACATCCCATCCCTGGAGCTGTTCAAGGCCAGGCTGGATGGAGTTCTGAGAAATCTGGTCTAGTGGAAGGTGTTCCTGTCAAAAGCACGGGAGTTGAAGCTAGACAACCTTTTAAGGCCCTTCTGAACAAAATGGTTTTATGATACAGTGATTCCATATGTTTTGTAAGGCTGAGTATAAACAGTACTCACTTTTTCTCCAACCCAGGTTCCAAGAGGTAAGAGTTACTGATAAACCCCCAGAAATTCTCATTGTGAGAATTTCTTAATGTTTGTGTGTAAAAATCACCTATCCATTTAGTGGAATAAAAGAAGTTACACTGTATATTTACTTTGCAAATATTTTTTGCAGACTGTAGAAAGAGGGAGACAAGAAAAATACATGAAGAACTTGCTACCCTTGTGAACCCAATTCTTTAGCTTTGCAGAGCCATTATCTACTTAGACATAGACTTATTCAAAAACAGCTGAAGGATACATCTACACTGTGAAATAACTTTGCAATAAAATTTGCCCTTGAACCTTGGTCCCCTTTTTTGTGTTAACTGGTGTGGATAGAATACTGCAGAAGACAAGTTTTACTGTCATCTGACATGATCTTGCAACAACATGCCAGCAAAGCTTTATGTCCTCAAATACCATCATGTACCTTCATTTTCATGGTAAAAAGAACACCATTCTATTGAACTGTGCTAATTCTGAAATAAAAACAAAATAAAACAAATAACACACACATAAAAAAAAAAGTGGGTCTTTTAGTCCTAAATTCTGTACTTTGGGCTAAGAGGAAATCTGAAAGCAAATCTTACACAAAGTGGATATGTCCAGCCCTTCTGTGAGGGAACACCAATGGACAGAAGAACTCATCTCTATCAGCTTCAGTTCCAGAGCTCACTGTCTAAGGCAGAGGTACTTCATGGTGTAGACTTTCTGAAAACAGGACAGGAATCCACTGATCAACCTTCCCTGCAGGGCTGGACACTCATCCAACAGGAAGGGTACTGGTAGTATGTGTAATAGAGTGATTAAGTTTTTTTTTTTAATATATTTCATTATTGTTTCTAATAATCACTTTGTAGATCTCTACATAATTTCTCAGAGACTAGCAACACTCTGGAAGAGCTCAGGATCACTGTATATTGGAAGAGATAAGAGGCAAAACAGCAGAATAGCCCTTGGCAGGTATGAGGGCAAAGTGATGGGTTTCATGTCATAACCCCACCTTATGAGAGTCTGGGTTTTTCCCCCATACAAGAAGTTTCCAGTGAGTCATAGACTGGAGTGACCAGCTGGGACCATCACAGGGGGTCCCAGGTTGGGAAAATACATGCAGCATAGCATGGCAAGCGGGACATATGTGGGTTTACATCAGTATGCTAAGATTCACATCTTAATTCTCACTTGTGTAATCTTGTGGCTTGTCTAGAGACTACAGATTTAGAAATATTTAAGACACATAAGATTACAACTAACCAAGAAGGGGTTTTGAGTTACTTTGTTTTGACATAATGTATAAAGGGATCATAGACTGGCCTTGTTTTTTGTCGATTTGAGATTTAATGTTACTTACTCCTAAGGGAGTATATTTAATGCATTGACACTACTCTGCAGACACCTGTGAGGTACTGATTAGACAGAATACGTAAGAAACACAAGGTATCTTTGGGAAAATATAGGAACAAAAAATGTCACTGAAACACCATTGTGTATTCCCTTTGGAAAACTTAATTTAAGGTAATTACACTTCAGGAGTGAGCAATGCTTTTCTAATTGCTTGTATTATCTCCTTACCAGTGTTTCACAACAGGTAGTAGATAGATTGTAACAGGCAAATCTCTAAAGACTCTAGACAGAAGAATAAACACACAAGAAAAAAATATAATTTCAGTGATTACCTTCCAAGCCTTTAACAAAAGTAGTTAAGGCTTGATTTAAAAGCCTCCCCTCTGATGGTAATAGCCTATTTGTCAGATGTTATTATACAGTGATGATAGTCATTGTGCAGTAAAATGTCTAGCATTTAGCACTAAATGCTGATTTTTTTTTCAATATTTTTTCTCTCTAGAGGTTTGTATCATGGCAAGTAGTGAAGAAATTGGCCTGAAGACTGGCTCTCTAACCCCAAATGCATTAGGTTTTAAAACAAATTTTGGAACTGTATACTTACTCATATGTTGAAAGGAAAGCTATTTCACATCAACAAATAAGAAATACGTCTAATTCATATACTGAAAGGAAAGCTATTGCACATTAACAAATAAGGAATATGTGTAAGTGCCAACATGATATAATTCCTAAAATGAAAAGGATTTATATTTAATCTAAATAAACACAGAACTAAGGTTTAACCCATTACAGATGTCACCTTTAGGCTGAAACAGTCTCTTCCCTTTGACTGAAATGGGACTTTCATTGATGGACATATTTCTCTAGCCCTCAGGTTCTGTCTTTTAGAATATTATGTTCTGTCTGTCTTTCACAGAGTTTTATTACATGACTTTATGAATGAGTCAGACCTTGGACTCTATTTATTTTGCTCCTTTCATAGACTATATGGTATGGAAATCTGACTACTAGTGAATATGTGTTATAGGAAAATTACTATTAGCCCTCTTTAAGGAGGCAATGCAATGGTCTTTAAAGTCTCTGTGGTTTTGTTTTTTTTCCCATAAATTTATATCAAATTAGACAGATTATGAACTAATAGTGATGAAAGAAGAAAAACTAAACATTTCATTTTAGTACACAGAAACTGAAATACTTCTGCATTTGCTTTTATTTTATCTACAATGAATTCTTGTATATGGTCTTTATCTATACCAGCAAAGTTAATAAATAAGTGTGATAGCAACAAGTGTTCTGGAAAAAACCTTCAGACTATATTTTCCATAATCAGCTGTTACTGTACAAATAACACTGTATAAATAAGATACTTGATATTCAGTTCATGCAATGCAGTAGACACTTCACATCATTTACTTGATGCAAGAAAAAGACTTCTTTTTCTTCCAAAAAATAATCAGTCTGAAGTATGTCAAATTTTCTGTGAAAAGTACCAACATTTTCTGTATGAATGACAAGATATGCACCTAAGTGACAATGGATTCATGCAAAGAAAATGGGAATGTGCTTATTACATAGAAATAAAAAAACCAAAACACTGAACCATTGCTAAAACTGAGTAGAGATCCCCTGTTACACTGCTGGTTGTCACCTGGATAAACATTTTTCATTTTATTAAAAAAAAAATACTTTAGAAGTATATATTTATTTTACTACCTCTCCTGAAATTTTCAAAAACTTGCTAGCTTTATTTATTCAAAATGCAAAGCACTATTAATATGAGATAAAATGTTTAATGATTTTATTACTATAGAAGATACAGGTTCATTACCGTGTTATCCTTAATGAGTTTTCTTCCTTCATTAATTCTAATTTAGTCTTCAGTAATTTGCAGTAACATATTAGTTTGCTATCAAGGAACAGAAGTGCACACAAAAGCCATGTTAGGATTGGCTGCTGAACATAGAAAGTCAGTGTTTTGATGACTTTTCTAGATAAGGAAGGACCTTCTGTTGCTGCACTGAAAGCAGCAACAGTTGCATCTGACAGACTTGTGTTCTTATGTGAACAACTTCCCAATACACTAAATTCCCCCGAAAAATATATCCAGATAAATGGATAACAAAGACAAAGATCATTATTGCCAAAATAGTTTATCATATCAAGCATCATATTCCTCAGAATTTCAAAATAAATTTCTTTTATTCCACAACAAATTCATCGTACTTAAATGCAATACATTCTGGTTTTGCCCTGAACAAGAAAGAAAGTGTATCACCTTCAGCACAAATGTTTACTAAGATACCGGTATGCTGCTGAATATGTCCCATGTGGGGTCCCTGATCAAGAGGGGTTACACAGGCTTGTGTCCACTCTCCTCATGGGTGCCCCGTCTACACCAGATTGGCTGCATCAAGACCTCACAGGTTTCAGTTTTGAGTCTCCTGGCTCCATATTGCACTTTGGCTGCCACAGGACAAAACTGGATGAGGAAGAGAGAGACTGAGTGTTATTCTCAGTTCAAGTGTTTTATACAGTTTGAGGACTATGCTGTAGCCAAGTGGATTTTTTTTGGAAAAACAGGAAGATGTGACTGTGCTGCATAAATAGCACATTGTCAGTAGGACAGGTAATGAATGTTCAAAGCGTTCTGGGATAGTACTGAAGGGCAGAGAATGCAAAAACCCGGGTCAACCTCATCCATGCTGCTTACTTGGAATGGGTTACTTACACTTCCTACACTATCCAGGAGTAAAAGGTCTTAGTTTCTTCTAAACTGTCTTTTGCAAGCAGTGCTCTGCACTGAATATGCTATAAATCAACTTTTTTTTAACACCAGTCTGATGATTTGGGACCACTTCTTGAGTGTTGCTATTTACTCTAATTGTATGAACAAGTGATCTCAAAAAACATGAGATGCTTTGAAAAGCTTAATAATTTCTATTAAGCACTTAATAGAAATTGTGGAATTTGAAAATCTGGCTTTAACTCATGCTAAGTCTGCCACAGTTTCATTAACTACAGCATTCTGATAATATTATCACTTACTCACTGCATCAATATATCACAAAGATTGTCTAGCAAGTGATTGCAAAATAGCTTTGTCTCAACTGAGGAAATAATTATTTTACAGGAAACCCTTTAGGCAGTCATTTGAAACCTTTCCTGACTGAGGTTCACTAAAGTTTGGGACACTGTCCTCAGGACATAACTTTGGTGCTTCAATGGATTTTAAGGTGAAAAATAGCATCTAATGACTGTGCTTTACAGACAAAAGCATCTGGATTTCTTTTTTAAGCAAGATGAAAATATAAACAGAAATTCAAATTGGTATATAATCCCTTCAGTAAATCAAATACTGTTATACCCCAAGAAAAAGATCCAGGTTCAAGCATACTGACCAGCAACTGTTAATTACTTTGGATTATATAATATCTTTTGGGAATATTCCCCCTTTATTTTTCCACTCTTGACATACTGTATATTATGTGTGAGTTTATTGAAACAATAAAAGATACAACCTTTAATTTATTTTCTTCTGGACAAAACAAATTAATGCACTGCACTTCCTGAAGAAAATAAAATTGCACTATCGTGTTGAATTTTCTGTCTCAAGAAACCTGAGAACATGTCAAATATGTTACCCAACAGAGTTTTGGAAAGAGAATTTTGCACGTGTTTAGAGGAAAAAAACCAGCTAATGCCTGTTTAAAAGGCAGAATCATTCTGTTATTTCTTGTGCATTCTTTATTGCAAACATTACAGCCATAATACACTGCTCCAGTTTTTTAAGGTTAGTATATAAACCCCACTATCATCATCATAGCATTACTTACTGAAATTGACAATGCTGCAGACCACAATGGAAAGCTTGAAAAATACAGTGCAGACTGCACCAAGATAAAACCATTTTAAATTCATCAGGAACCAATTTTTAATGTCTGAAAGTGAAACTTATACCACAGTCTGCAGCTACTACTGAATTTCTCATGTTAAGAGACTTTAATAGCACCCTCTCAAGATTCTGAAATTGCAGCCTGAGATGTACACAGTTTTTATCAACTTACTTTTATCCTTTAAGAACTTTTAATTACTTTTCTGTGAAGGCAAAAGCTACTACAGAGACTTTATAATTATTGACACTCTCGTGTCTTTTTCCAGTCATTCTCAAGCTATTTGCAGTTTATTCCTATGAATTACAAAGAAGTTTCTTCAGCAAATCCACATATAAAAACTGTAAAAGGTATTGATGAAGTAATAGCTCTTTCCAGTACATTACACGTTTTCGTAAATCCCTGGGTAAGAGCAACCTCATTAAAGTTCTCAGCTATCCGAGATTGACTCCCACATACTCAGAGACCATTTTTAAAAACCTTTGTATAGGTTTCAGCTTTGGGTCTCCTGGCTCCATACTGCACTTTGGTTGCCACAGAACAAAACTGGATGCAGAAGAGGGAGACTGGGTGTTATTCTCAGTTCAAGTATTTTGAACAGTTTGAGGACTGTGGCCAACTTGACTTTTTTTCTGAAAAACAGGAAGATGTGACTGCTGCATAAATAGTACATTGTCAGTAGGATAATTAAAGGCATCTGAAGGTTCAAAGCATTCTGGGATAGTACTGAAGGGCATAGAATGCAAAAATCTGGGGCAATCTCAAATGGAATGTCAGGAAATGGGCAATTCCTTGAGATGCTTTTGAACTGTATTGCCTGTTGGGACATAGACTTACATGGATTGGTTAACTACTACATGTGGAAAAAAATTGGTTTTACAAAACTGACTAAGAAAATGGCTGAAAAGACTGAAGCTGCACTACTTGCCATGAGATATTTGCTGTCTTAAAATGAAAAATCTCAAATTTTTCAGCCCTTGTGGCTGAACAGGTATCCAAGTTAAGCAACATGCTGCATGAACCATATTTCCTCTCCAGTCTTACAGACACTCTCTTGTACTGGGTAGAAATATGATTTTCAGGTTCTTTTAGGTCCTTTGGATCAAACATATAAGTATTTTGGCTGCTTCAATGCAGAGGAACATTATGATCTCAGGAGACAATGGATTTTGGTCTCTACTGTCGAGGCTTGAATTCTAAGTGAAAATCTAAGAATGCATCATTGATTCACTACAAACTGTCTCCATTATACAATTGCTAGACAACATGAACATATTTTAGAAATATAACCTCAGTTCAACTGTTTTATTAATTCTTAAATATAGATAGAGAAATAGATATCCATTTTAATATGGATATATAAACATCTTCCCCCTCCTTTTCAGCCTACAGAGAGATCATTATGGTTGCCCTTACACTGCAGGATTCCCCTCACTGCAAATTTGCATTCTGGCTATATCTCTTACCATGTTATGGCTTCTATTGGATGGAAACTTGTGCATGGGTAGGCAGAAAGTGACAGTGCTCTCTAGCTGTTTTCCTGATTTGGATGAAGAAGCATTTTGTGAAATGTAAGTGCAGCACAGTCCAATTTCAACCACTGATACAAAGGAAAGTGCCAATTATATGCAGAAGACACACAGTGAAACTTAATCTTCACTACATCTGATTATTATAATTGCAATATTAGAGTGCTGGGAGAGAGTTGCCTCTAGAATGGAGCAGTTGGATAAGATTCAGATGTGCCTCAAGCTGAACCAAACCAGCTCAGCTATATTTCTACAATCTATACTCAGGTTGGCAGTATCTCTTCTGTTACATGATATAAAGCTTTGACCTATCCTGATGGAAAATTATCTGGACTCATTTATTTATTGCTATTAAGACAGACACTGCCAAGGACACTTGTGAAAGAATGACACCCTCAGTGCTTTGCTATTCTCAACAGACATAGGTGTTTCAGTCCATCAGATCTGGCCTCAAGTAACCAGTGCATCCTCATAGCATTAATAAACAAGTAGTTCTAAATGTTTTGTGTATACACACTGGGAATTTCAGCATTTAAAAAAATTGTGGGGAAGAAATCATGGGGTTATAATAGGAGTAAATAAAGTCAAGAGTGGGGCAAATAACTAAGTAGGGATTGACTATTCATTATTCTTTGAATGAAAGCACAACAGGATACCAAAAAATCTATGTGTGACCTTCAAAAGAAGAAAATGTGGATCTTTACACATGGTGTAAGTAATCTGTGGAACATCCTGCCACAAGACACTGTAAATGCTAAATGGTTTTTTCATTTCAAGTGGGGATTGTGCAAGTTTGTGTGAGAAATTTTCATCAGTAGTTATTATCTGCAAACATGTCAGCATTTCTTGTTCAGAAATTTCTTCCGCTGCAAGTTTCTAGAGACTGTAGAGCTATGCTGAGAAAGTCTAACCATATTTTTTTCATTCCTATACTCTTTTCTAGATATCCATGTTTGGTTAATATTACATAGACAATGCAGGATCTTTTGACATGGCTTCCTACATTGATTTTATCTCCATAACCATGTTCTTTATCATGAAGCACTCCATAACCATGAGCACAAATATTTGAGTTCTGCTTAATGAAAGAAGGCCAGTGAATTGATTTCAGCAGTAGATAGACTCATTGTCTATCCTTTTCCAAAGTCATTCCCTGGCTTTGTGCTCATTTCCTATGTATTAAGTTTCTGGGCAAGGGCAATCCAAAGAAGTCAGAGTTAGGGAATGAAACCTTCTAATTGTCTACAAGACAAATATGCTGCATTGCTCAGAACAGTAAACATAACCCAGGTGATGTCCCCTGACCTTATGATCATGGATTTGTTTCTGGCCCTAATTATATCTGAGGATAATTGGAGTTCTTCTAAATAAGGACTCCAAGATGAGATTTCCATCTACAGGTTGAAATACTGTGTTACACATATTTCTTCCTTATTGGGATAGGCAAGAATAAACACAAGACTAATATTAGTCACATTGTTTAACCTCGCAGTGAGAGGCATTTGGATGTGAGTGCAGTATACAAAACTATACATTGTGGAGCAGAATTTCAGAAAAAAAAAGGGATAAGATGCAGACAGAATAAGTGGCCTCCAGAGGTCAAAACAGAAGTTTGTGTAAAAAAAAAGAAATAAATCTTCAACTTTCCAGTCCAATGCTTTTATCATAAAGAATCATCACAAGAGGGAAGACGTCTCTGGCTAACACTGCATGCTCTATTCCCAGCTGTGCCATATTCTCGAGACAGGAGCTATCAACTGTTACAAAGCAACTTAAGACCCTTTTATTACAGCATTAAGCCAACCTTTCATAGACATAAAGTTGAATCAAGATCTTGATTGTCAGTCTGCCTCTGTCTAACAGCTCCACAGAGCAAATTTATGAATGCTACTATCTTAATACCCGATTTGTTTGTATCGTTTTTGTTATAGCCCTGTCCCTAAGATTTAAAATGCTATGTACCACTAGGAGAGCACTGACATGCTCCATGTTTAGTGCATATATAGAACTGTAACCTCTCCAATTTTTTTTTCCTAGTGTATTTTCCCAAATATCAGAAGTACAACTGCAGTCTAGTCATTCAAGACAAAACTTTAGAGTTCTGAATTCTAGCTCTGTCCTTAATCTCCATTTTTGCAAGTAGGAATAATTCTTCTCCATCTCTTACAAGAGTTACAAGGACAAATGTTATTCTTAAACTGGATGAAAATCTGTCCAGGAAATTCACTGTATGAGCTGAAAATCTTACTAGGGCCTATCCTTTTGATTAATTCTACAATTTATCAGCATATGGTGGACATTTTGTGCTGAATTGTGGTGCCCTAGTCATAATGGAACAAGTGTTCCACAGTCATGGCTACAGCTAGATTGCTCAGTGCAAGTTTAGCACTGTATGGACCTCTCCACAATATTCTATAAAGGTGTTATGGGGGCATTACACTGAGATTCAGATATCAGTTATCTGGATGACTACATCTAAGGTAGACACCCTGCTGTTTTCTTCCTGATCAATGAAATGGAATGGGCTCTTTTAGGACACAATCCTTATGATACTTTTAATCGTGTCTAAGTTAGAATGAGATGAATCAGTGATCCTGAGTGGTTTCCTGTGAAATGAACAAAATTAAACTATTTTGATATTGACATTTGCACTGGCAATGTCCATATTTCTCAGAGGAATTCTACCTTTCACTACGTGTATTTAATGGACCACAGTCCTCCAGTAGCAAAATGAGTGAAGTTTTCAAGTTCTCACAATTCTTTGCTTTCTGCTGTACTGTACATCCTTTTCTGTACTTTCTGATATAGATCCTCATTTTTATCTTCCAATATGGAAATTGAGACTAGTGACAAAATATTTCCTCTCTTAAGATCAATTAGTGTATGTCAGTTTGGACAAGGAGTTGTCTGGTAGCAGCATACAAGAAAATGTGAAGTGACATATAGATCAACAGCTTGTGAAGTTGCACCTAGGCATAAGGCTGTGATTCAACCACAGAAGTAAATGAAGCTTTAGCACTCCTAATGCTGGATAAAATATTCCATCCTAAAAAGCACTGATGTGATATCAATTCTTTTTCTAATAATTTGAACACAGAACTATTGCCTCAGTTCAAAACTTTTTATGGGCTCATTTCTAGGAGGAAAAGATTGATCTGTGGCAATGTATGAGAATATCAAGAAAAATAATATTTTTCTGGAGCTCTGTGCAAATATAATTTAAGAACTGCAAGTCAGCATAAAATCTTCTCTATATATTTATAAAACTGTGGCCATTACCACTATGAACATCACTGTAAACTTCAGATATAAATGGCCAAAACTCCTCAGCAGGAACTAATACCTTCTGCAGTTCTGATTGTCTGTATAGATTTGAATGTTTAAAAATTCTCAGAGGCTGTGCTTTTTAAGTCCCACATTGAACAAGACAAGAGGCAGAACCCATGTCCTTACTTCTATTGCCCCGCTTCATTAAAAAGTTGGTTGTCTGCACTGGCAATGTCACCATTGTTATTTAAAGTTTATTGTGAAAGAATTCAAGATGTCAATTGACACCATTTCTATTTAATTTTAAAAATACATTTGTTTGCACACATTATGGAAGTTAGTGCTGTTGAAATGCCCTTGTAATTTTGGATAATCCACATCTTTTTACTTGACCTATAAAGTCTTTAATTAGACATTAGTTAGTCATTGGTTATGATTCATTTACTCTGTCTTTAGCTCTGTAGATCACTTATCACCTATCCTCCCTCTATAAGGAATAACATCCCAAACTAAAATAGATATCAAGTGGGATGAATTGCCCTCTGCAGTGCTAATTCTAGTTAAACTTCTTGGATTACAGAAACTATTTATCTCCTGCCTTAACTGACATCACATGACTGTAAAGAATGCATTTGGCAGACTAAGGGAAAGCTGCCACTGCCTCTTGCTGAATGTTGTTTGCTTTGTGCCATGGCTGTACACCACATAATCCAAAACACCCACAGCAAAAAGAGAGGTTCCCTACAAACCCTGCTGGGATGCAGAGTAGGGGAGGTTCTTAAGTTGAAGTAAGGAATCAAAAAAACTTCTCTTCCTCCAAACGACAGATGCCAAAGGCACTGACTCAGTGGTGCCCAGCATTCCTATTCTGAGTACCAGCGTTATTTGAACAATTTTTCACTTTTTATTCACTGACTATGACTTTTCCTTGCATTATATTTTATCATATATTTCATACAAATTCCATTAGATACCCATTAACAATTTCCTAGGTATTTGTAAGAAATGTCACAAGCATTTGTCAACAAAAAGCATTTATCTTTAGGATCTGTGATGGCTTGCATGACCAGAGTCCTGTAATGGAAGGATATGAGATCCTTAGGAAGGATGGACCAGGAAGATGAAGTAGGATAACCTGGAGCTCATGGTGGACAGTAATTGGACATAGCCAGAAATGAGCCCTTGCAGCACAGGCCATGTTGGGCTGCCTTAGGCCAGGCATTGAGAGCAGGTGGAGGGAGGTGATTCTTCCCCTTTATTCAGCACTGCTGAGGCCACACCTGAAATAGTGTGTCCTCTTATGGGCTTCCCAGTACAAAAGGCACATGGACATATTAGGGACAGTCCAATGAAGGGCAACAATAAAAGATCAAGGGTTTGAAGCATTTCTTCTATGAGGAAAGACAGAGATGGGAATGCTTAGCCTAGAGGAGGGAAGGCTCATTGGGAAGACCTCAGTTCACATAGATAACCACAAGGAGAGTGTGAGGAGCATGGAACAGACTCTTTTCAACAGTGTCAAGTGACAGGACCAGAGGCAAAGGTCACAAGAAGTTCCTTCTGAACATCAAGAAACACTTTTTCATTGTGAGGGTGATCACCTCTGGCACAGATTGCCTGGGAAGGTTGCTGAGTCTCCAACCTTAGTAACTTTCTAAAATCATATGGACTTGGTTCTGGCCAACTGCTTGAGCAGAAGTGTTGATGTAGATCACCTCCAGAGGTCCCTTCCAATCTTAGCAACTCTATGAGCTCATGAATGAATTTTCTGAAACTTTCCATTAATAGATATTTTATTTCATGTGGTATTTCACTGTAGTTGTAGCTCAATGTGCTTTTTTCTTTATACATTGTTAAATATTTCATGGAAATATCATAAATATTATATGACCATTTCAGAGAGATTTCTCATGAGTGTTTCAGGAAATATCCTAGGAGCATTGCTATGACATTTCATGAACATACTTATGCTTGTGGAAAAAATATATCATCAAATATTTCATGACTCTTTCCAGAATACTATCTAAGTTTCTTATGAAAATGATGATATTTCAAAGATAGTTATGTTAAATACTTTTTGACTACTTTCTAAGCAGGGTTGTTTTATTTTGTTTTAGATTTTTTAAATTTTTTTTCTTTTTTTGAACATGATATCTATTACTGAAAAAAAAAAAAAATAAACCAAGCACCAATGGATACACATTTTAATCTCCTCGGGTATTTTTAGACTTTAGTTAAATACAAAAAACTGACAGTGTAAATTCATCACTGTCATAACCATACATACTGAGAAGGTGAAAATACATGGCTGTAAATCCAACTTGCATCCAGGCATGGAGTTTCCTAGGGAGAGTGGAAGAATGTCTCCTTTGTGTATTTTCTTTTCCACACCTATTATTAGTTTTGTTATAACTACATGCCGCATAAATCACTACTATGTGTATTTCAGGCTTTCTATATGGACACTTTATAGTAACTTGTGGTGTGATGCACCTTAGAAAAATGTGCCTCTCGGTTGTGAAGTAATTTTCACACTGTCTGACTTGAGGTGACTATGAGATACAATATGTAGTATTTACCCAGATAGGCTGCCTGAGTTACCTTTCAGTGGTAGACAGAAAGGAGACAGCTACAACTGTTTTCATGTAAAGCAATCTTCAACACATGTCATTTGTCCTTGGCACTTTTATAATGTCTTGAGCTCTGCTGAATCAGCTCTTTATTCTTGCTCAAGCCCACAGAAACTCCATTCCAGTGATACCTTACTCATGTCCTTTGAAACTCTTAGGAGGAAAAAAAAAAAAACCCAACTGTTTTTGCTTCCCCTAGCTACCTAGTCACAGTGGTTGGAAAACACACTTATCTTTGAGTACAAGATCAGTTACAATTTCAGACCTCTGGTGATGAAAAAGTAAAAAGAAGTTATTATGCCCTACACATTTTATTTTTCATCAAAGATAGTAAATATCACCCTAAGTTTTGGTGTAACACATTCAGCTCTTCTTCCTGATCAGCATTAGTATCGTGTAGAAACAGAAAGATATTTTCTACCTTATATTTTGGAAAAATGCTGCTGTAAGCCTTTGTGTACTATTTGAAATTGTTCGAAAAATTCATAGAAGCTCTGTGCATTGCTTTTAGGAAGTGCTTGGAAGTATACACTTGGCTGGTTCATGAGAAATGGTTGGTTGATTGACAGGAGTCACTCCCTGCCAGTCAACCTGAGTCACTGTAGGAACTCCCAAGTTAACAAAGAAACTTGACTGACATGATACTTTTGCAAACTGTGGGGCGGTTGTGGAGACCAGGTAAAAAGTCATATGTGCATCTCTGCAGAAACCAGAAACTTCTCATACTAGAAGAGGTCACTGATACACATTGCCAGAAAAGAAGAAAAAAAAAAATAGCCCATTCAGACCAGAAATCATAGAATATCCTCAGTTGGAAGGGAACCCTGCACAGGACACACCAAGAGTCACAGAACATGCCTGAGAGCATTGTCCAAATACTTCTTATACTCTGGCAGGCTTTGTGCTGTGACCACTTCCCTTGAGAGCCTGTTCCTGTGTCCAGCCACCCTTCTGGATGAAAAACCTTTCCTAATATCCAACCTCAGCCTCCTCTGGCACAATTTCCTGCCATTTCCTTGAGTCCCACTGATGGTCACAAGAGAGAGAGAAGAAATCAGTGCCTGCCCCTCCTCTTCACCTTGTGAAGAAGCTGTAGTCTTCTATGAGGTATTCCCTCCATTTTCTGTTCTCCAGGATGAGCAAGTCAAGTGACCTCAATCCCTCCTAGCATGGTTTTCACTTAAGGCCTTTCACATTCTTCATTTCTCTCCTTTGGATTCTTTCTAGTAGTTTGATATCTTATGTTGTTGTTTTGCCCAAAACTGCACAAAGTACTGGAGCTGAGGCTGCACCAGCTCAGAGTAGAGCAGGACAATCTCTTCCATTGACCACCTGTCAATTCTGTGCTTGATGCACATTTCTCCTTATACTCTGTGTGAATCTTCCTCCTTGCAGTTTATTCCCAGTGTCTCTCTTCCTTACACCATTCAGCACTGTGAAGAGCCTCGATACATTTTCTTGGAACCTTTCTTATAGGTTTTGGGCGAAAGTTATTAGGTCACCATGAAACTTTTTATTTTCTGGACTCCACAAGACCAGTTTTTTCAGTCTCCCCTCATAGGGAACACACTCCAGAATATTAGAAACTATAGCTGAATATTTAAGCTCGAGTTAAAAAAAAAAAAATCTAGGAAAAAAAAATTGTAACCAAAACTAAATCTAGGTGCACTTAGTGACCATTTTAAATCCTCTGAAATCCTAAAAGTAAAATTAATATATTTTTTCAGTTATGCCCAGAACCATAGGGGTTTAAAACATTCTCTACCAGTTGCTCCACTGTATCTTAGTATCTCTGTAAATAGTCATCTATGCCTTGGTATCTCTTAATCTATTTGCAATTATAAGTTGTGAAATATTCCCCCAAGAGAGCTACAATACTAGTCCTTGTAACAGGCAAAAAATTTCAGATGCAATGCTGTGATTGAACGTTATGGTAGGATATTGTATAAACACCTGTAAAATGTGTCTCAGAAATTCTGTAATTTGCTATAATTTCATCCATAGCATCAACTATATGCTAAAGAAAATATATTTGGATTGCGTCTTCTTTTTACAGTAACTAATTTGGTTATGTTACTAGTAAGTTGCTACTTACATATGGTAAGAGAGAAGGTTTCAAACAATAGCAAGAAGAGGACAGATATAAAATTATAAAGATAAATAAATGTTTTGGAAGAAGTTAAATCTCACTCCTGGCAGATGACATAAAATTCCCAGAGCTAATGTGTTTTGGAAATAATCCCTTTGGTCCTGTTCATGTTTCAAATATATAATCTGAAAGAAAAAAACTTGAGCCTGCTCCTGCTTCTGCATATAAAATGGCACCCAACCATCTTACAGTACTTAAAAAATTTTCTGAATAATATTTCTGAATGTCTTGAAAATTCATCATAATATTTCACAAAAGATACCATCTTCTGAGTTGCTTCAAACTTTTGCCAGACAGTGCACATCACTAATACCATACCTTCCTTGTCAAAACTTGTCTTGGGATAGGAGAATGAACTAAATTGCTGTGCCTCTATCAGCAAATAAATCAGAAATTGCTGTTAATGTCAGGTATCCCAGCATGTCATCTGTTCACACACCTAAAACACTTTGCCTCAACAAACTACACATCTGCATCTCAAACTAACAAGTTGTGAATGTTCTTTGGCCACTGCTCCCCCCCAGAACCTTCCTGTCACCTTCTGCCAGGGCACTGCTTTGCCTGCATTGAATTTTTCCCTCAAAGCATGTATAGTCAGTGCACCATACGCCACTACAAACACAGGTCTCCTACAACTGTTTTCTCTTACTTTTAGGAGAGCCCTATTTTTATCCACAACACAAGACTTCTCCCAAGGAAAGAAACTAATGTGAGTTTTCCTTAACCTGGGCAGCACACAACATAAATAGAAGTTCATATACTAGATTTTTTTTTCCCATTGCCAGATCTTCCAGATATCTCTGCTTTTTTTATTCATTGACATCATCCTCATTCCATTGATAATAAACATTTTTTACTCAGACAAGCAAAGAAATCCAGTGGAATAAAAAGCCCTCCCCTAGAAGTTTTGGCAGAGACACAGGAATCTGTAGTATATTTTAACACTGTAAGGGTGTGGATCAATGCCATTGATCAAAGGAACATGCAAACATATGCTCCAAATCTGGCTGTCATATAGTATTGAAATATGAAACTTGTACACAGTCCATATAAACCTGAAAAATAAAGAAGTCACACAGAAACCTGCCATTGACTGATGCACGATACAAGCAAGTGATGGCTGGAGGACTGCCAAGCCTGGGCATGGTAGCAGAGCATCTGTGCAAACATTAGTCAATCCTAACACTGAAAGTATATTTGATATTGAAGAGTTCAGGCTGCACATTATCTTGCTGTAAAAATTGCATTATATGTGCATCAATTGTTTAAAGAGGAATTAATTAGGCTCCCTGAAAAGTAAACCACACCCGATCAATATTATACAAGCATTATATAATGGGACAGTGGGTGGAAATAGAACTCATCCAGATGCCCCTTCTCATTATCACCTATCAGAATAAATCATTAAGCAACATGCAGGACAGCAAACTACAGTTTGGAATCACTTCCACTGAAATCATCAAATGTTTTCTGGAGAAAGATGATAATAATAAGAAATCATTACAGATGTGACATGACTGAAGACAGTTAGTGGGCCACTGCTCTCAGGTGTTAAGAATTTACATTCAAGAGTAATATTTGTTACCTTTTTCATGACATCTGGTTTTTTACTGTTATGAATACAGTGGTAAAAATAGCAGCTTTCAGACTCTTTATTTTCCAAACTGGCGCAAAGCTGTGTCAGGGGAGATTTAGGTTGGATATAAGAAAAATGTTCTTTACCCAGAGGTTGGTTGGGCACTGAAACAAGCTAACCAAGGAGGTGGTCATGACACTAAGTCTGCCAGAGTTTAAGACACCTTTGAAAAATGCTCTCAGACACAAGATGTGATTCTTGAGGTGGTCATTTGCAGGGCCAGGATTTGGACTTCAATTACCCTGATGGGTCCTTTTCACCTCAGGATATTCTATGATTCTGTGATTTAAATTAATATTTTTTCACTCCTAGCCTTTCTGCTTATTACCTTCTTCACTTTTTTTTTTTTAATCCTCACCTTGTCAAGTTCATTTTTCCAATCTCTATGCCCAATTTGTGATGTACTCACTATTAAAAATGCTGATAAATACATTTTATGGAGAATTAAACTTTTAACAATGAGTGCATTTCATGATTTATGTTTTAATTGCCTTTTATACTGATATATTCAGGCAGCTACAGGTCCTACATATCATGACTGCATTATCTTGGCCAACATCTACTTTCCGAAATTGTGCCTTCTATTAATTGTTCAAAGCATCAAGAATGTTCAAGATAATTGGTAAGAGCATAAAAATTCTAGGCAGTATGCAGGGGAGAGAAGAGAGGCAATCACCCAGCTTTTCCTCACAGAGAATATTATGTTGCCAAAATAACTCCAGTTTTCCAGTATTGCCAATTCCTGTGAAGGTGAGCGTTGCATTCGCTGCCGGTACGTGCTGCAGGTTACACATGGAGGGAGGGGGGTTTTCACGCACAGAGAGACAACTGCTGAGACACGATAGATGACTGTTTAAATTTAGAGACTGGGAAGGTATTTAATTACGATTTACAAGGACAGATATTGTGAGTTAAGTATCAGATGATGGCTAGAAGCACTGTAAAACATGCCTATAACAATTCTAATTGCCGTATAACAAAGCCTTGCCATCATGTAAAGCACAAAGAATTTTGCAGCTTTGATCACAGAAGACAAAGCAGCAAAAGTTCCTGCTGCCCTTAACTAAGGATATTTACAAATTTCAGGCATCTGGATCTGAAGAGCTATAGGAGACTTCACACAGCCTTATGTGGGCTTTTGATGCAGGACATTGAGCACAAAGTACTAATGTCCTGAGAAACAAATAACATAAGTGCACTGTGATTTATGTGCCAAAAGATTTTAAATGCCACTTGCTCATGAATGATAGAAACTTTAATCTGAAGCAAGGCTGAACAAAGCTCTTTGCTTCCTGTTCATTATATGAACCTAAGAAAGGAAAGTTTAGCATTGCAATCACTAGCGTATCATCTACTATACTTACTATGGCATTACTCACAATTTAAAAAATTACTTTGGTTTTTGCAAAATTTTGGTGAAAATATATTTGGCTTTCTAAAATCCATGGACTTATATAAGTAACTGAAGTAGCAGAAGAAATAGTCAGTCCACCACACATCTACAGCTGAATTGTAAACTGCAGCTTAACTTAATATCGTCAAGTACAATGGAGTGCATCTGTGTACCTGGGAAATCCAGGTCTTCTAGAAAAAACAGTTTTGAAAATTAAAAGGTGTGTAGTTCTGCACCTTTTAACTCCATGAAAGCTTGGCTCAAATGACAGTGAAGGGTCTGGAAGGGAAGCCAAATGCAGAGCAGGTGAAGTCTCTCGGTCTGTTCAGCCGGGACAAAAGGAGAAGGAGAGGAGATCTCATTTCAATTTTCATCTTCCTCGTTAGGGGAAGAGGAGGGGCAGGCACTGATTATTCACTCTTCTGACCAATAACAGGGCCTGAGGGAGTGGCCTGAAGCTGAGTCAAGGGAGGTTTAGGTTGGATATCAGGAAGAGATTCTCCATACAGGGGATAGTTGAGTGCTGGAACAGGCTCCTCGGAGAAGTGGTCACAGCACCAGCCTGACAGAGCTTAGAAGGTGTTTGGACAATGCTCTCAGCACATGGTGTGACTCTCGGGATGGTTCTGTGCAGGGCCAGGAGTTAGACTGATCATCCTAATGGATCCCTTCCAACTCAGCACATTCTGTGATTCTGTAATTCAATGACTGATACACATTCTCAAGGATGAGCAAAGCTGGCTGTCTTGATGTACCTTCTTGGTGAAAATTATATGAGCTTATAAATGAACTCATTTGCCTTGTAAGGCACCAAAAAAAACAAGGACATAGAAATCCAATAACTGTTGTGCAAATATTTTGTGTGAATTTTTTGATGGCCATCCATAATAATGAGGTGAAAAATTAGAAGCACCCTGATGCACCAAATTTTCTTTATTTTTTTTTCTAATTGGACTGAGTCTGTATCCATTTTAGCCCAATTTCTCCTACCTCACAGTCATTAATCATTTCCAACCTGTCAGTGTAGCACCATGCTAGCCCACAAACTCCTTGGGAACAGGCAATTATGTTTATCCAGGTTGGAAAAAATGCAGTAGGTAAACTGGAATAAGTCAGATAAGTTACACAGTATCATATATTTATTGCCTAATATAATGTCATACATTCACTCAAGAGGTATTGAGTATAATGCTTTCATGTACACAGACACAGAAAAAAAACCCCACATATCTAGCCATATTGTTTATATTACTATAGCCTTGAGTAAATATTTGATTTCCTATAGCAAAGTATCTATAGTGGAAAGTTTCTTGTTCCGCCTGAGTTCTACTGCCCTGAAAAGTAATTTCAACAAATGGCAGAGCTTGATCACTACATGGTGCAGCACCACAGCTCCCTTCTAGAATTATATTGAATTTTTTGTCATCATATGGCCTTTGTGACATATTAGCCAGAGATCATGTTGTTGATAAATTGGGGTTATGCCTTATTGACCTCTATTTTGGACTAGTGCCAAGACCATGCAATGACCTGTGACATATTCACTCCTCTGTAACTGAGTTTACAGAAATGAGAAGATGAAGTGCTCTTGTTCCGTTGTTACTGACTTATACTCAACTGCCAAGGCATGAAAGACCTGCTGGCAGAATCTCCTTGTTGCATACCTTTTGCCATTCTATTTTAACTATTTAAGATAGGAACTCCTATCTTAAGATGATCCCAATGTTCATTACAGAACTAGAATTAAAAACATTTCCAGCTTGTTTCCTAATTAATTCTGCTGCCTGATGATGTTCATCAATTGAATGACTTTGTACTTCTGAAAGCCAAATATCTGCTTACCTTTTAGTAATGAAAAATGAAAAAAATAAGTGAAATTCCTGTTATGCTAAAAGGTAAGAAGAACATTGGAATGTGTTTTCAAAATCTAACATTTGGTTTTCATCCTGTTATCAAATTAATTTCACTTCCTAGAAAAAATATTTTTCAGACTTAGAAATGCTAATTACAATTCTCTTTAAAAATTAGCTCATTTTATCTCCACATCATCATTGGTTTGGTGCAAAAATACTGTGCAGTCTGAATCTTGTGCTAGTTCAGAGCACACTGGTGTGCCTTTCTTAAAGGATGATACAGAGTTTCCAGCAATGATACCAGCTGATCCAATAGTCCTGAATATTTTCTGACAGAATCATTCACAATACCTCAGATCACTGTGTGCCTAATAGTAAACCAAGTTTAATTAAAAAAATATATCAAAAATCTGTCATTAAACCAAGAAATCATGCCATGTTTTCTGTTTAATTAAAGCTTTCTGAAATACCTCTAAGAGTTTGAAAGTATTTCAAAGTATTTTTCACCTCATGACTTTGTAACTTCCTGCAGTGAGCAAATTTGGCACAAACAGCAAGACACCATGAATCCAGATGATTATGTTTTCTGTTGCTATATAAGTTTTATTGGATATTATGCAATTTAGTAATTTTCAAGGAATAGTTATTTTGAAAAGTTGGAAAGAATAATCACAAGCTCATAAACTGTGAAGCCCATATATATATTTAAATAAATCACCTTAATTTGGCAGTGGATTTTAGAACTGTCAAATAAATCCTCAGAGCTTGATAATAACAAAATAGCAGAAACATGACAACTTACATGATGAATGAGCTTTTTAAACAGCAATAAATGAGTCAATCAAAAATAGTTTTCACAATTGTGAAATTTGACATGCTTTCTGAACTGTCATGAAAGATTGCATTTCAGCAGTTATTCTTTCATTGAAGGGAAAGAAATGAGTTTATATCAGTTTAGTCCAACCAGACACCTACTCAATGCAAATTAGTTAAGAGACAGTTAAGCCAGTCAGTGCCATCTGTGGAAGAAGATGGGATTTTGCTGCTGAAAAAGAAGAGGCCAAGGCCACCTTTACATCATTTAGAACTTAACCCTTCCTAAAGCTCTTTGCTCTTGGAGAAGGCTTTTTGGAGCAACCCAGAGACTGCAATAAGAATTAGGCAGCAGTGAATGATGGCTAATCTGTGGGCATGACTTAAAGGACCCTGAAGAACAGGGTAATAATGAACATTTAATTTAAAGAGAAACTGGCATGTGTCACAGATCAGTAAACAGAAGCTTGTAACTGTCAGCCAGTGGTATACTCATGTCCATGGATTCATTTAAAGAAAAGAAGATATCACTGAAACTAATGGATTCATTTTTGAGCAAGACTCGTTTTAAATTAAACCAATTTAGTGCACTCACATTTTAGGCTATTTAAATTAGATTTTGAAAATTCTCTCATTCATAAAAAAGCTACATTACACCTTGACCCTATATGCCTTGGTTCCAGATGTTGAGCTGTTTGGGCATGTTTTGTCTATGCATTGAGTAAATTAATTCTTTCCATTTTGCACAGATGCTCTGTGAGGATGAGGAATGTCTAATCAAATCCAACAAATGCCATTTGGACACCATGACTGTAGTACCTACTTCCAAATTTCTGCCTCCAGTTGGCATTCATTATAATTTAAATATCTTTCAGCACCTGGACTGTTAATTTACATGATCAAGAGCAAGATTCAGGAACACACCTTCTGGATACCAGGGGTGCAATGTATCCTACCTATCAAAAAGACATCCCTGGCTAAATATCTTCATTCTCTTTCCAGTCAATGAAGAGAAACAATCACTCTTAGGATATGGTTCATCTAACCTAAAGCATCTCTGTTAGGGTAAGTTTCTGTATCACCTAAGATTTTTGCTTGCATTGCTTGTATTATTTAACATACTGAAAGCTTTATGCATGTACTAGGAGCTCCCATCTTGGATAAGCTGACCACCACAGGAATTCTTACAAACATGCAAATTTGAGGTTCAGACACCTCTTGAAGAGACTAATCCTCTGTGTGCACTGCCATCTACCAAAACACAAGTCACTGAATTTAGCAAAAAGTATGTCCATTTGTTCAATTTTCATTTTAAATGTGTGAAGTAAGCAATGCCAGTTCATAACTTTTATGAGACACGTGATTGCAGCTGAGAACTAGACTCTGTTAGCTTTATCTAAAAAGGTTACAATACAATTACTTACCCAGGCCACCAAAAAGTTTAAAATAAAGATAAAGGCCCGATTCTGTCAATGCCTTCCAATGAAATGCAGTCATTGAGGCAAGCCAACAACAAAGAGTTTATAATACCAGATACAGATTCAAGAAAGGCCATGTTTACATACTTTTGTCATGCTCCATGACAGCAAACTTTTGATCTCCACTTTTAAAGGTCATCGGTCCATTTTAAACCAGAGCTATAGCATAAAACAAGCAAAGGCTGAGGCAGTGAAGATCTTCCATTCTCTTACATCCCAGACAAATGAATTACTGTTTACTTTTTGAGTATTTTCAAAATAAAATTTCAAGGAATGAGTTTTAACTAATTTATTATGGTCAAAAGGATGACAAATACTTATAAAACAATGCATATGAGGTTAACCCTAATTATCAGATGGGCATTTATATCAGCATTGCAGAAAAGACCTTAATTTTCAAAGAACATGGGGATTGCAGACACATACATTCTACCACCTTTCAGGTTGTCCAGTCAGAGCTATGTCATTGCTTCACTTGTGTTCAGGGCTTGGCAAAAATTACTCCTTTTCTACATCAGATTTATATAATCCATTTCCAGAGCACAAGGGCTGAGAGACCTGTGGAGGGAGTCTGCATTTTCTTCCACAGTTCTCAAATCATCCCCAGCCATTGCCAGTTGAACATGAAGCAGTTTCTCTGTGGGTTTGCAGAATGAAACAAATGGCTGCTATGTGGCAAGATTTGGGGGAGGAAACCAGCTGTCTAAAGCAGTTACTAATTCCATATCTTTCCCTCTTACATTATGATTATACAGTCGTGGAAATAATGCAATGATTGGAGGAGGGCTAAATTTACTGTTTAACCAATCCTCTTTGAACCCTTTGTCTGGATGCATGCCAGACTATGAACTGTTATTATAAAATGCAGTGAGGTAATAAAAGAATATCTCTTAGCAGCTCTGGTTGATGACCAGACCAAAGAAATGGTAAGGGCTAGAAAATATATAGCAAAATTCATTTTTCTCTGTAGTGTTCTGCAGTTTCCTTGCATCAGTGTTCCTAAAACACAGAAGCTCTTTAATTTCAGAAATGTGAATGTTCATGAATAAGTCTTTGCATGGAGCATGTAAATTCCAAGCCAAACAGTTTGTTTTGCTCATTGCTTTTGTTAAAACAGACTCTTACAGGATTCCAGAGGCTAATAAATACATTAACATGCAAGGATTTGAAGCTAATGGTAAATAAAACCTTGACAAAATGAGCTTAGGAAGTAAGAGCATTAAAAATCAATGGTTCCTTCAAAAGAGACTAATGGAACCACTTAAATTACTCTGCCATTACAATGTTTCTAATCTTAACCGATAAAGGACTGAATAAGCAAATTAGATTATTAACACAGAAGCTAACACATCCCTGTAACTATAATAAGATTCTTTTCTGTAGATGTAGTAGGAGAGAATATAATCACTTAGAGGAATACAGCTGAACGACTTTTTAAAAACTTCATAATGAATCCTAAAATCTTCATTTGTGTTCACACAAGGGCAAAGGAAATTAAATATTAGATCTTGTTGATGTGAAAATTATGCAGATTTTGGATTTTCTGAGCACCATACTTAGTTTTTAAAAGATAAAATTATTTCCTAAAGCAAAATTACAAAACTATTGACCACTGTGTTTCTATCTTTGCCAGTATCCTTTTCTCAACTTCTTTTCTTTATAATGTGTTAGAGCATAAATCTTACTCTTTATTAAAAAAATAAACATGATTCTAAGTCTTTTGGTGTGTAATTAATTGTAAATCTTGGACAGAAAAGACAGGATTTCAAAGATGTTGTAATATGGTCCGCTTATAGAACTCTCTCAACCACGGTCTGCAACTGTAGATCCTTCTTTTCCCTGCATGTCTAGAGATGTGTTGAAGCCATAAGGTCACTGTTGTTCACCAATAATAATGATTTCAACATTTAAGCTATATTTATTAAAGACTGGGATATTTCTCAAAGTTAAGCAAACTAAACAATGTCAGTATTTTACAGTATTCCTATTGTATTCCTCACTGTCTATGCTGAAATTTTATTTTGATTTTCCAAGGTAAATCTCCTGTGCTGCAAAACAGAAGCAAAATTGCTGAAGTGAATAATGTGCCTTAATCTATGCAATGCCTCCCTTTCTTTCTTTACACGTGCATTTTTTAGCATGAGTGACAAAGGACGAACTGTCTGAAAACAAAAAAATACCTGATTTCTTGGGAGAAAAAAAAAGCAGCACAGTGCAAAGTGAATGCGTTATTTCTTTTCTCCCTGACTCTATCCTATCTACTGCTTATTAGTAAAAGTATAACTCTAGCACCTATGAAAGTCACACGGCTACTGTTGTTTCAGCAAGTGGCTGAAAAATAGGTACTAAATAATTAACTGCCACACTGATAAATGTGGAGGGTGGTGGGAGGCCCAGAACTCCCTTGCTGGTCAACAAGCAAAGTGTTGTAAATTCCTTGCAACCAGTCAAGCAGTTTCATACGCTATGGAATGGAAGGATTGCTACCTAGGAAAGGTCTTGGAGGTGAAGGAGGTTGTAGCAGCCTAGAAGGTAAGGGAGCTATTTTGTATGCCTCAAACACCTATAGTTGTAGAGCCAGCCAAGGATGGTTGATAAAAATGTGGTGCAAGTAAGAGCAATATGTGGCTGAAGAAGGGGGGCCATACAGAGGGCAGCACTTTCCTGGGACAGACAACGTTGTTCTGCCTCCTGGAGATAAGCATAACACAGTACAGTGCAAACACAGATATGAGGTCAAGAAGTGGGCATGGACTACAGGGGATGATCAAGACCACCAAACATCCACAAAGCCCTCTGACCCATTTTTATAAAGGTCTAAAAAAACAGACTATGCCTGATAACTCATTTGTATAGAAAGTGAGAAACATATCTTCAGGGCACAGAAAACTTACCTATAAAAACTTACCTTTCAGAGCCCAGATAGCACCCACAAGACCCTTAACATCTCAGCTGGAATGATACTGGAGGCAGGATTGTTGATCTCTTTTTCACTCTTCCTTTCTTTCTCTCTCTCCCTCTTAAATCCATCTCTCTGTTCCTTTTCACCCTACCTTTCTTTCTGTTCAAAATCCGCTGCCTCTTTCTCATAAGGAGAGATCAGGGACAAACACACCAATTTCCATGTCAAGTGTGCAATTTACTAATAAAACTTTGTAAGCTTTTGTAGACCCTATGACTTTTATCATTCCTTTCCATCATGACCATCCATAAATCTTGTGTGGTCCCTTCCCCTTAAGAGTGGGATGCCACACAGATGCAAAACAATGAAACATTGAGAAGGACTGAAAAGAAACACAGGAAAGTCTTTGGGCAACATTTGTGCCACTTGGTCAAGCATATCAAACCAAAGTCCTAAAGAGAGCCCCTTAAAAATCTGTTGTGTAAAAATATGCAACTTGCATTCTATTTTTGTCTCAGATTGCGGAAGTTTGTTCATTTTAGGATTAACACAATGTGAGTCAAAATGTTCTACTACATAATAGCAATCCAGGGTTCCACACACTTTCCTTTTCTATGTGAGATTCAGAGACTTGGGATGCAATAGAAGACTGTCCAGACTGCAAGGAATCCTAACTTGGGCATCTGTTGCTGCCTTGTGAAAAACAGAGCATTTTAGAGATCTGATGTGGCATCATTGAACTGTAAAAGCAGGAGAAGCAGCTCTCTAGACTGCTCTTTGTTGTACAGCTACTGACAACCCAGGAAAAAATATATTTGCAATTGTGTGTACTCAGAACCATGATGTTCAAAACAAAAGAAAAGTGAAAAGGAAAATATCACATCTGTTTAGCATTGACTTGTAAATACGTTTTTGTATAGAACAGCAGATTGAAAAAACACCTTTCTCAGCTGTCATTTAATGCAAAAGCTGCAACTCTTAACTATCAAGTAAGTGCAGAACTTTGTTATACATGAACCGATTGTAATAACCACGAATAATAAACATTCTGGCCTCTCAAGAGCATTATTACACACAAGTTTCAAATCCTATTTATGCACAACAAAGTGTATGTGAGACATCCACACTGAAAAGACAGAATTTAAAAATACCATTTTTAGTAAAACTGAAACATTATAATCCCTGAGTTTGTATTTTATAAATGTATTTTAAGGAAACCAATTCTCATATAATGTGCTTAAAGAAATAAATCTGCATTTAGGCATGATGATTTAGGTACTTAAATATACCTTAGGCCCATTAGTTTTATAGCTGAGGGCTAGCTTATAGCAAACACAAACAAATCATGATACTTGGATCAGAACCACCAGAGGGTGATTCCTACTTTAAAAATGACGGTGATAAAGCGCAGTGAAAGAATATAAAGCAATGTAATGCAGCTTTCTTTAAAAATGCACACCATTTCATCATATTTCATAATATAACACATGTCCAGCTATTGTTATTGAAAATCATTTTTCCATTTGACTTGTCCATTTCGATTTGAGAGTGTTCTTCTGCAATTTTGTAGGTTATCCTAGTGGAAAATTTATTTAGGAAGAAAATTTTAAAATATTCAAGAGAATTCAGCTAAAGCCTCAGTTATATTTGTAGCATATGCACTATTCTTTTCTCACATGCCTCAGACAAGAATGAACAGAATTACATTTTTTTTCTAGACAAACAAACAAAAAATAAATGGAAAGGGTGCAGTATAGAAAAATGTATCCATTAAGAATGGATACAAGAATGTCAGATGTGTAAATCCATATGGAAGAAAGCAGTTTATATATATATTTGAAAACAAAAAAGTCTACTAGATAGATAGCTGCCTGGACCTACAGTTATCTGAAGAAAGCTGAAAATAGATGCTAAGGATTAAAAAAAATATTAATAATAGTTTTAACTTTCTATAAGAAAGTTATGAGACAAGTTATAAGTTTTAGATTAATCTTAATAAAACCAATGGTAGCACCCTTTGTCAGGATTCAATAGCTTTTTGTCCCAAAGGAGACTGTGGAACACCTGGTGTGAAATCTTATAAATGCAAATTTTAAGATAGCTTTAGATTTCATTATCTGATAACAGATCATATCTTATCTTTCTACCAGTAAGCCTAGTCCTTTATTTTACATGCAGATTCCAGTAGTGGAAGCTGAGCCTCACATACTGAACTTGGGATATAGCTCCAGAGGAACACATTGTCCTTGGAACAAGAACTCAGGATCTATCCGTAACAGTGTTAGGATCCTGGGGTCATTCATAGACTTCATCATCCCCTCCCACCACCTCCAGTGCTGTGGCCACCCCGCCCATGTCCCAGGACCACATTTTGATTCCTCCCGGAGCTGTTAGTCTGTGCTCCAGAAGCCCCACAGCAGCTCAGCTCTCCAGCACTGTCTCTGGCCCTGATCTATACCACAGCTTTGTCTCTTGACCACCCTCCTTTAACTTCACACTGGAGCCCCTGGATGCATTCTAGACCTGTGCATTACTGGTCATCCCAGTGGCTGTCAAAGCACCCTTCTCTCACCACCTGTGCTCTGCCAGCCACACTCAGTCCCTGAAAGATGGCACCCCTTCAGCGGAGCATCTCTCTTATGAGGAAAGACTGAGAGAGCCAGGCCTGTTCAGCCTCCAGAAGAGATGTCTCAGAGGACACCTCATCAATGTCTGCAGTCTGAAGGGATGGACCAGGCTCTTCTCAGTGGTGGCCAGAAGTAGGACAAGAGGCAATGGGTAGAAACTGGTGCATGGGAAGTTCCACCCGAACATATGAACTTCTTTACTGTGCAATGGGTGAGCACTGTAACAGATTGTCCAGAGAGTTTGTGGAGTCTTCCTGACTGAAGAGATTCAAGAACCATGTGGACACAATCCTGTGCCATGTGTTCTAGGATAATCCTGCCTGAGCAGAGAGGTTGGACCAGATGTGGTCCGTTCCAACCTGGCCCACTCTGTGATTCTACAAGCAAAACATGGGAGGCTTGTCCGGGCTAAAAGAAGCAAATATTTAATGTTTTACCTTTATGTGAGAAGAATATGAGAAAAAGATTGCAAAATACAGTTTTGCAGAAGTATTCAAAGGTAAGAAACAACAATTTTGTCTTGTAACGGGTTTCCTATAATGACACAGCCATATTCAGGAAGAGTGCAAATACTGCACTTTGTATCTTTCTTGGTTTAATTTCAGCCAGCAACTAAGCCACACAGCTGCTCTGCAGTGTGATGACAGTTTAATAATTGAAATAGAGTAAAATATTGTAGTAATAGCAATAACGACAACAACAACAACAACAACAATAATAATAATAATAATAATAGACTGTGGGATGCCATGCTATCCCCAGGTAGCAAGCGTCCTTAAACTAACTGCCTCCAGTTTGTGTAATGGGCATGGCATTCTGTAATACAGAATATCCCCTTGATGAGTTTGGATCAGTTATCCTGGCTATGCTTACTCCAAGCTTCTTGTGCACCTGCTCACTGGCAGAGCATGGGAAACTAAAAATTCCTTGATTTAGAGCTTAGCAATAAACAAAAAAAACCCAAAAAAACTTAGCAATAAACAAAACATCAGCATGTTATCAAAAATATCCTCATATTTAATCCAAAACACAGCACTGCATCAGCTACTAGGAATAAAATTAACTCCCTCCCAGCTGAAATCAGAATAGCGTCTCACAACTATGAATACATGCCAGAGACCTAGACTAAAGAAAATATATTTTGCACAAATGCAAAAATATTTTAAAAGAAGATACTTAACCACTGATGTTTGTATGAAATGATCTGATTTTTATCAATTGTATGACACGTGATCTTCTGTTTGTACTAAACTCTTCCCTCAACAAAACAAAAAATATATTGTCATACCATAACGGAAGCCGTGTTGTTGAATCCTTGATAGAAAGAGAAAAACATAAAGAAGTAGACAATATACATCTAATTTAACCCAAGACCAGATTATCACCTACAGGTCATTGGCTGCAAAAAACAAACTGAAAATGAACACACAAACACACACACAGATATAAGCCTGTCAGAGGGCCAGAGCAGTGAGTATGTATAGACATACATATGTATGCAAGTAGTCTGCCTTTACTGCAACTGTCTAGTACCAAAAAAAGGACAATTACTCAGGTACACTGACAGTAAATAGCAAACAAGCCAAGACTCCAAGGTACAAGTATAAAACTTATTCGTCTTCATTAGAATGATATACAGTGGTAGTTCAGGAGCAAGATTTTTGTGAGCTGAGAATTTCTTTAAATTATCAGAAGAAAAAAATATACTATATTAAAGAAAATAAAGTATTTGTAAACTGTTATGAAATTAAAAAACAAAAAAGTCTAAGTAAAAAGTTCTAGAAAAGCTCATAGAAAATTTCTATTTTTAGTGTCAAAAATAGGTATGAAAAAACATATACCATGTGATACACTAACCAAAATGAAATAAACATACAATATAGAGTCCAAAACAAAACACCCAGTGTTAAAAAAATAAGAATGAAAAGTAAAAATTGATTATTTGACATCTTCGTCTCTTGAAATGGACATGCTCCAAATGAAAGATCCAGTTCCAACAAAGGTCTGGTTTCCAGTAAAAAGAGTGCTTCATTAAATATTTTCAATCATTTTTTCATGATACAATTCCAATACTGCCTGGCACCTACTCAAAGGTGGAAGAATTGCTTTTGTCTGCAGGAATAGCATACAGTCATCCAATCTCTCCTGCAAGACCTCTTTGGGAGGGACCTGGGGATATTCATGAACAGCCATGAACATGAGCCAGCATGTGCCCAGGTGGCCAAGAAGGCCAATGGCATCCTGGCCTGAATCACAAATAGTGTGGCCAGCAGGAGTAGGACACTGATGGTGATAAGACACAGAACAAGTTGCACATAGAAGTTGTGGATGCCCCATCATTGGAAGTGTTCAAGGTCAGGCTGGATGAGGCTCTGAGCAACCTGGCCTAGTTGAAGAAGTTCCTACTTGTGGTAGAGGGTTTATACTAGGTAGCTTTTAATAGTCCCTTCCAAAAAACCATCCTATCAATAGTTATAAACTATTAGATTTAAAACTCTTAATCAACAAAAATGTGTAAGACTTTATCTGTGTACATTGGGACAGAGCAATCTATGTGTCTGTTATGACTTTGCTACAATAAAATCGTTAAAGCTTCAGAGGCAATGGTGATCCCATATATTTGTTGTTCTTGGTCGTCTAGGGATACAATGTAATACTTTTGACAATTATACAGTGACAGGTCTAAAAGTGCATTGAAACTAACATAAATATAGTCTCATCAGTTGTTGCCACAGAATTAAATGCAGCCCATCTGATAAAAAAAAAAGGAGATAAAAAACTATTACTTTTTTCTTATTAATAAAATTTTCTTATTAATCTTACCAAAAAGAATCTTCATACATTCAGCCTACATGTCTGCATAATGTGAAGTTAGCAATAATCTTAAGAAGAATCAGTCATACATATCTATTTATAAATGAAACTTCTCTGAGAACTTGCTTGTTTTTACCTTGTGACTTCTATCTTTTTCCCCAGTGATCTGAATGCTTTCCAAACTCTGCCATTGAACTTCATTAAAATAAAGCCCACAGTGCACAGCCTAGCTCGCATCTTAGCACAATAAAGATGTAAAATTTATTATGTATGCATAGGACAATCTAAATAAATCATGACTTAAGTGTCTGCAATCTCCAAGTTAAATAACCTAATTTACTTGGAAACAATGTGTACAACTGAAACATAAGTTATATAATTCCGGAATCAGGAATATAGAAAATAATTTTTGTTTATTTGGGTAATTTTCTTGCCCTTAAATCAAAGGAAATTAGATAAAACTTCATCCTCCAGACTTTTTGTATCCAAAATTACTTCGTATTTCTCTTATTCCTTTTCTAACTAAAACTTATTTTTCCATTTATTTTCCTCATCACGAAACAAATGCAGTTCCTAAAACCTTCATATTTTCTTCTCATATCTCAAATCTTACCAGCAATTCTATCAAATTTTAGTATACATGGTTTCTTATTTTCCATCCTTCTAGAACCAAGTGTATAGGGTGCAATGAAATACTTATTTGTATTGTATATTTTATCATTATAGATAAATCACATTCATTAATTTCAAAATGTCTTGCAGCAAATCCTACATGAACTATACAGTTTTCCATTTTCACACATAATTTCTTTTTCTCAATCTTTTCCATCAGCTAGCTTTCCATGTTACCTTCTCACGCTTCCCAACTGTCCTCATGTTAGGCAGGACAGAGACAATTTTTTCGCAGTAGCCATGCGGAGGGGGACTTTGCAGCCATGTGGGCATGTCTAGGTTGTTATTCTATACCACTTCACTTCATCACTAGGGTGGGGAAGTAAGGGATTTCTCCTTCTGAGAAGGAGCTGAGCTTGCAGTTGTGGGGCAAAAGCATAGGCATGTAGGGTTGGCTATGCAATGGCTGCTGCTATTGTCCATTGTCTCAGCTTCGTTGTGCACGTAAATCATCCTCTCTTTTCTATTATCAGTGTTGTTGCTGCTACTGTTCAGCTTCTTATCTCATTGCTTTTTCCATTAAATCATAATCTCTGCCTTTTGTGTCTCCCACCAGAGCAGGGAGGGGAGCAGTTTGTGGTTTTCTTTTTAGTGGAATTACTAAATTGAGGAAGACCATTCCTAAATCATGACATCAACCTCTTCCACAAATAATGCAATTGATGTTTTCTCCCATTCATTGTCATCTCCATCATCTTCTTCACAGCACTTTCCTCCTGCTTGTATTTCAAACTGTTCAGACGTGCCATACCTTGCAGCTAATCCTCCTGATGCTATCTATCACTGTTCTCATCTCCCCTCTGAAATCTGCTGCCCTTCCTGGAACACAAGGAACAGGAGATGCAGCATCCTGAAAGGACTGCAGACACAGCAGCCATGCACAAAAAATAGGAGCTGACAGCATCTGAGTGTAGTCATAACCAAGTTATGCAGCAAGTTACAGCCATATTTGAAGAGATGTTGAGATCTCTAGCCAGGAAATACATGACCTGGACTATAGCATTGGGCATGAAAAGACAAGAGCATGTTCACTCACAAAATAGAGATGCTGGGTCTGAAAGTCAAAACTAGTACTTCATATGTGCAAGTAAGGCAAACCACAGTAACACCTAATACAAATGCCAAAGTTTTTTATAGTTCACATAATAAGTAAGAATATTGAGAATCTTCCACAATCAGGGACAGATAGCATAAATAATGGGGGGGGGTTGTATGAAATCTAAGTTTCATACTAACACTACTAAGTGTTTTTCTTTCTCAGTAGAAAAATTAAAATATTATGCATATTAAATTCAGCATATGCTTCAGTAAGATTTCACAGTAATTTTACACATTTCAATTATACAGAAGGCATGAAATCTCCGTTGTGAAAATAAAAAGATAAAAACATTTTGTAAGCACTGACAATGCATATTTAAGCAATAAAAGAAAAATTAAATCTGAGCAAAGTATTGTGTTTCTGGATACAGATGTGAAAAGACGGGTTTATTATTGCACCACATCACTTTTCATTTGTGCCCTAAAAAGCTTTCTCTCCTTTACTGTTTCCACTTAATGGCACTGTTGTATCTCAAGCACACTAAAAGGGAAGGAAAAAAGATTAAGTGGCTTATAGTTAAATCATGCTACACTGATCCTTTCATGAGCTTGGTTCAGTGCCATGAAAGCAGAAAAAAAACCTCTTTGGCTGCTGTGGAAATGGTGAACATAGGACTGAATGCCAGTCCTGGGTTTGATCACCAGCACTGCACTTCCTTGCCAACAGACTCTGTCCACAACACTTGGGAATATCACCAAGTCTTGTCCCACAACATAGTCAGGGTGTGACTGTGTTACACACCTTGACGTGACAATTGGGAAGAACTCTTTAATCACATCATTTAGATAGGGCCTTTGAAACCTGGGAAGGACAACTCAGACCAAATAAGTAGGTTATCTTGTGTGGGAAGCTGAGTTCTTCTACAGGTAAACTTCTCTAGGTGACTGCCTCTGTTCCTCTATGAGGAAAACATGTTGGGTATCAATAAGAATAAAATATAGTATATAAGAAACAAAAAACATCTGGCTGTGCAATCATATGAATATGTTATTCTGAGTATAGACGTTGTTTGAAAAGATGGTAAAATCAGCATCCTCTATATTTTATTCATTAGCCTGGGTTACTGGCACAAGTACTGTAAGACCAGCTTCCATGTGGAAGAGGATAGCCGTAACCACAGACTCAAGGGGAGAGATGGCACTGTGCCTTCAAAATTGTGCTGCTGTGTAGCTAATGAAGCAAGGAAGGAGTCAAGAGGGAGGCACAGGTGGGTCTGACCTTGATGGATTAGAGCTAATACCACCTTCTGGTTCTTAATATACAATTTATATACAAGCTGTGACTTGTCACATGGTATTTACAGTTCAGAATTGCAACTTGTTATGTTCTGTTCATTCCTGAGAAAAGCCTTGGGTATGCAATTATAGTTCAGTTTCATAGTTGCAAACATGCTCCCTTTTTATTCTTAGATGGCTGAAAAAGTTTACATTTAACATACAAAGGGAAAATTCCTCTTCTTAACCATTTTTGGAGAAGTAACATTTCTTTTTTTAAGCTAAACTGTTTCATGTTGCTGTACAATTAGTTATACCACATTTTAAATAAACAGTCTCAACCAAGATTTCTTATTTTAGAAACCAAAAATACTATCAGGTGACTTTATTTATAAATTAACCATCCAACTATTTACAGAAGAGGCCTGTTAGACTACAAATATAACAAATAAATGTACCCTAGAAGCTCTTCTATTCATAAGTATTTATGAAACAACCAAAATATTTTAAACAAACTATTTTCCAGCAAAACTTATTTCAATGGATTCTCCAAGACCAAAATGATCTGCAAAAATGACTTTTTAAAAAGAATGTTCCTGGAACTTTCCACATCAGGTCAAAAGAGAAGCTTACTTTGTGAACAAAGAAGGGCACACAAAAAGGGACAAGAAGAAGGAAGTTTTTCTTCATAGAGTATTTTATCTTCTGTATTTTAGAAAACTGTCATACATGTTACTCATTTCTGAGATCCTGTTGGAATAATGTCATTGCCTGGCCACTGATCTTCCATTGCTCATGAAATTTTGCTTTCTAACTAAATATTTTGAAAAGCAGCAATTAACAAATGCTTTACGTAACTCTAACTAAAAATTTCTCATCAAGTATTGCACACCAAATATTTTCAAATATTCAATTCTACTACTTTGTAAAATAAATCACACAAACATCTTCAACTAACCAGAGGTTTCCAAACTGCATTCTAGACACAGCAATTGGCCCTATGAGTCAGTAGTGTAGATTTGTGGGCCAGGAGGATATATTCTCCTTAAAGCTCTGCATGTCTTTATCTAAGTTTTGTTTCAGTTAGGCAAAATACTCCCTTCACTTAAACAAAATAGCTATAAATAAATACGCTTCTATTCATATGTATCCTGCATATAAGCAATTTTTTCACTTTTAATAAAGGTTGCAAGCAACTTAGGTATAACAGGTTGTGTAGCGTGATAGGTTTTTTTGTTGTGCGTGTCTGCCCAAGCACGGGAGAATTCTCCCTGCATTTCACTTAAATACATTTCTGATGTCAATTCTATAGTTAGGGCATGTAATCAAGGCACAGACAGCACACACCTGATACCATCACTGAGGAGAAAGGATCCCAACAGTCACAAAACTTGCCGATTATCTCTGTGTGAGTGTATCGGGAAATGGCTAGGGCACAGATAGGCTGGGCATACACTGAAGCCATCCACACTGCTTGGCTTCTTATTCTTCTGATCTCAAGAGGATGGGTCCTGGGCCACAGCACCTACCCCTTTCCCAGACAACGTCAGACACAGTTCAAGGACAGCTGAAGACAAGGACTACTCCATTTTAGTTTGGTTTAGGTGTAGCCACCTCACTTTGGTGTGACCTTTGCTGTGTGGTCACGACAAGGTGCCAGGACATTTAAACCCATTCGACTTCAGAACTAAATCCAGAGGCCCTGAATCCATTTATTTATTAGTACATGCATAGCATTCCTCTCTCCCCTCAGCCTCTCAGCAAATACAGGAATCAGAATTTGTTCATCTGTTGCAGACTACTTTGCTTGTCAAAGAAGTCTTGCCTGGTCTGTTTCTGTACCACATCTTCCATGGATGAGTGGTTTTCAATCACTGTTAGGCAGAAATTGTATCTCTGAACACAGCTGTGCTATGTGCAGCCACCTGACAACAAGTTTCAGCAACATTAAAGTATTACTAGCCTAGGATCCACAGAAAATGTCTGTCTCCTGCTGCTGAGATGAAGTAATTGGCCCATCAGGGGTTGTCTGCCTTCAGGGAGATTCAGCTGATACAGCTTGATTGTTTCCATTCTCCCCTCTGCCTGCCTATTTACTCCTAGCACTTTATCCAAATTCTCTCTCTTTCTCATCTCTGTTTCCCATCCCAGCATCTGATCCAGGAGTTGTTTCTACTTCAGAGTTATTTCAGGCAAGCTCTCACCAGAAGAAATGGAAGAGTTAGATTTCCTTCATCTCTGCACCAGGAAGAATAGAGGCTGAAGGACCACATTTGGACATTTCAAAATTTCCAAACATGTGTTTTGAGCCTAGCAGAAGACTTCAAAAGGGAACAGAAAACTTTTCCCTTTTTTCCACATCAGTTTCTTCATCTCCAAAGTAATAATAATAAAAAAGCCAGGATTTTATGTTAATTATGAACTCTTGTTTTTTAAAATAATATCTCAACTGGTGTTAGCAATTGGAAGCTCCCCAAAGCTTACTGGATTACTTATTTACAAAACTTTGACGAATTTGTATCTACAAGGAGAAATACATTAAAGCAGAAATCAGCATTAAGTCTTTTTAACAGCTGCCTATAGAATAAATGTATGAGGTGCAGAGAATTACTTATTTAAAAGTGCCTACAAACCATAAATATAATTCTTGATGAATCATGTTCAGAATTCTTCAAATTTCATTGCTAGCAAGTGTTAATCTTAGCCATCCATCTAATTTTTGTATACAAGGTATTGTGGAAAAAAAACATAAAAACCAGAATTCTTAAATACAAACATATAAATCTTAGCACTGAGAATTCTTTTAGTCTCCAAACTTGGTAACAAATATAGTGAGACTCCTACGGTGCTTTCATTTCTGTAACAGGCACTAATTTGATCTTCACATGAGCTGCATTCTCACTCTGTTGTGGCAGCTTTGTATATATGTGCAGAAGAAAAATCCCTGGACAGTTCTCACAAATTCAGGAAGAGGTGCAAATTTTAGGAGGAACCCTGGCAGACAGCACTGGATGACCCAGTAGATGTGCCTGTTGATGGCTTTCCTTATGTTTGAACTACATCCAGCCATCACAGGGCTCTGAACAGGTTTTAAAACTCTATGCTCTGTGTTACGAAGACTTTATGATCATCTTGCTCTTATAGGCAGCACTAACAACTCTTGAATTAGCAGAAAATACATTTAAAACTTGTAAGAAAGAATAGTTGGGCTTCATATCAATATTCTGATCATCCAGAAAATGAATGTTAGTGCTGTTTGCTGTGAACACAGTTTAATTTTGCCCTGGAGACAGAGGCTGAAGTTCCAAAAGATTTGGCCGTCATCACTAGTGTTCACAATTACTGCATAAATCAGCCATAGTCATCAGTGAGGATTTGAAACATAATACAATAAATAAGAGTAAATCACGGACTGCTTTTAATGGAGATGGCTAACAGTATAAGTCCTGCAACAACCTTGAAGAAAATAAATACAGTGAGACTGCTGCTAAAAGGCTTTTTGCATGTATGATGTTAAAGGTTTCATGGCCCGTGTCTTATGTCCAGGACTGCTTCATGCCTGTGGGCAATACTGGGACAGGCAGCATTGCAGGTGTGGTAGCTGGACCCTGGATGGATGCCAGGTGCCCACCAAAGCCCCTTTATCACTGCTCTACCACTCCCCTCTCCAGGTGGTCAAGGGAGAGAAAACATAGCCAAAGGACATGAGCCAAGGACAGGGAGAGATCACAAACCAATTACCATCAAAAGAGATTCAGGTTGGGGATATTAATGGAACTGATTGCCAATCAAAATCACAGCAGCAAAATGCGAAGTAAAACAGATATTAAAAATACCTTCCCCCCACCCCTCACTTGTTCCCAGTCTCTACCTCCTCCCTCCTCTCAGGCAGTGGGATTTATGGTCGGTTCACTACACCCTGGTTTTACCACAGCTCAAGGAGAGAAGTCCTTCCCCTGATTCAACGCAGGGTCCATCCCACAGGAGACAATTCTCCATGAGTTTCTCCAGTGTGAGTCCTTCCCACAGGCTACAATCCTTTCCAAACTGCTACAGCATGGGTGCCTTTCCACGGGGTGCAGTCCATCAAGAACAACCTGCTCCAGCATGGGTCCCCCACAAGATGACAAGTTCTACCAAGAAACCTGTTCTAGCATGGACTCCTCTCTCCATGGATCTGCAGGTCCCTACACCCTCATTGATCTCCATGAGCTCCAGAGGCAGGGCCTTCACTACAGGCTACGGGGGAATCTCAACTCCAGTGCCTGGAGCACCTCCTCCCCTGCTTCTCCACTAATCTGGGTGTCTACACAGTTGTTCCTTTCACATATGCTTACTCCACTCCTCTCTGAGAGCAATTACCTCTGTGCAATAATTTTTTTCCTTCTTCAATAGGTTATCACAGAGGCATCACTATCATCTCTGATTGACTTGGCTTTGGCAAGTGGCAGGTTCATCTCGGACCTGAGTGGCATTGGCTCTGCTAGACATGGGAGAAGCTTCTGGCAGCTTGTCACAGAATCTACCTCTGTAGCATCCTGGCCCTCGCTACCAAAACCTGTCCACACAAACCCAGTACAGCAGGGGAGGCATGAAGGAAGCAGGTGAGTGTACTCACCCTCACTGGGCTGGCCTGAAAGAGTGGCTGAACACAGCTGCACAGCCATGAGAACTTACCTTTTTCTTTTTTAATAGACTCATTGCTATGTCAGTCTTACATTTTTAAGAGAACTGCTATTGATTTCAATGAAATAGAGTTGATTTCTGATACATGAATGCAAGTCACAGAACTGCATTTTAGCAACACATAGTAAGAAAACAAGAAGGAAGTGGTGTGAAATAAGCAAAAACATTGTGCTGAATTTTGACCAAGTTAAAACCCTGCAAGTGTATAGGCAGTGATTCTTAGTAGATTTCTGTTCAGTCATCTCCAAGAGCACATGAGAAAGAAAAATACTGGCCCATGTCTCCACTGATTTCCATTGAATTACAGAAATATTGCATTCAGCAGCATTATACTCTACTGGAAAAGAAACAGGAAGTAAATGGTGGCTAAATAACAGTCTTCCTTAAGGGAGCATAAAACATTAGTCAGAGCAGATAATTATCACATACCTTGGCTATATTAAAAAAACTCTCTGTTTGATAAAATTCAATATAAATTCAAACACTCCGTTTCTAAATTCTTAAGAACATGGTTCCACGGTCATCATGATTGTATGACAACACTAAGCTGAAAATAAAAGCAGTACTCCTCAAAAAAAAATTATAGTGTTTTTATATTCGGGTTAGTACAGAGAAGTATAACTGAAGCGTTAGCTAAGACATTCAGTGGAAGTGATGTGACATCATCTCAAAGAAACGCTGTCAGGGCTGAACTAAATATGGACCAGGTTCCTTACAACACACTACTCTCCCTTAATCCTATCCAGTAACAAGCTATTTCTTACACTTCCCTTTTACTACTTTGTTTTGTTAATGAGCCCTCTCAAATTCCCAGGTAATGAAAACATCAAAATCTATATTTAACTGGGTTCTTCTTCTTTGGATCTTGCAAAATTCACAAAATAAAATCATGCTTGCATTATATTAATACTTTGCTAATATAAAATGATTTTTGAAAACTTTAACTGTTTTTCCTAGAGGCCAGATAATACTTAAATAATATTTTTCTTCTGAAAAAATAACTTGTATGTCACAGGCTCTCTGTAATTTTCTTTTATTGACTTCTCTTATTAGAGGCATTTGCATGAACAAAAAAAAATACAGGAACTTTATTTCTTTATGAGTTTATGTGTCCTCATTTTAAACCATCGTCTTCTATGTATAACAGCATAATCCTGTCTACTGCAATGTGGAGTTATATCACACATGTTCAGTTGCTCTATTTTATGATGGAATAAATTTTAAGCATAGATAAACTCTGAAAAGTGGCAGACAAGGAAGGGAGGGGGGTGCTGCAGGTGTGGCTCTCTGAGAAGCTGTCAGAAGTATTCCAGATGTCCAACAGAGTCAAAGAAATGCACCCCACAGTAGGGATCTGCACTAAGGCAGTTTGTGAAGAACTGTAGCCCATGGGAAGGACCAATATTGGAGAAGTATAGCTTCCCCTAGATGAATCAGTCTTGTGAGATTAATTACTTGTGAGATTAATTACTGAACTAACTCCCTCATTTCAATCCACAATATTCTGTTGTATTTTCTCCTCGATTTTGTTGATGGGGGGGTATGGTAGAGTGGCTTGGTGGGAAGCTGGGGGCCAGTCATGGTCAGATCACTACAGCTCTTTTGGTATCAACAGAAATTGTAAACTCAAAAATTACCAACCTGACTATTAAAAATCCACTAGGTGTTTTTCTTCTTTTAAAAAAATACATTAAACCTGAACAATTTAGTGTGTATTTTGGATACAGACTTACAGGCTATAGTTTCTACTTCTTCAAGACATATTTTTAGCTAATATTTTTATCATAAGCACCTTGTTGACAATAACCAACTCCTACAACAAAAATACAGAAAAACACCTCTACATTTTGCCATCTTTTCAAACCTGACTTATAATAAATCCTTGAACCTAGTTATGAAATACATAGCTTGGACTGTTTTCTTGCTTGTTATACTCAATGTAGCAAAATATATTTGTTTAGCTTAACATGGTAGTTTGAGTTTCATAGCAGTTTAGATATTCCTTAGTTCAAAATATTTCAAGAACCAAATCATGGAGGATAGCATCATCCTTATAAATGAAAAAGAATATAGTAATTCCACACTGAATAATTTTAAAATTTGACCAGATTAAGGATGGTTGGCAGCAGAGGTAAATGAGGGGGAAGGAAGGGTGTCTTAAAATTTTCCTCCCTTTCTCTGCAAGTCGTTTGGCAAAAGTTTTGGTCACCAGTCTTTACAGGCAGATGCCAGAATATTCAACAGATGAGATGCTTAGACAAATCACTAATGTTGAATGCATGATCAGTCATTGGCTACATTTAGAGAACTAGGGTCAGACGATTTTCCTTGGGAAGTTATTGTGTGGAATTTGTGCTAACATTTCTCTGAGATATTAAAATCTGCAGGATATAGCTACTGATCTTCTCACCACCTCCTATGATATGCATAGCACTTCAGTATCTCAACTAAAATCTTGCAAAGTCTCTGAAGACTAATAAATATTTTCCAATTCCTTGGATTTATTTGTTTACACTATTTTAAATAGGTAGAGATCATAAAAGATAACCCTTCATTCTCCATACGATCTTGACCTTTCTGAATGAGAACTGCCATAAAAGAACATGCTGCAGCATTTCAAATCTTTATGACAGTGCCTGCCTGACTGTTCTTTTAACAGCTTGCTGGTTTCCTAATGATCCCTCTTTCTGTTTGATTTCTTCAAACCCATTTATTCCCAGGTAGGTATTATTTGCCAAGGACATACACTCTTTGTACAATATGCCTCTTTTCAAAAACTGAATGAAATTATAAGATTTATTAAACTTAGTTCTTACAGTATACATATTTATATGTGTATAAGGACTTGGTACCAGTGAGAGAAACAATTTCACAATGTTATTTTGAAATATTACTGCTCAAAAAATTTGGATGTTCAACCACTTAAGTACAATATATTTGATCACTATAGAAGAGAAATTAAAAATGGATTATACTCCATATTCTTATGTAACAGTTGTAGGCAACAGGGGGACACTTCAGGCTTACCAGACTGAATTTACAGTTTGAAGACACAGTGTCTCTCTGACTTGGAAGATCAGCACAATAGCTAGAAAAACCTGGAATATATAAAGGAATTTGTTACCATGCTAGAGAAACAATCTAGTAATGTTATGGTAACTGTCTTTAAGGATAAAGGTACAGCCAGGTTTATACGAAAAAAGAACCTCTTTAATTAGACCATTTGACACAGTTAGAGAAGACAGATGCAGAAAATCTTTAAATCCTGAAAATTTGCATGCTTGGAAGCCTGTCAGCCATTCAAGCCATTCAGCTAGTTTATTAAAGCTTATTACCTTTGCCAAAACAAAATGAAGCATAGGTGAAAGACTGATAAGATCTCAAAAGACAGTATTATATACTTACGCAAGTGCTGCCTGCATTTATTATTTTTCTTTGTTTATACTTACTTTTCAACCAGACTCCTGAAGTCCTGCAACCACTTATGCCTCCATTCAACTCAGAGGTGACAATGGCAAGGGCAGGGAAAATAAGTGGGTTTGTGTTAGAAGTGCTGCAATTGCCTTAATGAAAGAATCTTCTTTCTAATTCTTTTCTCTAATATCTCTGTCAAGAGAAAATACTATTCTATGACTGCATTATTTTCTAATGCATATGAAAATGACACCCTGATTTATTTCAGATTTTCTAAATTAATGAAAAATAAACCCTAAATATATCAATATAAATAGAGAGAAAACATTTTCAAATTGAAAAAACAAAGCAAAACAAAAAAAAAGGTTTAATAAGTCCTCCACTAGGGAGGACATAAAATTGTACTGAGTGAAAGAAATAGGTATGCAAATTACAAATGCATAACTGGATGCCATTTACTTTTAACGTCTGACCTCTAATTTTCAGAAGGAGTCCATTTAATTAAGGGATGTTATTGTTGTACTCCTCATTAATTCCACACTCTTAAAATAATGACTGTTTAGCACCTGATCTGTTAGACTGAGCTTCCCATTTGACTTCCTGCTTTCCAGAACTATTTGGTCTATTAGCTGTTCACAGAAGTCCTGATCCATTTTAGCTGTCCTAAGAAAAGGTGAGCCTCTCTTACAGGCAAACAGGAAATAAAAGCAGCTAGATTCCTCTCTTATTAATTCCAATTCTTTTTCCTGATGAAATAAATCCTCCAATAATTAGTACTAGCTACAGTAAAAAGAGGATGTTTTAAAATATGAAATGAAGTCTTTATTTCAGAATAAAGTGGCACACACATCATATCACATTTATTTGGTCTCATCAAACTTATTTGGTCTCAGTGTGTCTTACATAAGATAATGAAGCAGGGAGATCCTAGGACTGTGAAGCTTTCATAATGAAAGCATTTCATTTCAACCAAGTTACTCACTATGTGACAAGCAGTAGAGCCAAAACAGTACTTCAGTGATGCCTTTTTTCATTGCCTTTTTTTTTCATTCTGTGTGATGAGCCAGATAATACAAGTCATGACTACTTATTCAGTACATAGGAAAGCAAGAAAGGACACCTGGATATAAAAAAAAATCTTTAAAAAATTTAAAAATTAAAAAAAAAAAAAGAAAAGGTAAAACATTGCATAGAAGGGGGGAAACCAACACCAAAATTATTAATTTTTTGCATTAGTTTTCATATTACCTACTTCATTTTCAATGTGGATTTAGCTGTACTGCAAATTTACCTTTCCATCATCATAATCTCCAAAAATTGCAGTTAAACACTTAAAAATTGTGTCCTTATAGTCATTTCTGTCTGAGTTTCTGGTGCTTAATTGTAGAGGCTCATCTTGAATTCCCACACTGACATTAGCTAAGATAGAAGAAAAGGTCATAAGAAGCAGTCAGCATGGATTCACAAAGGGAAAATCCTGCTTGACCCAGCTGATAACCTTCTGTGATGACATCGCAGGATGGGACAATGGGACAATGAGGGGAGAGCAGTGGATCTTGTCTACCTCAACTTCAGCAAGGTTTTTGAAAATGTTTCCGATAATATCCTCTTAGGTAAGCACAGGAAATGTGGATCAAGTGAATGGACACCAAATTAGATCCAGAAATGGCTGAATGGCAGAGCTCAGAGGGTAATGATCAGCAGATTACAATCCAGTTGGAGGGCTGTAGTCAGTGGCATTCCCCAGAGATAAATTCTGAGTCCAGCCTTATTCAACTTGTTTGTCAATGACCTGGATGAAGGGACAGAATGTGCCCTCAGCAAGTTTGCTGATGATATGAAAGTGGGGTGTGTGGCTTACACACCGGAAGGCAGAGCTGCCATTCAGTGGGACCTTGATAGGCTGGAGAGCTGGGCAGAGAGAAATCTGATGAGGTTCAGCTGGGGCAAGTGTCAGGTCCTGCACCTGGGGAGGAATAACCAGCACAGGCTGGGGACTGACCGACTGGAGAGCAGCTCTGCTGGGAAGGACCTGGCAGTATTGGGGGATGAAAAGCTGACCGTGAGCTGGCAGTGCCGCTGTGGCTGGAAGGGCCTGTGGTGTCCTGGAGTGCATCAGGAAAAGTGTGGCCAGCAGGTCAAGGGAGGTGATAGCACCCCTCTGGCTGGCCCTAGTGAGGTCACATCTGGAGTGCTATGACCAGTTCTGGGGTGCCCAGTACCTGAAAGACAAGGAACCACTGCAGAGGGTCCAGCAGAGACCAAAACAATGATGGGACCTGGAGGATCTTTTAGGAGAAGAGACTGTGAGAGCTGGGCCTGTTTAATCTAGAGAAGACTGAGAAAGGATCTCATCAATACATTAATATTTCAAATGCTGTTGTCAAAAGGAGGATTCCAGACTCTTTTCAGTGGTGTCCAGCAATGTAATGAGGAGCAAAGGTCATAAACTAAACCACAAGAAGTCCCACCTTAGCATGAGGAAGAACTTGTTTATGCTGAGGATGGCAGAGCATGGGAGCAGGCTGCCCAAGGAGGTTGTGGAGTCTCCCTCTCTGGAGATATTCAAAACCCACTTGTACGTGCTCCTGTGTAACCTGCTCCAAGTGATCCTGCCTTGGCAGGGGAGTTGGACTTGATGATCTTCAGAGGTCACCTCCAAACCCAAAAATTGTGTGATTCTGTGAAGATATAAATAAAACAATTATTTCAAGATAAATCATCCACTTTATTTTACAGATTAAAGATATTTTGCTATTTTTAAATTTTCTGTGGAAGAGTCATTGTTCTGAGTTGGCAGGGACCTACAAGGCCCATCAAAGTCCAACTCCAGACCCTTTACAGTACAGACCAAGAATCCTACCACACACCTGAGAGCATTTTCCAAACCCTTCTTGAACTCTGTCAGACTTGGTGCTGTGACCACTTCACTGGGTAGCCTGTTCCAGTGCCCAATCGCCCTCTGGGTGAACAACTTTTTCCTGATATCCAACCTAAGCCTCCCCTGACACAGTTTCATGCCATTACTTTATTATCTAAACTACTAAGGCAAATCTCTACTCTTCCACAAATTCATATAACCTCAATAGTGTCAGTGCCTTTAAACCTACAAGACAAGCCTGTTCTTTGATAGAAAATCTGTACAGTGTTGATCTGTAGGTCTAAGACAGGTAGATCTTAGGTCCCATTTCTATGAAGAAATAGCCAGAGAGACTACACCACAGAAATACCTTACATAAGACAAAAGCCAGTTAGGTTGCAAACCACAGAAAGCATAGTGGGACACAATAGGGAGAATTCAGCAGCCTAGTGAGTAGGTCAAGAACATATCCATACCAAAAATAAATAGCAAATATTCACCCATGAAAAGTGTTTTTGAAGTATGACATACAGACTGAAGAATGCTATCCCATTCTCTTCAAAATTTATTATATTTTCATTAGTCTAATCAAAATTTGTAGATCATGTTGGATTATTTTAGGGTATATACTTTTATTCTCTGATTATCAGTAGAGAAAATTTTGCAGAAATAGTTTATTGCTTACAGTGGAAAGCTTAACTATAGGACCACAAGTCTCCTTCTCTATTCACCTATTTTGATATTTCATTCTACCATAGACATCACTGCAAGTATTCTACACCTTGACAGCCTGCTCAGTAAGAATTCACTCTCCTGTACTCACAAGAGCATCGGATTAGATACTGTAGTATGTTAAAGTATGGATTATCACCAGAAAAAATAACATTTTCCTTCTTCTGAATGGAGACATTTATAGTCTCAATCTGCTAACATTTACCATTCTGTCTCTGTATCAACTCTAGTTTCTCTAGTTTTGCAACTTTATCAAAAGAAAAAAAATTGAGAGATACAGTCAAAGTAAAATCATGTACACTAAAATATGGCCTGGAGTGAGATATTATAGAATTTCTCAGGAAAAATTTCTCACATTCTTCAAGAGATTAAGTGAATAGTGGTGTTAAGGAAAAATCTCCAAATCAAAGTTGTCTGTGCACTATACCTCAGTATACTCAGATCTTTTTTTCCCTTTGGTTCCAAATTCCAGTGCCCCCATGATGAATAACAAACTGCACAACTTTCCAACATGATTCACCAATTGTATATGCAATTCAGTCTCATTCTTAGAGTTGCAGCAGATTCCTTGAGTCTTCCTTTCCTTAGAGGGAGAGAATAACAGCCTTTTACATCATTTTCCAGCCATTTTTTCCAGCCAATTTCCAGTCACAATCTATCTCAAAATTCTACTAAAAAGAGAACCATTTTTCTTTCAAGGGCAGAAGTACAACATTCTTTTATGTTTCCTCCATATGAATGATAATTTGTGCACTGCATACACCTCTAAATGAATTGTGAATCACTGGAAGTCCTGAAAAATAACTAAGTGTGCATTTTTAAAAGCTATGTAATAAGAGTGACCATGTAACTTACTGGAGGTATTAAAAGATCCCGCTGTGCAATAGCATCTGAAGAAACTCTGAGAGGTCTACAAGAGATCCTGTTCTGCAAGATACAAGGCAAGGCAGAGCTAATCTATCATATCCCATAGTTTTGAAAAATTGCTAATATTTGACACTGAGATTATGACACTACAAGGGCATATTATCAAACATTTTGAAAAGTGTGATTTACCACAGCCCTAACAGCATCCCTACCAGTGCTCATTTGTTCTGCCTAGCTGCATCCCATGACATCTCTGACCATGTCATCAGCAAGTCAAATAAAAGCTCTGGAGAAATTGAACATGCTGAGATTAGAGAGATTAGAAGCAGATGTGATGTTCCAAATATTAAGTAATATTACATATTTGACTGATTGTTGAACTTTGTTCATTTACAGCCAAGTTTCTGTGGCGTATCCTTCTCCTCGAGATTTATGTCCTTATTTGCATGTTAATGTGCTTTGAGTCAGAGCAGATATTCAGTAAGCAGATATGGAATAAAAGCCCCTTTAAAAATAGACCATGAAATACACTCTATGCCTGTTTGTGCAATCTGTAAAGATAATGCTGCAGACTACACTCATAATAAGATTGATATTTAATATATTTTTGAATATGACAATGTGATAATATGAAAGGTAGTTCAAGCTCCTTCTAATCTCATTCTCTCTCTCTCTCAGTAAGAATCATGAAACTCAGACCTGGCCTTTTAAAGGGTTAGATATACTCTATCAGAATATTTAAAGTGCTCTGCCAAAGCCAAATTTAAGAGGCCAGGTGGTACTTCACAAAGAGAAACTGCATAAAATGTAGCTGTAAAAAAAAGGTCTTGACAAAGGTATGTTTCTTGTGGAAGAATATTAGGTGCAAAATTGGAACAAAAATGGGATGTTAGGAAGGCTTTTATTTTTGTTGTTCTGTAGGATAAATGCTGAAGGTGTATCAAGAGCATTTGATTTCTCCTTTTGAAAGGAAAAAGCATGGTGGGGGGAAAATGGTGGATTTTCTCTTGGCTAAATGTAAAAATGGCTTCCAAAACAAATGGATTTCCTCAAAGGCAAATCTGATAAATATACTGAAATTACTTTCAATTTCAACTTTTCAATGCTAATTTATTCCCCTTTCTCCTCTCACAGATTAATTGCATGTGTAGTTTTTGTCTGTTGCTTAATTAGATTTAGGCTTCTCAGAGTGCACAGAAGAAAAAGCAAGATAGTTACACTGGTCTGGCAGAACAGAAGAGGCATTCAGTACAGCTGTGCCAGAGTCTGGAGTTTCATTCCTTGTCAGATTTTTTTTCTGTGTACTTGTACAGACTGAGAGGTTGCCCTCTAAATGCTAAATTAACTCCAGTAGAAGACAAAGATGACTGTAACCATAGCAGAACAAGAGTTCACAAGGTTTTTTAAATGGAAGTTTCTATTTGCAGAGAAGAGAATGTTTTATTGGAATTATCTTGGTATTCTTACAATACTGGAAATAACAATAAAATGTAATATATCCTTTTGGGAGTAGGAAAATTTTTAAATGGAAAAACACTTCAAAATATGGTAAAAATATGGTGATGGGTAAATCTTTCAAGATAATAAAATATATTCTACACAGATATAAAACTGCAGGATTGCTTAATCTATAACCACTTTCAACCAAAAATATTAACAAGTTCATTTCTTTGGCTCTGTGATGTAAAAGAGGCCTGATTCAGAAAAAGGAAACATAAGAATTGACAATGCTTTTATAAATAAACTTGGGTTCCTATTCAGAGAGGGAAGATTTCTGAGCTTCCGGGAAATAAAAAGTCACGCAGGAACCACAGTCTTAGGAGAAATTTACAATTCACTTTGAAATGACCCATGAAAACATTGCAGCCAACAACTTCTCAGATAAATCAACAGATAATAAATTCTTTCCCATTCCATCAGGAAAAAAAAATCTGCTACTGAATATCAGATCCATAACACTCTCAGATGCCGTTTTTGGGTTTTGTCAATGAGATCTTATACAAGACAATTATTTTTTCTATATGCCTAGGAAATAACCCCCTTTAAGTTTTCTGAAGAATGCTTTTTTCAGGTTACATGTAAACAAAGGTTCCGTTTCAGCCTCAGGAGAGAAAAGTTCTGCTCATTTAAGTGCTTGGAGCTGTCAAGAAGGTAGATTAGGTGCAGCACACAAAATGAATTTTTGAAAGGATCACTAGCTAAGAACAAATGGTAGTCATTAGAGAAACCTCCAGCCCAGTTCAAAGAATCTCGTTAGGCCTCCTCTGCTGACAGGCTCATCAGCTGATTGCAAAGAAAAGTTGCTCACAAAAGAAATCATAGCCCAACCATGAAGAAATGCTAGCAAGTCAAAAATTCTCTGATGGCCTTGTGGAAGCTCACACCTTTCATTCATCCTTAATTCTGGTTTCCAAGTATGAACTTAGAAGTAAGAATTTCGTGGACTGCAAAAGAGTGAAGCCAAGAGTTTTTAAGTTTAATTGTCCTTACTTGTGTGGCCAAGATGCTTTTATCTTGCTCTAGCACTGTTGAAGCATGTAAATCTTTTAGGTATATGAATCTTGGATTGCTTCTGGCGATGTTTTATTAAGTTTTCCACTGAGTGTGCTGGAACAGATGCACTAAGGGCCACTCCTATAATTATGTTGGCATACTTAGCTGAGTAATTAATTCACTGCAGAAAACTATTATTTGACAAAGGCCCTGTTGAGATAGCCGCTTCAGGCTCTATTGCTTTCAAAACAACAGCTTTTGTGCATTTTCTGCAATTGTATGTACATTTTGCTACTCATGATTCATACATAAATACAATGGCTAAGTCTTTTCTGTTGATGTTGCCAACTTGATTAATTGAGTCTTGTTGATTTCTTCAGTTCTTCAAGTTCTGTCTTAAAAGAAAAGAAATCAAGTTCAAGCTTTCAGTTATGGATGCTTGCTCACTAAGTGTCACAGCAACAACTTCTTCACACTCTCAGCAAGCCAGCACTTCAAAACACACCGGAAAATTTGGTTCATGACTAGAGAAAAATCATGTACTTATATTCCTTTCCCAACATCTCAGATTCTTTTTTCACCCTTTATAACTTTCCCCGAGATCCAGAAATACCCTCTGGATCCTCTGAAGTGGAATTTATATAATATTGGTACTGCTAGCAGTACTAGAAGCACAGGCTTCAAAGTGGGTTTGCTGCTCCTTAGGCCTGAAGTTTGTCAGGCTTGCCTTGCTTGAAAATATTTTGACCAGTCTTTGCTTTGCTCTAGTTTGTTTAAATGTAGTATGGTTTTAGATTTTTTGGGTTTTTATTTTCCTAATGAACAAGTGGATTAAACCTAATTCATTTTCCTTTAACTAATTTCCATATGGTGTAAGAATAATTTTATAAAGTCAGTAATTAACAGGTTCCTACAAAGTGAGATATTCATGTCACTGAGATAATGACGGAGTGCAGCAGAACATGGGTCTGGTGTGCAGCCAGGACCTTGAGCTAGTAACAGGTCTGTAAAGGGATTATGAGACCAGGATGACAAGAAAATGGACCGAGATTTCCGTTTCACTGGAAATCTAGAAACTGGAAGACTAAAATCAACTTACAGACATGAAGCTTGGTAAAAGCAGTAAAAAAATAAGAAAAAAAACACCCACAGATAAAAACACCATCTAAAATAAGTTCAGATATAATGAGACCTTGGAGACCAGATACAAAAAAGCAAGGTGTAGCACTTGTTATCAAGTAAACAACCAAGATCCCAAATGGCTCCTACAGTACAGTAGAAAAAACTATCATTATGATCATACTTCTCCCAACAATGGGTTCAAAATTTGACAGCAGACTGTACACTCCACACACATAGGAAATTAAATAATTCAGCTTAGAATCCAGAAGAATATTGTACGAGTAACCACACCACCAGCATAAAATCAAATAAGCAAAGAACAACACAAAATTACATACATACTGGCACCATATTTGAACTGCTAGGTCCAGTTCTGGGCTCCTCAGTACAAGAAACACATGGACCACAAGACAGGACTGAGTTTGTGAAGACAGCATGAAGATGATGGAGCTCCTGGAGCATCTGTCCTGCCAGGAAGGGCAGAGAGAGCTGCGACTGCTCAGCCTGGTAAAGGCTCAGGAGATCCTACCCCTAAGAGATGTATAAATACCACTTAAGGGGAGTAAAGAAGAGAGAGACAGAACCTTCTCAGTGGTGCTCATGGACAGGACAAAACACAACAGGCATGAATTGAAATACAGAAAATTGCAATTAAGCATAACAAAAAAATTGTTCACCATAAGGGAAACACAGGTGACACAGGGAGGTGGTTGTCTCCATCCTTGGAGATACCCAAAACCTGGTGGGACATGGCTCTGAGCAACCTGTCTCAGTCTGCTTTGAGCAGGCCAGTTGGACTAGGTGCTCTTCAGGGGTGCTTCACTAATTCAGCCATCCTGGGACTCTGCAATCATCTGTAAATCTATGAGTCTATGAAAAGGAGAAGTGTGTATACAATTTTTAACACTTCTCTTTCTGTCAGACTCCTTTTTTTTTTATTTTTTAATAGTTACATCTGGATTAATAATAATTCACTGATTAAAATGTTTAGATGTTACTGATAAATTATTTTACATATAAGGTGGTTTGGTTTTCTTTTCCTATAACAAGGTTTTGAGCATTTCCAAAATGCAAATGTAGTGTACATGGGGTGTAGTCAGTGACTGGGCATGTTTTCACTAAGAGAGCTCTTTTTGTCAGGGACTGTACTTAGCACTTCTTCACTTCTATAGAGTGATTACATCTTCTTTTTGAAGGGTTATGTTCTAGTTTGTTGTAGGTCAGTCCAGTCACATAGCCTGTTCCAGCTCTAATACAATATGAATAGCTAACAAAGTGTTTTTATGAAGTTTGCTACCCTTATTCACAACTAGAAGCAATCATGGTAATTCTCAGGTTACAGCAATAAGTGAAGCATACTTTATTTATTTATTATAGGTTTAGATTGCATGTGCAGTAGCCACAGCTACTTGGTATTTTTTTGTGGGAAGATTTTTTTTGTTTGGTTGAGGGTTTTTCTCTTTTTGGGGGTTTCCTGACTTTTTTTTACTAGACTTGAAACAAGTTTCCACTTTATATTTTACAAGGTTTGGGTTTTGCTGGCTTTTTCTATTAGGAATAATAGTGCCTGGTTTGGCAAACACAACTGTCCATTACTATGAAGCAGCTCTGAGCTGCTGATTGTTGCCTTTGGCTAGAAGGGTGGGTGACACTAAAGGGAGCTCATAGGATCCTCAATGAAAAAGTAACACAGAAGAAAAAGAGAACTTGTAAGTGCCAGAGAAGGAACAGAGAACTGATCCATCAGGACAAATAAAAATATTTCCAAAGCCTCAGAATGAGAGACAATTTTAATTAAAACTATTAAGTCCCATGGAATAAAAGTCAAAGTCCGCCCCAATGCTTTTTGATATTTACACAGAAACCAGATGGATTTTGTAGCACAAAAGATATCAAAAGACTGCAATGAAAGATGGGAATCTCATAACAGATCTTAGACATGAAAAGCTCTCTATGAACAGTTCTGGCCAGCAGGTATTTTGTTGTGAACTACCATTAGCCTCAAAGTGAGCATCATATATAATTTCTGTGTCATACTGAATGCTATAATTCCCTTGGCAGAAAAAACAAGAGATGAGGTCAATGAGAATGAAAAGAGAGCTGCAAATAGTTATACATCTTGTAAACAAACAGTTTGGAATTGTTCTACTACTAAACACAACAGAACTGATCATAATTGGTAATTTCTGATTCAAAACGTAATGTCATTATTTTATCAGTCTTTGCTTCTATTCGTGATACCAAATTACACTTGCAAATAGGGAATTATTTTTCTGCTACAGAGCTTTTTATTTTTTTAATGTTTCATGCATGTATTTTAGATTACAATTCATATATTCTAGTTAGCAGCAGAATTTATATGCTTCTATGATATAATATATGTGTACAAGACATGAAAGGGCTTATACAGGAAATGTGGTGCTGTGTAACAGAAATTATTCTAAACCCTTGTGCTTCAGTCAGCAACCAAACACTAAAATCTGAAAAAGGAGGAATTGCAATGTTTGCGTGGGGGGTAAGTGGGCAAGCCATCTGGTTTTAAATATAGCAAGACAGTCAAATTGCTGTTTATATTATCATGAAAGCAAAAGCAGCTGCCGTGGAACCTACTGGTAGGATATTTCAGACAGAGAGACTAACCTACTTGTACAGTGTTGGAGTGTTGCTGAAGAGTCTTCTGAGAATAATATCCATGCTTATGCAGAAGCAATTTCTGATTCTGCCAGTTTCACCCTGCATAGAAGCCAAGCAATGTTCAGAGTACTTGCTATCACTTCAAAAACATTGAAACTCATAATTAATTATTGTGTTTAGTGAAATGTTACATGAGCCCAGTCAGTCACAGCAGTAGGCAAAGGTACCAGTTTTAGCTTCTTTCACTACTGGCATTTTTGCCACATCTTATCAAAGGGGCGCAAGGTCTTTGCTCCGCCCCACCCTTCTGATATAGCTCTCATGCTGGATCTCCATGATGAGTGTTATACTCCAATCAATCAATATCTGCTTCTTGCTTCTCCCACTTCTAGTTGAATAGTGTATCACATCACCTGTCTTCCTGTTGATTAAAGGGTATCCTTCTTGTGACATTTATACAACAGATTAAAACATAACGTAAGAAGAAAAGGCTTTTGCTAACCGGCAGCTTCGACTCAGCTCTTTACCATGAGAATTTTCTCTAATTCACTGTTTTACATACAACATAACAGGAATAAATAAGCTGTAAGGAAGGAAAGAGTGAACTGACATGACAACCAGTGGATCACTTACTGAACAGGGAGCCTCCTTAAGAGATGGACAAATGGAAAGAGATCCAGTCCAGTGTGTCTTCACTGGCATTTCTCTGTTAAGCCCCTGAATGTTAAGCAACTTTGTCCATTGAGGGTATTGCCTACGGAAGTAAGTCCAGAACTGTTCTCTGATGTCCAAGTAATTCATACAGAACTGCCCACATCATATATTGAATGTCTAAACCCTTGAAAATAAGATGACCTCAGTAAACAACTATTTCAAATGCCCCTAGTCTTTTTGAATACTGGAAACTGGTACAGTATAAGCAGTAGAAATTTAAGTGTGTAGGAACATTATTTCACTGGCACAGTTAATTACAGTAAGAACTAGTGATTACTTTCAGAAGATAGAACCCAATCGAACTGATGTGGTCTAACAAATACCCATGGAATGGAGCGGGAAAACTGGGTCCTAGACTGATTATGACTTCTGTTTCATAAGGGATAACCTTCCCTCTTTCTATTGATAGTAGTCTGTAACATCATAAAGAATAAAAATTCGGAGGCTAGGAGAACTAATCTTTAGCATGCACTTTTCACACTGTAAAAAGCAATGAACTCATATTTGCTGAGATGTCTATTTCATATATATACAAACCCATCAGTTTCAACCTTTTCAAAAGTTTGCAAGAAACAGAATGACTTAAAAGAAAGATTCTCAGTTTTGCACCTAAATATGAAAAAAAAATTCTTTAAAGACAGTTAAAATCAGTAATTGAAGCCGGAAAGTAGGCTTCAAATTTCTTTTCTGATGTAGTGAGACTGCACTGTAATGCTCAGTACACCACAACTCCTAGGTGTGCACATTGTGAATCAGACACTTTCAGACATATGGAATGAGTAAATCTGAGCTGAATATTTTTATGAGTTCTTCCTGAATGTTTTCTTCCCAAATGCTTTCCGAACATAAGGACTAACTCAGGATGAATTACTTTTTCCTCCCTTCCTAATCACTCCTACAGTCTTACTGAGCTCAACATGTCAGAAAAATAGATGGGCTAACAGGAACAATAAAAAACAAACCAAAAACACCACAGATTTGTGAACTGTCTACATTTTCTGCCTATAGAAGTTGTTCTATGGCAAACGTGCCTGCTATTTTCCCTGCTCTGGCACTGGCATACTAACCCCTTCTCATGTCCCCAGGGGTGTTTGCATTCTCAAAGGGTTGGTAGATCTTCAAGGTCCACACATAACAAGGTGTGCTGAAGGCTTTTGACGTTGCAATTCATGAGATGATCAAAGTCTTCATTTGAAGCACTCTGAGAACTACTCATATAGTGAGAGATATTCAAAAAATTCTTCCTGTATCAAGTGTGCACTGTAACCACAGAACTCATGAAAAAAAAAAGGAGATACTCGTCCCAGGGAAATTTTATGATCATACCTTGGTACAAGTCTCTAGCCCCACTTGAAAAGAGACTGAGGTCCCAGTTGAAGATAGGCACCTCTGGCAGTCTCAGAAAAGATTTTACTTTCTTGGCAATAAGAAAAATTATTTCTATCACCAGAATTTTTTCTCTTTCCTGTGGTTAATTCTGAAGCGTCTCATTGGTAAAAAATAAGGCTCCCATGCTTGTGTATCTAATTCCTGAGAACTCCTCAGGCAGGGATGCAATGTACCTAAAAGCTAGGTTTTGCTACCACAAATTCCTCTGGGAATCTTAACCTTAATGTCTGCTGCTGCCCATTTCATGACACATCTTTTTGGAGATTCTCTGGACATCAGTGGAACTTGTCCCTAGACAGCCTGGCAAACCACCAGAGAGAAGCTCTATCTTGTGCCTCTCTTCAAGTTCACAGTATCAAGTTCATGACAAGTCATCCCAGAATTAAAAACAATTATCCTTATTGCATGATATTTATTACAGTGGGAAAACAAACATGTAAATGACAATTTCCAGTAGAGCAGAGTACAAGTCATGACCTGTTTCAGTTTGGGAGCACACTTGAACTATCCATTTGCAGTGCATAAATTGCAAATCTCTGATGCAAAATTGACTGATATAATCAAGCAGATTTTGTAGCACTCTCTAATATTTCAGGCACAGATGAGCTTTACTGACTTTTCTCAAGTATTCAAAAAATTACTGAAAGCCTGAATGAATGCCAAGTAGCACAAGCATTCTCCATCAGATGGTTACCAACAGTGTGACAGATATATTAAGCAGAGATAATTACTGCTCATAATCCAAGAGACAGGATTTTTTTGGTGCATATGTTTGCTCATGCAATGATTATCGTGTATAAGAACAAGTATACAAGGCAATAACAGATTTCTTCCCTTTGGGAATGTTTCTGAGTCATATTACAATAAAAAATGAGTTCTTCTTGCACATGTACATAAAAATGGCACTTATTATGTAAATTCAGTCTGCCCAGGCATTAACTTACCTCTGTTACTGAAAAACATTTCCATGTAAGGCCCCCAGGTCCACAATGCGGGGGTGCAGTTGAATGACTTTCCTATCACTCACATAAAAATAAATTAATTAAAATGGAAGTGATCATGAATCAAGTCTATGAAGATAGTGTTATCCACATAAACTGTCTTAATATAGCCTAATTTATGCAGAAAGTCTATCTAATTACCATAGCGCATTGAGATTTCTGAGATGGCACAAACATTCAAAATAAAGCAGAGTGATTATCTAATTAATGTTTAATTGTAACTACCAGTTGCTGTCCATCATTGTCAAGTCTCTGGGGTGCCTATTCCTCCTTTTTTCTTGTCCAAACATAAAAGTTCCAAAGACTTACAAAAGGGTTTGGGATTTTTGGAGGGGTTTTTTTTTTTTTTTTTTTTTTTTTTTTTTTTTTTTAACACAAAGAAAGGCAAGGCAAGCTCAGAGAAAAAGAAAAACCTTCTTTGTTCTGCTAATCCACAATTTAGGGATGTCCCAGATACTCGGCTTCAACTTGTCTTTGGAGTAGAGCTGTGCTTTCAAATTTTTAAATTCCTCTCCCACAGGATGATTTTGTTCCTTCACTAAGCATTTCAAAATAAATTTTAACATTTTCTATTTATTTTTAAAATGTGATGTACTTGTTTACTCTAATTAGAACAACTTTGCACTGTAAAATACATTAAATATGAAGATAGTACTTCATACCAAACCAAATATGAAACAGTAACTTAAATAACTTGGTAAAATTGTTTCGAAATATATATATATGTATATAATTTCATTTATTTTTTAAATTGCTGGGTTTTGTTTTAATTATTATCAAATATTTTATAAGGGAAAATGTGCAAGCAATTTTGGTTTAATATGTTATAAAATAAATCTAGTCTGGTTTTATTTAATTAATTTACTCACTATAGTTAATAGCATCAGTGGCTGAGCCACAACTCTTGAGACAAGTGGTGAAAAATAAACTCATGAGACAAAAGTAGAATTCAAGGTTCTATTCCTGGCAAGATCTTGGCTGGTTAATATTAATGCTTCCCAGGTGTGCAAAGATTGATTTGTTATAAATGTCTGGATACAGCTGAGCTGCTGAACAGTGCTCCGAGACCTGTACTTTAGGAAGATTCAAAAACTGCATTTTCCTCCAACCTAGTCAGGCTGATAACAAACACCCTACACAGCTTTGCAGTTAGCACCAAACTGAGGACATGGTGGGTCACCACCCCATTTTAAAACAGTGCCAAGAATGCACACTTCAGTTGAAGGGGGTAGAGGCTTAATCCACTTCTCCTTGACAATATTCATACCCATTTTTCCATTCCACCAGAAGGAAAGCCCAACACATAAGACCATGAGCTATCCTGAATTAGGGTATTTTCCATACCCCTCTCATTATGTACCATTCAGGTACAGCTGTTGGCTGACTTTTGGGGTGTCTACGAAAAGGGATCTCATGCTCACACAAGTTGCTTCATAGTCAGATCAAAAGTCCATCTAGCATAGAAGTCTGCGTGCCATGCTAGCCATGAACTGATATTCCGAGAAAAGTAACACAAAAGGTGTGTAAGGCTTTTCTTTAACACTTGCCCTGCTCCAACTATTTTTGACATAACAAAATTCATGTAGACATTTACCACCTTATAGATCATAGTCAGGGCCATCACTTTCATGACTGTAGATTTCTTAAAGGAAAATCTGAATAATAATAATTAAATAATTTTTTTTTTAAATACACCCTACAGAGCTAAGCAATTAAATCACTAGAAAATAAAATCTCAAGGGTTCAGTGAGCCACTCTTGAATATGTACATTCTCATATGTTCATGTCCATGCTGCAGTGCAAAATGAGTGACGAATGGAAAAAAACAGTAATTATTCGTCTCAATAAAGGAGTAGCTTGACGTACATGAGTAATTACTGAACCATCTAATATTATACCTACATGAGGTAAATTATGAGCAAGGCAAATTACTAGGATGTCTCCTCTATAATCAAGAAGAATATTTGGTGACAGTGTTTATTATTCTCAAAACCATCTTCATTGAGCAACTGCACTAGTGACAAATTATATTTATATTGGTATTGATCACAGTTATTATTAACCATGACAACAGTAATATTATTAGTATTAATCACAGCTATTGTTATGCATTTGCATGGTACTTGAAAAACACATGCTTAAATATCTAAAATAAGTTTTTTTCTCCTTTAATAAATTCAATGATACTCAACATAATCTGTTTGATATCTACCCTAAAGAACTCACAGTCAGATTAAGCAAGAGAAAACCAAATACAGAGTGATAATTTAGGTAGCAGTTTATATGAGGAACTACTGGGGACAATGGAAAATTAGGAAGAACCTCTGAAAGATTTTTGAGATTTAATAGAGAACTGAAAGAAAATTAAAAAGCTCACAAATTAAAAAAACAAAACAAAAAAAAAAAAAAAAAAAAACAGTAAGAACCATAGAGGAAAGAGTATAGAGGAAAAATAATAGAGAACAGTAGAAGCAACAAAAACATAACAGGAAGAAAAGGAGAAAAAAGAGACTAGGTAGGGATATGAAGGTGATAATTTGCCATGTCAGCTAGACAGAAGAGTGAACACTTAGTCCCCACAAATGGTGGGTACTTTTAGTTCATTCATTCATTCCCTGGTGCACTCCCTATAGGCTGAATACACAGGCATACAAGATGTGGACCTGTAGCAAGCTGTAATTGCTGATTAGCTGTCTTGTATCTTGCATGTATGTCTGACCTTTCAGATGCTTAGGATGACCTACCAGATGTTGCTGATAACCCTGCACGACATGGCATGAACTGTGTGGCCATACCCGCTGGGTAATCAATTTAGTAAGTTAACATGTGGCTGAGATAACACCTACCAATTTCTCCACGGTGGACAGGTTAAATGGCTTATATAACCAGGGAACAAACATAGCATTTGTTCAAATAAAACATTTGTTTTCCTCAGTTCAGCACAAGTTTTAGAATATACTTTCTCTGCAATTTTATATTCCTACCTTACAGAATTACAAAACCATAAAGTATGCTACATTGGAAGTGATTTCTTGAGGCCAACCCACTCCTGCACAAAGCAAGGTAAATTAAGCAATTGGCTAAGCGTAATAAGAAATTTTCCTTCTCTCTAATAATATTTTTCAATAATCCAGCTTGTGTCCAGTGCCCCTACTGTACGTCTCTGAGAAGAGTTTGCCCTATGTTCTCATAGTAGGGAACTCTGTGTTCCCTACTATAAGTAAGTTATAGGCAACAGCAAGGTCTCCTCATGACTTCTTCTCAAGGCTGAATAGATTCGGCCCCCACAATCCCTCCTTGTACTCCAAGTGCTCAAGTCCCCTCACTGGGTTGGTGACCTCAGTATGTCAATGTCTTTTTTGAACTGGAAAGCTCAAAACTGGAATGAAATATAGTTTTGCAAGTGTTGAATACATTGCAATAATCACTTGCCCTGACCTGCTGCCTACAGTCTTGCTGCCCAGTACAAGGTTTTCCCTCTTTGCTGCAAGGGCACAGCGCTGATTTCTCTTAACTTCCTCCCCACTGGGACCCTCAAGTCTTTTTCTACAAAACAATTCTATTCCCCACCTTCTCAGGTGCAGAACTGTGTTTGCCTTGGAAAACAATCACCCAAAGTCACCACAGAACTGGGTATTTCCAGGCAGTACTTCATAGAGCTTTGAATTGAAAACAACACTATCATGAGCAGAGTTCATAAGCAGAAAAGACATCTTTCTAAAGTACAATTTTAATATTATTTTTTAAAAAAATGGGGTTTTCAGCAAGTTGAAGGGAATATTTCAGCTTAATTTTAGTAGCATAGTTAGAAATTAAACATCAAAACTGATACATGAGAACATTAATTTACTGTACTCTGCCATCACTGCCAGACTTTCATATCTGTATAAATAAAACTCAAAAAAGTGAAGAATTTAGGTGCCTCCAAAGCAAAATCTTGAGAGAAAAAAAACTGCTAGAGGAAAAAAACCAAGTATATTACTTCACCTTGCACATGATCAAAACTCCCAGGCCTCTCTGAGTCATCTCTTGCTTGCTCTACTCACAAGACTCAAGATTCAGGTGTAATTTCTTGCAAATTCTTGAACTGGAAGTGGCATGTAAATAACACAGTAACACTAGCTTTCCAGTCTGGTTGTAGAAATACAGACCAGAAAGTAAGAGTTTGAATAAGTAAACCTCCAAGGTACTGATGAAGACATGATTTTATCCACAGGTACGGATATATCCATGGATATTGATGATTTTATGCTATGTACTCACTAGCATAACCTAGACCATGGACTTTGGAAGAGAATGGTTAGGCAGCCAAACTTCATGTAAGGAGATACTTGATTTTAAGAAGCACAGAGAGACATGGAAAATACTTGAGGTGCAATACGCAGCTATAGAAGCACAGAATAGTTTTGGGTGGGAGGGACATCTAAAGATCACCTAGACTAACACCCTTGCAATAAGCAGGGACAACTTCAACTGGATCAGGTTGCTCAGAGCTCCCTCCAATCTGACCTTGAATGCCTCAGGGATGGGACATCTATCACATATCTGGGCAACTTGTTCCAGTGTCGCACCACCCTCACCCTAAAAGAATTGATTCCTTACATCTGGTCCAAATCTACTCTCTTTTCATTTAAAACCATTACCATTTGTCATATTACTACAGGCCATGATAAAAAGCTTGTCCCCATCTTTCTCATAAGCATCCTCCAAGTACTGAAAGGCCACAAAAAAATCTTCTCAAAGCCTTCTCTTCTCCAGGCTGAACAACCCCAACCATCTTAGCCTGGTCACATAGTAGAGGTGTTCCATCCTTCTGACCATTTCTGTGGCCCTCCTTTGGACTCATTCCAATGGATTGATGTCCTTCTTGTGTTGGAGACCCCACAGCTGGATGCAACACTCCAGGCTGGGTCTCAACAGAGCACAGTAGATGGCCAGAATCACCTCCCTTGATCTGCTGGCCAAGCTTCTTTCTATGCAGGCAAGGATTTGATTGGCTTTCGGGACTGCAAAAACACTTTGCCAGCTCATGCCTAGTTTTTCATCCACCAGAATCACCAGTCCTCAGCAGGGATTCTTTCAGTCTATTCATCCCTCAGCCTGTACTGATACCAGTGTTTGACTGACCCAGGTGCAAGACTTCTCAATCTTTTCCATGTCTCAATCAGTTCCCAGGATCTATATGCAGATGAGTATGTGAAAAAATACAAGTTAAAGCTTAGAAATTTCAGAAGCCAAATACTCATTTCAGAAGATACTCTGAACTCCATATACTGTAAGCTTTTATATATTTCTAAGGCCACCCAGCCTTGAAACTATGAAGATCAATAGATCTCAACTGAGTTATGAATCCACAAAAGTTGTGCACTTATGAGCCATGCAGTTCTTCTGAGGTGTTAGCATGAGCTATTGCAACTCCTGAGCCAACGGTATAGTGGAAATAACAATAAATGTTCTCCCAGCATGATTTTTTTTCCTTTCTTGTTGATGTGCATTTATTGTAAAAATTTTTGAAGGTCTCCAGCTGGGAACTAATATTGTTCGCCCTATACCCATCAATTGCCTATAGTATATCTACACTATTCAACATTTTTAACTCTAACACAGCAATTTTGCCTAAACAGTGACAGTGTCATAGCTGACCATTCCAAAGAGCCATAAAAAAGCATATTAATTCCTTTGCCAAAGAATAACAGTGCCTAGAGTGATATATACATCACAAAAAGGGCAAAAGTATGGTGTAGGTTATTATACCTTCCAAGCATCCAAATGCTAAACTGGACAAGACCTTTTGGCCTAGCATGAGTGAGACATTATTTACTAAGCCAACAACAGATAAAAGCACATGCCCATGTTCTCAGTTTCAAGCCTGACTGTGAGTAAAAATGTGGAAGGCACAGTCATTTCATCCACCTACTAGGATTAAATCACTGGATGAAATATCATTGTTATTTATTTATATGGTGCCTTAGCTTTTATTACAGCCAGTGAAAAGAGAGCTCTCAGAGCTCAGTGTAAAGAAGACCTGTTCATCTCCTCAGATGAAGAGCTGCTTCAGCTGCCCTACCTATATTAATTAGATCCCCCTTAACTGTATAATACGTAGCTCATATATAGATATCTGCCCTGCAGAGACCATGTAGTCAGAAGTCTGAACCTGGAACTGAAACCTAAGTTTTTTCTTCTCTCATTAATTTTTCTAAGCACCAAACTCCAATTTGTTAGCGCTTTCCTACATAAAAATGTTACCATATGGAATCCAGTTGACATTTAAGCAATAGAATACAGTTGGATTCACCTCAATTTTAAGTTTATGCCACTTAGATGTCAACAGATGAGAGATTCACTGTAGGCTCTTTTAGTACTCTTGTAGCACCATTCCCTTGATCTATTTTAGAGAGACATTTTAGGATGAGAATAAATATATTTATTTCTTTGCATTATTTGTAAGAGAGTTTAGAATAAATAGCTCAAACCGGAACACCTATAGCCTGCCAATCACAAATATCAAATGACACAGACATTTCCTCTGTTTTCTCAGAAGAAATGAAGCTAGGAGAGCAAGGTCACCTAATGAACCCATGTCTTCAATTTGCAGCCCACAAAAGAGCTAATTGTAGTGTCATTGTCTGGTTCACAACTGACGGTAGCTAACCTGCAGCTTCCCGAGGATTTAACTTAGGAGACAAAGTGGGATCAAGTCTGGATTTTCCTACAGTGCTCAAGCTTAAGCCAAGTGGAACAGTACTGTGAAATATTGAATAAGATATTGTTACACACATTTTGTGTCCTTGATAAGAGCTTTCACACATAGTCCTTCAGTACAGTAGCCAAGCAATTTGAAGCTAAACCCCTTAATTTTCAAGTACTGGAGCATAAATCTAATGAGGAGAAGGGAATACTCTCCCACATGAGAAAAAAAGCTAGAAAGAGAGCACAGCACACTCACAGTCAACAGATCTTAATGCAGGCAACTCAGCACCTTGGAGTTGCTGAGGAGGCTGAAAGAAGCTTTCTCCAAAGTGTCCTTTGTGAGAGCTGTCACCTTGTCTGTTGTCAGCTCTAAGCATCATGTAACTGCATGTGCTACTCCTGGTCAGGGGGAAACGTGCCAACAGAAAACATCATTGCTTCCAAGACTCACAGCTGCCTTATTTCAGAAAGTCACAGAGGAAAAGGTCTCCTTGAAAGCTACAATGTAGAGAAAAATGCAAGTGTCAGGCAGGCATAGCTGCATCAGGGAGAGACCAGGAAGATAAAATCTGGAAAGCTGATCAGAGACTTGCCTAGAAGTGCGAAAGCTGCCGGACCCTGCTTTCAGCTGTGGGCGCATTGCAGTGGGCACAGCCGATAAGGGGCATCAAAGACAAACTTCACAGCATCCTGACTCTGTTCCTGGGCCAAGTCCCAAACGTGGATCACAGCAAAGCCTGGAGGCAATTTTGGCTGCAAGTTGAAAATGATCCCAACAGGCTGCTACCAGCTGAGCATTGCCAGCCTGTACATCATGCCTGTTACTTTTTCTCCATCTTTGATGTGCACCTTATGCTGAGTACTTCAGGGTTTGGGGAGGGAAGAAAAATGGAGGAAGCATGACAGAAAAGCCACCACAATTCACAATGCTTGGTGGACAGTCATGGCACCAAATGCACATTTAATGCTTTTTACTTAAAAAAGTGCAGCAAGATAAGTGCATTCCCACTACACTTGTGATCAAGTTGTATTTGGCCATGTTTATGTCTTTGATGTCTCTGTCTTTTATGTCTTTGATTCTTATTACAGGGTGAGCCTGTCCAACATAATGTTTTTAAACACTTAATGCATTATGAGAGGCAGGAAAAAATTTGGATTAGGGATAGATATTTGGAAAGAGAACATGAAGATCTGATTATTTTTCAACCCACATCTTACGCCTCCCCTTCAGCTGTTGAGCTGCTTGTTGTTTAACAAAACAGCAACACTTCTGGGACCTGAAATGGTGTCAATGGGCATAGATTAGTAAAAACTATAACATTTGATAAAGAAAAATAAAAATAACTACCCCTGATATTCTACTCTAAAACTTACTCCATGAATACTTTATCATCTTCCAGTGCACCTGCTTTGACCTTTTGCTCTTCAACAAAAGCAGGAAATTAGATCTGAAAGATTCTTAGGCCATTGTCTTATAAATATGCAGCCTCCTCAGCAAATACTGTTACCTTTATTATGCTACAGGCTTGACTTTTGTTCAGGAATGACCCAGTCTTTAACCATGACTTTATCATTTACTCCATTCTGGAAAAAGAACAAATAACTGCTTTTGCAGGAGCAGCAAAACAATCACAACTGATGGAGACAACTTCTTTTTATATATGTTTAAATTTAAATTTGAAATATTTTTACAAAACTGTCACATATATCAGTAGGAGCACATTCCTTAGGTCTGATATGTTAGGTTAATAAGGGATCTCCCAATGTTTTCAAGGAGAAATTAATCTCCTTTTTATTTTACTTGAACAAACTATTCAGTCATATGATCCCTTGTATATTTCCACTCTGAATTGTATTTAGTTATGTCTATGAACTCAGGTATTAGTGTCAGAAAAGTATAGCTCAAAGTGACCACACAGCTCAAGTGAAAGACATGTAATATTGCTCATTAACGTGAGAGGACTATCTGCTCATTTTTGGATTATTAAAGTAGAAAAAGAATTGCCTAACACCAACCTTCTTTTTTAATAACTTGAGATAATAGTCACATAATTTGAAGATAAAGTGGATCACTCTCTTTTGTCAGTATAAATCACTGTGACATATACATTTTTTCCAAGAGAAAAATTATGCACTAAAAGATCTTTGCCATAGTTCTCTGAAAAATCTAGTTCAAATTCCCAGAACCTTTTTTCTTTGTAGTGTTTATCACCTTGATTGATATAGAATAGCATCTCTCAAGAGTACCCTGTATGTACTATTTGGCCCAGTGACTCCTACAGGAGGTTTGAAAGTATGCTGCAATTAACAAACTAAATTCTGTCTTAATAAATGCAAAATTATGCCCATGGGAGAAAATCAGTCTTAAACTGCATGAAGTGTGAAGAGTTCTGAACTAGTTAATTACCACTGAGGAAAAAAATCTCTGCACTACAATGGATAATCTAAGAAAATTACCAGTAGCTATCACACAGGAAAGCAAAATGATAAAAATTATAAGAAAAGGAAGAGATAACACATCAGACAAATATGTTATTTCACCATTAAATTCTGTGACGCATCTTGCAAATCATATGTAGTTCTAGTTCTCAAATCTCAGAAAGGAATGTAGTAACTCTAGAAGATTCATGAAGAAAGCTGAAAATTTTGTCAGATAGTTGCGTCCTAGTCGGCAGATAAGCACCTCCTAGGTCACTCACTCACTGCCACCTCCAGTGGGATCAGGGAGAAAATCTGAGTATCAAAAGCTGAGGTAGAATGGACCAGAATAAAGACAGTTTAATGGATGAAGCAAAGCTGCACACACAAAACAAATTCACATACAAACGGGTGTTCAATCATCTTCAGGAAAGCAGAATCTCTGCACACTTAATGGTTACTTGAGAAAACAAATTCCATAGCCATTAACTCATTCTTTCCCAAGCTTTTATCAATGACCATGGTGCCCTATGTATGGAATATCCCTTTGGGTCAGCTGGGATCAGCTGTCCTGGCTGTGTCCCTTCACATTTTCTTGTGCATACCCAGCCTCCTCACTGCCGGCATGGGGTGAGAGGCAGAAATGGCTTTGACTGCAAGCACTGCTAAGCAGTAACTAGACCATCCCTGTGCTATCAGTCCTGTTTAGATCACAAATTCACAGCATCATACATGCTGCTGTGGGGAAAAATTATCACTAGCTCAGTCATACCCAATAAAAATAAAGAAAAAGTCCAGTATAAGAAACTATCAAATAAACTAGATCATCAAGATTAATGATCAAGAAGATGATTCAAAATAAATAAAAGAGGCATGCTTTCATAGAGTATGTATTTAACACATTGAATTAGTTGCCACAAGTTGCTGTGGGTTCCAAACTTTATATCTGTTTACAAAGCAATTTAAAAATAATTTAAAAATTAATAAAAAAAGAAATACAAGTCCAGTAGTAGTCAGTAAATGCAACTGCCACTTTTTCAGGTATAGATTTCCCTATGCTTACAGGTCTGCACAGGCAAAGGGAACATACATGGGAAAAACTCCCACATAATCTACATATTCATATATTGTCACAAAGGTATCAATTTTTGAATTATTTAGATAAAAGACTCCTTCCATTTTTGCATACTGAAGATTTCAGTTTCCTTTAAAAAGCGAAAGAAGAGTAATTGGCAATAAGCAATCCAGAGATGTCCATTTCAATGACCTTTTAAAACAGATAAGGATATTTTCTTTCTCACCTGCTTATCCCATTAGTCTGCAAATTGATCCAGAGAAAAGAGAAAACACATTTATGCCATTCCACGTCTATCTCATTCTTCTTCATCTCCCTACCTTTCCCCGTGAAATATCAGCTTGCTATCATTTTTATTTTCACATAGTTACACAGTTACCTGGAGCTGATAAGAATCATGCTCTTGCAAGAGCCCAGATGACAAAGGGCATATGAGTTCCCAGTATAGAAGCATATGACATTGATGCAGTGGACTGCAAATAACATTGAAAAGTTCAAAGTGAATGAACTGAAAAATATCTTAAATTTCTTTCTGATCTGGTGATTTCAACAGTTACAGGGAAAACACAAACAGTAAAGGTCTTAGTCTCATAGAAGTCAATGCTAATTAATTCACGGAAGTCCTATGACCTATATTAACTAGAACATCAAACAGTGACTTCTGACCTTAAAATATTTGAAGTTCATGGCCATTTTTTATTTTTATAAATTAAATTTATGTGATTGTTTTGTCTCATACACAGTTTCATCATAGGATCTGATTACAGCTACAGTCCCTAAATATAGTTAATATATTCTTTTGAGTGAACTTTTAGCTGCCTGGAGTCTATGTATACTGACGTTGTTACTGATGGCACAGATTGAACACTGGTTACCAGGAAAAGTTTGTGAATTGGCTCATATCAAGGCCCTTTGTATAATGCAACCTGCCACAAAAAACTACTCTTTCTTTCATAGCCAGATTTCTACTGCTCCATTTGCTGCTTGGAATCCATGACTGAATTAACACGTGTGCTGTGAAGATTATTGGCAGAGCTGTGTCTCTGAAGGAAAACAAGAAGTAAACCAACTTAACCGAGTTATATGCACCTACTGAAATCTTATTCCTACCCAGGCTAAGAAGGTCTTACTCATTTTAATAAAGGAAGTCAACCATCTGATTGCTAGGGATCATTTGAGATATCTTAATAGTACTGACTTATGAATACAACTGACTTATTAAGCACAGTCTTGAGCAATAATAACAAAAAAACACTGCATGGATGTTATTTTTTTAAACCAATATACTTACTGTGTTATCCATCCAGTTCATGCAAAGGACTGCCTGTATCCCATAAACAAGTATTAAAAAGCATATCTCTTCTATTGCATTCAGCATACACATAAAAAAAATTAATCAGTTGATTCAGTTGTCTCCCCTCTCCAGATCAGGCATAAAAGATATTATTTACTCTCAGGAGATCCTGCCTTCAATGCCGCATTCATCTCTGGATCCTGAAAAGGAAGCACATTGACCTGTTGGAATGAGTCCAGAGGAGGGGCACTAAGAGGATCAGAGGGATGGAGCAGGTCTCCTATGAAGACAGGATGATGAGGGGAGGGGAGGGGAGAGGAGAGAGGAGAGAGGAGAGAGGAGAGAGGAGAGGAGAGGAGAGGAGAGGAGAGGAGAGGCTTCCAGTACCTAAAATGGGCATAAAGAGAACTTGAGAGGGAATTTGGACAAGGGAATACAGTGACAGGATAAGGAGGAACTGAAAGAAGGTAGGTTTAGATTAGACATAAGGAGGAAATTTTTTACTGTGAGGGTGGTGAGGCACTGGAATATGTTGCACAGAGAACTCATGGATGCCCCACGGAAGTGTTCAAGGCCAGGCTGGATGGGGCTTTGAGCAACCTGAACTAGTGGAAGATGTACCCTGACCATGGCAGGGGGGCTGGAGCTAGATAACCGCTTAGGTCCCTTCTAACCCAAACCATTCTATGGTATTCTAGAAAAACCCAGCTAATCATAATTGTTACTTTATCCTCAGTACAGAAAATATCCTCCTTTTTTTGTTACTGTTAAGGCAGTTGTTTCCTAAAACACTAAATGTACTTTAAAATAAGTTGAACCAAGTGTTTTGAGGGGGAAACAGTAATAATGCAAGCATTATATTTTTTACCTTTTTTTTTTACTTCATTTTTTAACTTCTCATATATTTAAATCTGTTTCACCTCTATTTAATTCTTATCTAGGCCAATGTAAAATAAACCTTATAGAATTTATTCACTCTACCTGATAATTTCCAGTTAATATTAATACTTTGGCATATAGAACCACAGAAATAGAGGCCAAAAGGGACCTGTTAGATCATTTAAACTGACTGTCTGCATATAAATGGTGATTATATTTCATCTAGTTCTTTTCAAAACTGAACAAAAAGTTTGCATATGACTATGGCATATCTTCTTGAAAAGTCTTAATCTGAGGCAATGAAAATATAGTTCATGATGTTTCTTTCCCCCCTGTAGCTGGCAATCCTGACCATAAGATTGCTGCTATGTTCTTCAACATGGGGTTATCATCCTTTGCACAGATAGGGTGCAACATGTAGAACATCTATAGCCTCCCACGTGACAGGCAGAAACAGCTGTTTTGATCTCCTCAGGCACTACAGACAAATATTTGTTATCATTATATATTTTTGTTAGTGAATTAGAATGCTACTGTTTCTGCCACACCAAAAAGGTGGAGTTTTAAATAAAGATCATGAGCTTGCATTATCCTTGTTTACCTGTGGCTCTTCAGTAGACAAAGTTATGTTCTTGCACTGTTATTGGGATATTCAGCAGGTGGCATCTGGGGATTGTCCCTGTGCTTGGTGTTCAGTGGCTCTCTCAGGAAAACTTTCCCACTAGAAAGCTGACTTTAAGCTACAATTTTTTAAAGGTGCTGACTGTGTGGATTTTTTTCCAAAGTGCTTCAGAGAGTGTGCACAGGGAGGCATGTGAATATGGGATGTGGGACTCTGGAGGACCATGTCCATAACACTTAGACATTCCACAGGTAAACTTGAAGACCCACAACCCTGTCCTGGATCTTGTGCAGTGAGCCTTTGCAGTTCTGCACTTTTGTGAAATAGGACACACACATTTAAAACTATTTTTAGACTAGGAAAAATTCAGACCTGAAGGTATTTGGTGTCATCCTGACAAGTCAGTGCCTACACTAACATTTTCTCTTCCAGTCCTTTCAAGTAAAATTAGCTAATTCAGCAAAAGTTCAGTTTTGACAGTACAACTGTTTGTATAATGGAAGTTTCTGCTGTCAACCAAAGATCACATCCTTGATGATGATCACTATGCTGGCAGATGCTGCTATAACAGACAGAATAAATTGTATACACTGTGAAGTGCTTTGACAAGCGTAAATAGTCTGGGCCTAAATGTCTGTATTGCAATTGAAAGAGTACTTGGGCTTGAAAAGCATTTAAACATTTTCAAAAATATTACCTGGTACCTCATGACAAAGTGTTTTGGTTTAACTCCAACTGCCAACTAAGCACCACACAACTGTTCACCTACTCCTCATGCATCAAAATGAGAGAGAAAATGAGAAAAGCAAAAGTGAGAAAACTTACAGGTTAAGATAAAGACAGTTCAACAGGTAAAGCAAAGCTTTTGCTTTTTGCACAAGCAAAACAAGGAATTCATTCATCACTTCCCATGGCAGGGACAGGGGTTCAGCCATGCCCAGGAAAGCAGGGCTCCATCATGTGTAACAGTGATTTGGGAAGACAAATGCCATCACTCCAAATGTCTCCCCCTTCCTTCCTTTACTCCCAGCTCTATATGCTGAACATAATGCCATATGGTCTGGAATTTCCTTCGTTACTTGGGGTCAGCTGTCCTGGTCGTGTCCCCTCTCAGCTTCTTGTGCACACCCAGCCTCCTCACTGCTGAGGTGGGTTGACAAAGAGAAAAGGCTGCTCAGCAGTAACTAAAACATCACTGTGATATGAACATGGTTTTGGTCACAAATCCTTAACACAGCTCCATACCAGCTACTAAGAAGGCACTTAACTCTATGCCAGCCAAAACCAGCACACAGAGTAAAAAATGAAAAACTTCTAACATTATATTTTCATTTTACTGACTTGTAAGGATATTTCAATTGATTTTTTTTGATTGATTTTCTGCCTTATCTGAGCAGCTACTCTTGCTTGGGTAAGATTCAGGGTTTCATTTTTCTGCTGCCCCACAGCACTAGCTGATCCTGCTGGTGATTTATAGATGTGCAAACAGTAAGTACAAAGGTAGTCACAACACTTGCCATTTTCACCTGTATCAACTACCATAAATAACAGTGTCAAAAGGTAAGTAATAAAGAATCCCAAGCCCTTCCTTACTGAATGGCAGAATAAACATATTATGTCTTGAACAATCTCCTAAATTTGGGAACTCTTCTGTTCATTCTAATAACTCCAATACTCCCTGGAGTTAAACATTATGAGTCTCAACACAATTTTGTATTTTCATGTAACACAGAAATTATTGACTGCTTTCCCCTCAGTGAGGTCCTTCTCTCCTCTGGTTTTATCACCATTTGATCCTTGCTATTTAATGGACCTGGCATTTGTTACACATGGAGGAACAGACCTTTAAGGCAGCACTTGCCTTACTGATTCTACAAAAGCAGAGGAAGAAAGAATGTGTCTTATCACACAGACCCAGCAGACAATATAAACAGAAGATCACATCCAGCCAACACATTCTCTTTACTTCTGGAAAAAGCTATAGGCAAGCATCTGGGAGACATTAAGGGATAAACACTTTATTAGTGTATACTGCTATTTATACATTCTATGGCCTTACCACTTTACGATGTTATCAAACAAAATGTCACAAGCAGAGCTGGTTTGGTACTTGGCTAAAAGAACCCCAAGGAGACCACAGCTACTGTGGGAAGTGATGTTAGCAATTCATAGCATGGCATTTTTCTTTGAGCAAGCAACTCAGTGTAATAAAAAGGGTGACTGCTTGCAAATTGTCATCCATATATGAGGCAAAAATTGGTTTCTTAGAACTTATTCAAAGTAAGAGGTTCAGCTTAGCACCTCCTTTGCTAATTATTTTCTGCCTATGCAAATATTCACAACTTTTCAAGCAGACATCATTTCATATCAGTTCTAATCAAGCTGTTCATGTGTAATACAATCAAATTAATAAAAATAATGCAAAAAATTAATGGTAATTTTTTTTTTTTAATTGACATAATTAAATATTTTGCTCATGCAAAGTGAAATCCTTTTCAAAATTAATAAAACACAGAATATTTAAGTGGCAGGTTACCTTCAGTGAAATCATGTGAAGGGAAAATAAGCCAGTAGGGAGTCTATTCTCATATAGTGTTGCAATGTTTTTGAAAACTATAATTTTTTAATAATTCAATTTGCTTCAGTCGAAAACATTTTGCTTGATCGTCTAGAAATTTTGGCAAAGGGAAGTTGGCTTCAGTGAAAAATGTGAACAGTTCTTTTCCCCCCCCCAATTTATATACTAAAAGATACTGGTATGATGATCCCAGTCTTTTACACAGCTACCCAAGAACTAAAGTATTCATCCAGTATACACAAGATCAAAGTTCAACATCTTTCCTTGTTTCTTGATGTCTGGGCCCACTGTTCAGATAAATGCTTTTATTCTTACTTTTTGGAATATTCTGCAAAAGCTTGTGTTCCCTTTCTCCCACGTATGACATGAAACTGTGTCAATGGTAATTACATGCAGCCAGGAGTCAGTATCATCCTGACACGGGAATTTCTAGTCTAAGAGCCACTTTTTAAGAGATCTCATTTAACATTCTGCCACAGAAGTAAATAGAGAAACCTCCACAGAGTAATTCATTCCACCCCCTAAGTAGGAAAGGGTTCATCCTAACAGACTTAACTGTGTATAATGGAAAGACAGGATACAGTTCACCTACATTTCATTGTCTAAACACATATATCAACAAATAAGCTAGGAATTGGGTTCCCATTTATGTCAAAGGAAATCATAGCCAAGACAGAAAATGAACCTGTAGTTTGGTAATGAGCTAATTAAAGTAGGCACACACTTATTTTACATTATTTTAAAATACATCCCAAATATAATAAGAACTTAAAAAAAATCCACCTGAAGTATGTTAACCTTTACATTTTAGCAAAAAAAGAGAATAATCTTTGTTTGCTTCCAATCAGACTGATTCTTTGATTACAAAATTGAAAATCGATTGCTTATCTACCACTGTTCTTGACAATCATTTATCTCCCAAGATCTCCCATTACACATTATTTGCACGAATTCATTCAAAAGACTTTTGTGTTTCGGTTTCAAGATCTTCAACTTTGAATCTATTTGCAAAGGTAATTTCGGTGAAATTCTTGCAACTCTTTAATGCTTCATTGCTAATTGCTATGGATTCATTTCTTGCAATTGACTCAAAAGAAAAATGAAATCTTGCAATGAGGTTTTTTTAACTCTCATTTTCTTCTAGAGATTGTAAGCACAGACTAATCTGATGCAGTGCTTTATATGCTTAGTGGAAGTAAATGACAGCTTGCTAAGGCATGTTATGATGGATTTGAGCTGCATTTGAATTTGGATTTTTTGTTAGTTTGTTCACTGTCATGTTAGCAAAAAAAAGATGAAAATAGAACTGTGAGATGAAAGACTGACTTAATGCAATCTTTTCTACCAACTACTTAAAGGATAAATCGGAACATTCACATTGGATGGTATGTCTTTATAACTATTAAATGAAATAAACAGTCTGTTTAAAAGCAATATGACACAACAAACCTCAGCCATGATGAGAAACATGTTGATCTTACTGAGCACATTTCACTTCATATTACTTGTGGTTCTATTAAAAACAGTAATAACTAAGTCTGATGATATCTTTTAATGCCAGTGTTATCAAAAGGAATCCTTTAACAAACTTTGATTATATGGTAGCTGAGCAGTCTGTGGGTAATAGCTTTAATGGTGCCTTTTGACAGTCTTATGTAACCATCTCATTTGATCAGGACATATTCCCAAAGTAAAGCAATTTATAGAAAGACCTTTCCTCCTTGTTCCAGCTTGTTTACTTTAATTTAATCACAGCTGCCTTCACAAATTGCATTGTTTCTGTCTTTAGGATGCTTTTCATTTTTGTTGATACTTAGTAAACATCTCGGATCTTTTATTCAGTTTCTTTTTACAGATCCTTCTTTTGACATCTTGTCACTTAGTACATTCAAAATTCTCTTTTCCGTGTCTTTTAACAGTTTACTTTAATTCTAATATTAAAATCCTCATTGTTTGTATTCCATAGAATTTAGTTCTCCTCATGCATTGTCTTCTCTGTATTATCCCAGCATAAGTTGTTACTGTAGAGCATAACTTTATGTATTATGTGATGACAGACTAATTTATTGTTGCTTTTATGACTAGTTGACAAAACCTATTTCCTCTTCATCATAGATGAATGCAAATAGCTTGGCCTTAATGCTTTCAAAACAAAATCATTACAGGCTGGTAATTCAATTTCCCTGAAAAACTACTATTTTTTCAACGTTTTTTTAAGAGACAAAAAGAAAAAAACAAACAAAAAACCACCACACATCAGAGCATTTGAATTTTGAATGCTTATATAACATTCTGCCTGGTTTTGTTTGCTTCTTTGCCACAGTTTAACTCAGAGGTTTGATTCTTTGCTACACTGGCTTGGACAGTTCTTTTCTTTTACCCATTCACTATAAAGGGCTTTCCAATTTGTCTTCCTTATTCTATCAAAGAAGTTTTCAGAATGCAACCAAATGAGTTGCCTAGGAAGTTTCAATACCATGGTAAAAAACACCCTGTTACTAAAACACCTAATTAACCATGTTTAAAACTCTAGAAATTACAGTCAAAGTTACAAGGTTTTGATTAAGTCATAGTCAGAGAATCTTTGTGGCCTCAGTGAGACGGCTACTTGATGAGCATTCAGAGGATTTGAGAAATGCTTCATGTTCTTTGTGAACAGAGAAGGGCAAGTGGGTGATCCAACCATTGGAGGCTGTTTTGGGCAAAATGTTAAAGAAATATATGGAGTTTTCAATTATTGGAGAAGTAAGGAGGGAGCTTATCAAAACTACCACTTTGAACTTGGAGAGTAGGCTTTGGCCTGTTCCAGAACCTGACTGAGAGTCCCTTGGGAGGCAATCCTGAATAGCAAAGGGGCTCAAGAAGGCTGGATATTTTTCAAGAGGGAAATCTTAAAGACATGGGAGAAAGCTGTCCGCCTGTGCTGAATGATGAGCCAGAGGGAAAGACTGGCCTGGCTAACCAGAGAGCTTTGGCTGGAACTCAGGGGAAAAAATAGTGCATCACCTCTGTAAGAAGGGGTCAGCAACTATGGAAAACTAGAGAGATGATGTGAAGTTATGCAGGGAGAAAGCTAAACAGGACAAAATCCAATTAAAACTTAATCTGACTACTGACAATAAAAATTGTTTCTCTAAATACATTAACAAAAAAAAAGGAGGTGTCCTGACCTGTATCAGAAACAGTGTGGCCAGCAGGACAAAAGCAGTGATTTTCCCTCTGTACTGGGCACTGGTGAGATCACACCTCGAGTCCTGTGTCCTGTTCTGGGCTCCTCAATACAAGTAGGATATTGAGATTCTGGAGCAAGTCCAACAAGGGGAAAAAAAGCTTTGAAGGATCTAGAGAATCCTGTGAGGAGCAGCTGACAGACCTGGGGTTGTTTAGCCTGGAGAAAAGGGGGTACAGGGGTGACATTATCACTCTACAGTTACCTGAAAGGAGGTTCTGGCAATCTGAGAGTTAATCTGTTCTCCCAAGAAACAAGCAATAAGAGGTAAGGAAATGGCCTCTTCTGGCCTCACCAAAGGAGGTTTGATTGGATATTGGGAAAAATTTCTGCACTAAAAGTGTTGTCAAGCATTGTGACAGACTGACCAGGGTAGTCACCATCCATGGAGACAATGGAAAGATGTGTACATGTGACACTTAGGGATACAGTTTAATGGAATACTAAGATTAGCAGTTGGACATTATGATCTTAAAGTTTCTTTCCAACCTAAATGTTTCTCTGACAATATGATTTAGGATGCAATTTGCTGCCTATTACTGCTACTGAATCAGTACCCCTCTGCTTAAGCGGAAGCTTTGGAGGTGATCTTGAATGCCCACGGTCTGCTACCTCCATGGACAGAGAATCCCCAGCTGTGAGAGACAGAAAAGCCATTTTGAAATAGTGATGATGGGAACATAGAATCTAAGGCCTTTCTTCAGTGAAATAACTCATAGGCAAAGAGATACATGCCAAAATGTCACTTACTTCCTTTCCTCGCAAGACCAACACCGCTTACTGTGAACTCATACCATGCTCCTGCAACTTACCTCACCCATGGAGCTTCTGTATGAAAATCAGCACAGTCATAATGCTTTGTGGTCACCTAAAAGCCACTGAAAGAAGACTTCTCTGCCCTAGTGATGTTCAAGTTATTTGAGGCAGAGCATATCGTAAATGGACAACAGCACTTGAACTCCACAGACACTGAAAATATCTCTATAAAAGGGAGGCTACATCAAAAAAAGTCCTTTTATCCATGTGTTTCTGAGGAAAGTACCCTATGGCAACAAAAACTGGCCTTAAGCGACACAGGAACACTATTAATTTTCCTCACTAATTTCCCTTGGTATGAGTACAGCTTTACTAAAATTTCTCTAGGTGGCCAATAAAAAAAAATCAAAACCAGTGTCATCAGTTTTTATCATATTTTTTATTCTCCTTAAAAACCATAGAGTTTACTTCTTTAATTTTACAAATGCTACACTACAGAAGAATTCATTATCTGCTGACTGTTCTCTTCAACTGTTTGTAGAAAGATTTATCTCATCTAACCTTTCCTGTCTAAACATTATAATCTGTTATAAGAGATAGTTTAAGCAATAGAGAAAAGATAAGTATATTCATACTATGATTCATCTCACAGACAAGCAGAGCAGATAAAATCTCTGCCCATCTGCTAGAGAAAAAGCCTTATTTAGATAAATTCATGATTTACAAAAAACTTTAAACTTCTGTGATCACATCATGGTTGTACCATTGTCACCTATTTCTACAGAGCGTAGATACTCACCAAGTACCTTAGTTTTACATTCCTACAAAAGAACCATTTCTAAGGGCAAAAAACCAAACAAAGCCTTCCATTCTGTTGCTGAAAAGTGTAGAGAGAATATCTTCTTGCTGATAATCTTCTTAAACCTTTCATATAATTAAATTCATTTATAATTGAAAATATATGAAAAATGAGCACTCATACTAAAAGTTGCTGGTGGTTGCTATCTGATTTTAAAAGGAGCTACTTTAGATTTTGTGTGGGAGGGAGAACTAAGCATTTTTCCCACTGAATATAGTTGAATAGGAATCACAGATACAAGTATATCTGCCTACAACAACGTCTCATTATGTAATGGAGACAGACCTGCTTAGGACCCACTTTTAACCATTTTTCAAAAATTTGCCTTTAAATAATGTTGGACTCTTTCCATTATGAGAGAGTGTTACCTCTTTAAGGCCAAATTTGCAAACATGTCTGTCTGCATCTTTATACAAACATGCACGTCAGTGCATCTTAATAGCTTACATCTGACACTGCCAGCTTCCACCAGGAATTGTGTGACCATACAAGTCACAAAATGCATGCAAGCAATAGAAACTTCTATAGCTTTCAGTAAGAAACACTGATTTTGCCAAAGTGACCCTTGCATTTCCTCTGACTTTTAAAAGAATCTTTCTGAGAGTGTCACAGAATGACAGCCTTTCACCAGTCACCCCTCTAGAGATCTCTGTGCTATGACAAATCACATCAATTTTTGGTGGGTTGATGTTACTTTGGATTCTTGCTTTTATGTTGGGACAACTGATTGAAAGTACTGATAGACATAGGGTTAACACCAGAGGCAAAAAGATATACAGAATCAAAGCAGGACTAACAGCTTCACATGTCAGCTGCTATAAATCACTTTCTACCTGTATCTGTCACATCCTTTTTGACTTTAAAAAAAAAAAGCTTGACCTTTGTTTCCACTTATGGATTTTTTTTTTTCCCAAACCCATCACATTCATGAACAAGTCAGTCAAGCCTTCCAGTTACAGAAGACAAGTACTGTAGCTGAAAAACTTTTGCAATGACAGATTAATGTCAAGAACCTTGTGTGCATTAAAAAAAAAATCTCATAGTTGTTGTGCTTTCTAATTTTTTTGCATTCATACCATAGAGACATATATCTCCCTTTTTTGATCCTGATGCTTAGAGGATTTAAAAAGAAAAAAAAAAAAAAAAAAGGAAATGCCTTTATCTTCCTTCCTCTGAACTCCATTATTTAAGATAATGGAACTGTTTCTTCCACAGAGGTTACTATCTCTAGTTCAGTTCTTGCTAACTGTGCCTGCTGCAGTATCTTCCATGGGATTTTAAAGAAAATACTTAACAACCTTATCTGAGTACACTAGTCTTCAGCTCAAAATTCTAGAGAAAGATTGGTGACTACTGAAGTTATTTATTTCCATTATTCTCACCATCACAGCATCAAATTATTTAAATCCTAAAGCCAGCATCCTGCTTAACTTAGAGTCCCCCTGATGCCAGGCATTTGCACCTTAAGTGAAGGTTTCTACAGAAATACAATGAAGTTGAACATAAAGGAAGGGGTTACTCATTGCCCTGAAATGCTATGCCATGCTATGTGGCTAACTTTTAAAAAGTGGAGCAGTCTTAAAGAATAGTTCAAAATTTTAGCTGGTTGAAAGCTGTTAACATAGTTTCTGAAGGACCAACCTTGGTAATAAAGTTAAATTTAGAGTAGCTTTAAAACAAGTAATTCTGTGAGAACTGAAATAATGAACCCTGGTTACTACCTATGACTGTCGAAGATATTGATAGCTTCAAATATTTCAGGATTGAAATCAATATATATAGATATATATACATTTTTTTAGGATGAACCAATGAATCAGCCAGCAGATTCCCATAATTAACATGCATACCTACCCCAAGAGTAAGCCCTATTTCTGAGAAATTTTAGTAATAAGAAAATGGAAACACAAAATAGCACTTTCCAGTGGAAGTATTATAAGTTCTTTAGGCAACACATTGCTGGTGATCAGATTGGTGGTACACAATACAGAGGGGAAAATGGTATTTGATTTTGATGATGACTTACAATTTAAAGGATATGTGAAGATTCACTGGGGAAAGAGGGAGAAAGCCACAAATTTCTAAAACAAAAATGACTAAAGTACTATTAAGTTAGTCAGCACAGACAATGCATGCTTGTTTATTCCAGCATGTTTGCACTTACTTTCACTGTTTGTCTACAGTTTTGGCAATGTGCTTTACTTATTTATTCTTTGAAGAGAATCATATTGAAATATAATTTCTACTTAATGATAAGGCAGGAACTTCCAATAAAATTGTAGAAAACAGATCTTTAAAACCATCAGCCAAAAAAAAGGAAAATATATGTATGACAAATTTTTTTTGTTATTTGAAAAAGAGTGTAGTAAAACTTTTATTTCATTCTTCTTTTCCTAGAAATGTTGATTATATTTTGTATCAGCCATTCTGAAAATGTCAGCTCAAAACTCCTCAGGATACATGAAGACTTTTTTAAGAGATTTGCAAGAAAAAAATATTGTAATGCACCGTATTTTACCTCCTCATAATGGAGTGCAACTTGGCCATCAATATACTAAAATTGAACTGAATTGAGTTGAAATATGCATGTTGTCAGCTTCTTACCTGCAATAACTGAATTTTTCACCTCCTGGCAAGAATCTGTTATTTTAATTTCAAAAGATAAGTGACACTCAAATTATTACTGCCCACTAGATTGATGAACTCCATATTACTATGCCTTTTCTTTTGTTTTTCTTTATTCTTTCACAAAGTAAGTATATATTAGAAGTACAACTTTTCTGCCAGGCACTTACAGACAGAACAGTTTTCCAGATTTTCTTGAACTACTGCCCCAATCCCTGCACAAGAAGCTAAGCACAGCAACTACATTTTCTGATCACCCATTAAATAGTATCTTCACAAAAAATAATCTAAAACAAACATACAAAATATTTAAATAAATAGAATATTTTTGGAGGGGTAAAAGAGAAAGCGTGATGATGCTACATTTGGGACAATATGAATATTATCTGAAAAGCAAATTACCTTCCAGAATACAGGGGTAATACTCCCAAATGAGCCCTTCTCCTTTAGCTGTGTGTAACTGCTGTAGCAGTGAACCACAAGGCACTGCTTTATCTCCAGCTCTCATGAGCCGAACTGGCACTGTGTTAATGACATGAAAAACAATTTATTCTGGGCTCGTGCTGTCAGGTTAAGGGGTCCTGCTCAGGTCTGCTCAATTCAATCATGTGTTGTGCTGCCTGTCACTGCCCTCTGGCCGGGGTGTCGTACATCACCTGTATGTGTGATTAGCAAGGAAACCCCTCACTGTCCAGGCTTGTTGCCAGCCCAGACACCAACTGCTTTCTGTGCTCCTCCTCCTCATGAGAAGTTTCCCCACCAGCTGTGGGTATGTCTAATGAACCAAACTAGTTGTCCACCTTCATAATTTTTTATGTCTTAACTGCAGGACAGCAGTGAAGGGAGGCCACAAACAAATTGTCCTTTCCTTTCACAAAAAAAAAATACCAAGCTTTCCTTTTCTAAAATTCTGACATATGGACCACAAAGCTGTGCCATCAAGTTAAAGTATCTGTTTTCTATCATTACACATGGGGAGCAATTGGTTTGTATTTCTCCAGCACAATTGTAAATCTCACATTTTCTCCAACTTTTAAACTAATTGGCTTTAAGAGAAACACCCCCAGATGTTTCAAGACCCATAAATCAGCCCTTTTCAGTGCACCCATAGGCTTGTCTTCCTAGTAAAACTCGAAAGCCCTTACAGGCTTCCAACTCACTAGAGATCAGGAAAAAAAATCAACTCCCCTCAGGCTTCAAGCTACCAGGCTTACACAGGATTATTCTTTCACTCTCTGGGGAAAAAAGAATCTAAAGAAATAATAGTTTCAAAAGTGGTGCTTTCCAAGCAGTGAAATTAATACGTATCAGAAGGTATTCAGTTGATCAGTTAGCTGGAGATATGCAAGCACTGTCCTGATTCACACCTCAGAATGCCTCTCACCAGGGGTAAGTTCATGGAATTATGGTTTTGGTGCAAGTTAACTCGTGCAGTGAGAGAGTCTGGTAAAGTAGCAACTCACTGCCACCAGAATAGAATAGGCATGCGAATTTAAAGGCAAGACAATTTAGTTTTACAAAAGCAAACCGAAGGCTATATAAGGAATATATAAAGCATACATAAAATATGAAATCAATTTATTGCATGAAAGATGACTTACCCCACAAGATGAGTAACTCACAGAAGCAATGGAGCAATGTACTGCTGCTGAACAGTGGCAAGACCAGGAGAATGAACTTCATCATACAATGTCGCATTGCTCTCATGACCAGGCAGAGAATATTCTTCTCATCCTGCACTGTATTTAGATACTCCATGGACAGAGTTGATATTGTTTTTCTTTTGGTTTATGTGCATTTTTCTCTTAGTTTATATTCCTTATGTGTACAAAAATATTGTGCATGGTTTGTTTTGTTTTTATCTCATCTCCCTATACGAACACCTCTAGAGAAAATAGATTTTACTTTTTGAAGAATCATGAGCAAGGATGTCTTTGACTACTCTTTCTGCACAAGAATTTGTTCTGAGTGGTTAAAAGCAATAGCAAGGACTCATGGCACAAAGAATGCATTTAAATCATAGCAACAGAAACTCAAGAGTATCCTGAAGCATCCACTGCGATTCTCAGAACAGACATTTTTGTCTGTTTCAGTTAAAATTATTATCAATAGGGTGAGACCAATGAACTGAAGAATTGCTTTTGTCCTTTGTAGTAAAACAGGAAAAGGATAGTGCTGCTGTGCTTTGAGGGTGCCTCCTGCATGGTGGGAAATCATCCTCTGAATCCTCTCCTCTTTTCAACACACACAATGCCTTTGAACACCATGTGCCCTGAGAAAGACCTTCCCTGCTTTGAACATTTACCCTACTTACTTTTGTTTTGGGTTGTGCTTTGTGCAGTTTTTCAGGGTCAGGGAAGGATGGCCTGCATAAACAAGTGCAACTTACACCCTGAAGATTTTTGGGTTTGTTGTTGATTTGTTGGTTGTTTTGTTGGTTTTGGTTTGGTTTTTTTTTTTTTTTTTCTTTTTGTAAAATATACAAATGGATTTGAATTATTAAGAAACAAAAATTTGAAGCCAGTTGCCCAAAGGAAACGTGCCTGGCTACTTCTTAGCACCACAAGAAATCCTTACAGAAAAGCTATGCAGCTGGATGAAGACTCAAGCTGACGTGATGAAGCATTTGAATCAACTTAGCCACCAGCTTGAAGAGCTCGATCTCAAAATTGATGACACAAATACTTGTCTGAATATTTGGTCTGGATCTTTCCCTCTCCTTTGTCTGCAGGGATGCAGGCAAACCTTTTAAAACTCTCTGCTGACAGCTTAAATAAGTGCCTTTCCCAAGCCTTTGGCAATATTTCAATGAATTGAACAGAGGAGCATCTGCACATGTTTTGTTGTCCTTTTCTACTGTGCACCACTGGAATATTGCTTCCTTTCTTCTTGACAATAAACCTAAGTTCTATTCATGACTGCAGGTGGAAAAACATGAGCAATAAAAACTCACTCCAACTTTTTCTGATATCTCAAGTATGCAAGAAATCTGAGTAAATCCATGATCATACATAAAGAAACATTGAATCATTTATATAGAAAAGACCCTTAAAATCATTGAGTTCAAATGTAAACCTACTACTGCCAAGTTCATCACTAAACCATGTCTCTGAGTGTCATGCCTACACAACTTCTTAATACTTTTTAATAGAGATGGGGACTCAACCACTTCACTGGGCAGCCTGTTCAAATGTTTGATAACATTTTTGGTGAAGAAATTTTTTTCTAATATCTGATCTAAATCTTCTCTGGCACAGCCTGAGGACATTTCTTCTTGTCATATAATCATAGACACATAGACTGTCTTGGGCTGGGAAGCGCATTAAAGATCATCTATTTCTAATCCCACTGCCATGGGCAGGGACATCTTCCCCTTGTTCAAAGCCCCATCCAACCTGGCCTTGGACACTTCCAGGGATCCACAACTTCTCAGGTAACCTGTTTCAGTGTCTCACAATCCTCACAGTAAAGAATCATCCTCCCACTTGTTGGAAAAAGAGACCTAGTACATTTTATAGAGTGACATGATCTCCCCTGAGCCTCCTTTCCTTTGGGCTAAACAACCCCAGCTCCCTTAAGTGCTCCTCATGGGATTTGTGCTCCAGACCCTTCACCAGCTTTGTTGCCCTTCTCTGAACACACTCCAGCACCTCAATGCATTTTTGGTAATGAAGGGCCAAAAACTGAACAGAGAACTTGAGGTTCAGGCTCACCAGTGCCACACAGGGTAGGGGAATGCTTCACAGTACAGAGGGATGGGAACATCCCTGCCTTGGTGCTGCTGGCCACAGCATTGCTGATACCGGCCAGGATGCCATTGGCCATTTTGGCCACAGCTGGCTTACATTCACCTAGCCATCAATCAGCACTCCCAGGTTCTGCACGGATGGGTTGCCCTATTCATGACACTCCAAGCACTGAAATGTGCTCTAATCCAGCTGTCACATTGGCTAATACTGACAGAGCTGTGTTTCTTGGCAAGCAGTGATAACCTACATGCAGCCATGTGACTGCCCATCGTGTATTGAACTGGTTCAAGTCTATTTAGTGTATAAGATGTGGAAGAACATGAAGAAAATTTTCAGAAGTCTTACAATTTTATCTGTACCAAACTATGGTTTCTCTTTTGATACTGGTCAAAATATGTTCATATCTCAGTTAATCTGTCAGTGACACTTTACATCACACACCTCTGTCATTGCTTCTCAGTCTTTGAACAATAAGCCTGATTTTAAAGAATCACCAGGGGTGTCTTACGTTCCTGAAATAAAAGAAACATGAGATAAACCTGTGTTGTGATAAGGCACGAAATGATGACACAGCCACTGCTGCTCTCAAGGGGAACAAAAAAGAAGAACCTTTATTTTCTGACTCCAACATTTATAGTTTTCCAAAGGTGACAGTGGATTGGAGGGTGACAGTGCCACCTCTCCAATGCCACTGGACAGACCAAGGGTCCATCAATTCTCTCCACCTCCATGAAAGAATGCAAAACATAGGTTATTTACAGAACTGTATGTGAGAAAGTTTGTTGAAAGAATGTAAACATCAGAAGGCTTAACAAAGTCTTACAAAATCAGGGAGACAAACCTGCACCTATGACTTTTCAATTTCTTTTCCTCTGTTGTCTCAGGTCTTAAAGAAAGGAGAGGGGAGACTTTTCTTTGATTGAGTTTTGCTATAGCAGTGGAAAGTGTTTAAGAAAATCTAACTCCTGGGGAGATAAAAACATAATGTTCACAGACCTTGCAAGGACATAATTACAATTCCTTCCTGCTGCCTTAAAATATGCACAGCTTCCACTTCATGGCTGCAGATCAGACACAGGAATGGGCACATTTCAAAGTGAGAGCAGTGGAAAATGCTCTCTTTCCATACATTTTGCTTTCCTCCTTAACTGTTGCTTGTCACTGTTGCTGGAAACACTAAACCCCGGAAGACTGCAGCTTTTTTGCCCTGAAGATTGAAGCTTAAGCTTATTTTCCTGAGTTTTACTTTCAATTAAACTTAAGATGTGTTTAATACTCTTTTGTCTCCCCTCCCTTTTTTATATCAACTGCAATTCTTGAAGGTTTCCTAGTTGCTCTAAGTTTTCTAAAGCAACTATTTCCAAAGAGCCCAAACAGAGAGTGGCAAACCCTTTAGAGTCTATGCAAAGTTCTCTCCAAGAAGAGAGGGACTTTTATGTTTAGTTCATTGGCTCAGCAGTATCTTCCTTGCTGAACTACAAAACAACTTTCTTGAATCTCTTACCCTGAGGCAAGGACAAAAGAAAAACTAGTTAGACTGTGGGATTCAGGTGTCATTGTGCCAGCAGAGCTTAGCAGAGCAGACCGTGGCTGATGAAATGCTCCTTTATGCAAGGAGGATTTGAAGCCACATGAAACATTTCTTTTGTTACAAAAGCTTATCAAGTTCCAGAGGGTTTAAAAAGTCCACATGGAAAATTCAATTTATGGAGGCGCTTTAATCAATTATGTTAAAAAAGATTCCAAAACAGCGAAAACCTATCCAAGTGAACAATATCCTGAGGAGAACAATGAAGGAAACCAAGTATCCATGGAGCTGCTGGGGCAGAGATGAAGGTCAGGACTCCTTTGCTTCTGCAGCTGTTTACACTGTTTACATAATGCAGTTATGAATACAGTGATCCAGGCATGACTTTCAAATAAATAGCAGAGAAAACTGGGGGCAAATTAAAGGTTAGGTGTTTAAAACAGTAAAAGGTTTCATCATTACACTGAAAATCTAGATCATCATCAATCCATCGTAATTGACACTCTGGTCACAGAAAAGTAAATTTTATCAGCAATTTGTGGTCTCTTCATTGGACCAACAGTACCAGAGAGACAGACTGAGTTCTACTGTTGGAAAGCCCAAAAGCTGTAGGAAAACTACTCAAAAGAGAACACTGACATTAACAATGAAGTTAACACCACAAAAAAAACCCTAAATCCAGTAATTTTCTATTAATTGATTAACTGTTAAAATAAATAAATATTTTTAAATGTTGCTAAATAGAATGAAAAGAATTGTGATAGGATTTCATGCCACAGTAAGAATTGCACATGCAGAGAAGACACAGCATTTTATCTTATATGGAGTCCAGAAGAGTATTGATAGGTGTTTAAATCATCTCCAGGAAGATCAATACATATTAGGAGAGATGCAGAGTTTATCATTCCTCTTGACCAACAGAAGCAATGAAATACACAATAGGTGTAAACATTGAAATAGTACTCTTTGAGGGCATAAATAAGCCTCCTGAAAAAATAAGTCCCCATTTAAAAAAAAATGAAGTATCAGAAGTAAATCCATTCACCAAAGTGAATAAAGAAATTTGTGTCTTTTACATTGGGAGAGGAAGCCTCATCTGAGCAGGTCTTTTGGGCTACAAAAAGTCCAGATCTGCCATGGAGGCCTGGGAGAGGAAGCCTCATCTGAGCAGGTCTTTTGGGCTACAAAAAGTCCAGATCTGCCATGGAGGCCTGGTATTTCACCTAACTTGTATAAAGTTGGACCAAACAACAATCTCTGGTATAAAATGGTCCTTCGGAGTGACACTAAAGGATGTACCCTGAAGCTATTCCCTTCCTAAGCCTCAGACAAAACATTTGCACTGCATCAGGTACAGCCTTATCTTGAAAGGCTTATAACTGCATTTGAGCACTTACAAGTATAAAACAAGGATTTGTGCAAACCAGATACCCAGAATTTGTGTAGATTTTTGAAATAAAACTAACCATTCTTTTCTCTGCTTTTGACCACAACATCAAGATTTAAAGAATAAGAAGTAACCAACCAAAAATAGTGAAAAAAAAAATCCTTGTGGGTGAGATTTGGCTAAGCACGCAATGAGTGTTTTGAGGTTTTTTTATGAAGGCTTAGCATCACAAGAGAGCATTAAGCTAAATGGATGCCGTCTTGGAGAGGTCAAGCTGCCACTGAGGGAGCAATGCAAACTGCCATAAAGTGTTTGAACATGAACGAGTTTAGTCAGGGAGAAAAAGGAGTCCTTGTCACCTTTCATAGCTGACTTTTTGGTGGTGAGAGAGAAATCCTCTATAAGGTCACAGGGCAGCAGGGACTATGTGCCAACAGGAGCACCAGGATCATAGGAAAGTTTTCCACGACCTGGAAGATGGAAAAGCAGCACAGTGCAGGTCTGTGGCTGAACTAGCAGCCCAGCTGGAAAGGGAGTTTTCTTATCCTGTGTTCAGAGCTGCCTTGGCCCATACAGGTGTCACTCGCAATGCCACAGTGCAGACACGCTGTCACACACCTCTGCCCTGAGCCTTTTAGTTCAGAGGCTCAGAAACAACCTTTAGCCCACTTTGTTTCATGAAGCACATCAAATAGGAGCTGTAACCATTCCAGCTGACTTGGACACAACACCTTTGACCCACAGAGGACAGAAAGCATCTCCAGGAAACAACTCCCACAAGAGCTGAATGCTCTCTGAAGCTCTGTCTCTCATTCACCTCCTCCCTTCCTCCTCCTCAGCCTATCTAACAAAGATGCCTAGCCAAGATGGGATAAATGTGCAACTTACATTTTAGTACCAAATCTGGGAGGAAAGCCTCCATACTGTTTACTTTCCATCATGGAGGAAGGAGGTGATTCTTCCTAGTTTTCAAAAAAATCTGGGCTATTGGCTGAAAGTACACACTGAGCAATGATGGCGTACCAGTGCAGCAAGCAAACTGGCCTTATGTGACTGTCAGGCAGCAGCAGCTACTGTCAGCACCCTCTAAAAAAAAAAAAAATAAAAACCTAATGTGCTTTTTATTTAATCAGCAGCCATGCACCTTGTGCTGACTATATATCACTGATCAACAAATGGATGTTAGTTTTTCCCTGAAGAAAGCAATACAGTGGGACATAATACTGAATGTCAGTGCATATGACTAATAGATTTTAAGGGTTTTAGCTCCTTTGAGGGGAAAAAAAATCAATTTGAGTAAAAGTTTGATACTTTTACACAAAGTCCATTCTTGCCAAAAGCACTCAAGCATTTTAATCTAAAAACCAAAACCAGCCAATAATTTTTCATCTAAATTGGCCTAAAAATTTTAGACTTCTTCCTGAATTCTTATAACTTTGATATAACAAAGACCTAATAACCCTCAGATTAGATGAGCTATAAATAAATTACTGAATAGTAGTGCAAAATATCTTATTTCTTCAATGTACCACCTAACTACAAAAGGTGCAGGTTTAAGGTTGACTTGATTCAAAAACCCTACAGTTATGTTGCAAATTTACAGCTGGAAAAATGGCTTGGCAGATGAGAGTGTGCCCTAGTAGTATATTCTTCCACTGCAGCTTCCCTCCCTTTATCTTTTGCTTGCATTGCATCTATCCAGTTTAGATCTTTCCTTCTCTCTAGATCAGGTATTCATAACACACCCATCATCTTCATATCTAAACTCCACAGTCAGGAACTTTGCCCCACAGGTCATCTAATCCAGCCAAGTTATACAAGTATGAAACTTCTGAATCACTGTAATAAAGCAAAGGAGTCTGTTGACTGTGACCACTGGCATAAAGGAGATAGCAAAGAGATGTAGGGGAGTAGAGACCCACAAGAGGAACTGAACAGGAATTATAAGGAGACACGTGAAATACACCACCCAGAAACAGAAGGAAGGAGCCCCCAGGCTCTGGAGGCTAAAGTGTTCAGGTTTGAAGCGAGAAAGCCAGAGCCAAAGAGCTCTTCTCAGAGATGTTGCCTTGCAAAATCTCTACAAACCAGGTGTTGAATCTAGTCAACAAAGGGCTTTAAGAATTTTGAAATATTTTCTTTAATTATCATTTTCCTCACTGAGCAGCCAGTAATAGTTGTCAACAAAAGCTTTCCAGATCCATTTCTGTCCAATTTCTGTTGAAGAACTAAGGGCCGAATGAACTATTCTTATCCTCTTCCTTTCTTTCCCAGCTATAAGCAAGGATGAAATGTCTCCAGGCAAATACATATGTAATTGGCATATTTGACTGATGTATAACTCTGTGGTTCCTGATTATATGTCCAAGAACACAAGTAGCTTATCATCCTGTTAACAGTTAAAAATGCACTGAGGGCTGAGTCAAACACCTCGTTGAGAACAAATAGAGGGAATATTAGCACAGTATAAGGTTTTAAAAAAAACAAGATAGCAATCCTCAAGCATGATGCAAAATCTGATCAATTGTGATGTCAAAATATATATTCTTCAAATTCCTTTTGAGAACCATGGTTTCATGAAGTATTTGCAGAACAATGTGACATGACTTAACAGGCAGGGCTGCTCCATCCCCAGCTTTTATGTAAACAGTGGGTTACAACACACTTTTAAGGAAGCATCTGATTGGATTTCTACCCATTTGATTACAGAATTTAAATGTGCCATTTCAAATGCTCTTTTCTCCTGTGAAATTTGCTCAGGAGGGGAAGAGTGAAATTTTTCATTTAGAGGATATTTCAGTAGTAACTTGTTTTACAGAACACTCACCTATTTTTTCTGAAAAATCTGAGTCCTTCCTCACCCAAAATCTTCTGCATAAAAATAGCTGAATAACAGTTTCATACATCTACAATATTGAGACATGCTCAGTTAAACAGCACCTACCACAGAAGGAATGGCTTGCAATGTTCAAGCTTAAAATAGCCAGCAGACTAACTGGTGGCAAAGGGGGACACTTGGTATTTATAGTAACAGAGCTGTCCATCACATATTAGATTGAAACTGATTGTTACTCATCCGTTAAAGTCAGCATATAATCCGTTCAGTCCTTGCCCCTAGATATCTAAATACATCAGAGTTTTCTCCTGGTAAGACAGAAATGAGCACAGTGATAGTAACAAACCCAGTGACTGATCTAAATTTAATCAAAACCTTCCCCTCAGCTATCAAGGTAGCAGGAAATAACAGAATGAGTTACATCCTTCACCAGTGAAGGATAGTGACCAGTACTGGTTTTCTGTGAGGAAATGTCATCATAACATGAGAAAAACTCCACACATACAATTAGTAACAAACACAGCAAAAACTTGACAGCCTTTTTTAGTTGTTTTCTTTTTTTTTTTTTAAGAAGTGGTCAAAAAAACCAGATAGATGAGTATGCAAACAATAAAAACTGTTTCAAATAGCAGATCCCCTGAATTTGCGAATACGCTCAAAGATCTGGTTTAACCTGATACTATTCTCAGAATGTGTCTCTTGGATGCAAAAAGGAAAGTCAACACCCATAAGTTGTATTGCTGATGCATCTTTGTATGGATATTTCTTCAGCTTAAAGCTGTTCCAGCTGCAATGAACTAGGTAAGATTCATACAAAAAAGCAACATGTTTTATTCAGAATGGAAAAATAGGTTACTGGGTGAAGAACTTCTGCACAAAAACATCTCTACTTTGAGGGGCACCAACTGATTAAAAAAACATTACTTGACCATGCAAACACTCACCTCCCTGCAAAATTATCTCAAAACAACCTTGCTTTTGCAGCCTGCATTTTAATAATACCTCTGCCAACTTCCCTTTATTTCAAAGTCCACATACCTTACTATTACATAATCCTTTGAGAGTACATGTATTTAAATTGTGCTTTTCCAAAATACTTCACCCCAAGGCCATAGAATCAGGTACATCCATTTGTTTCTGGTAGACCAGATATGAAGCACCACTCGTAGAAATCTTTTTGAGTTCTTCAATATCCATTTTTCTCAGACCTTGACTCAGTTACATTTGGACACACAAGGTCCGCAACAGATGTGCCAGAAGATCAAATTATAATAGTGCAAGAGTCTCAAAATGTATTTCATGAAACTCATCAGTACTTACATTAAGATGAACTTTACTCTTTGAAAAACCCACTGCATTATGAAAAGTCATTCATTGCTGCAGATTTCTTCTCTATTGTCTAATGAAACACTGGGTCAAACAGGACAAGTAATTTGTCTTCACTTGGAAAGGCATGGTTTATACATATCTTTCATCTTGGTAAATTACCTAGGCTGCATCATGTCAATAAAAAACATGTTTTAGCCATTTGCAATATTGTAAAAAATATCCCAAGTTTGTGAGATCTGCCATTTTTAAGATTTTTTAAAGCTTTATAACCTATTTTTTAAAGCTTTATAACCTATTATATATAAATTCACATATAAATTATATTAGTTTTAAAAAGTAATTATTTCTTCTAAAATTTACACACTCAACCAGTAATTAGTTGGTGCATCTGTAACAAATTATAAACATATACTGATGCATCACTGTAGATTTTAGGATCACAAAGTATAGCATGACACATCTACATATTGTCCTTCCTTTCCAACCTTTGATCTCTGCAGCAGCTGGCAGTTACGCAAGCTACAGACAGCTGAAAAATTCTGCAAAATCCTCTAGGACATGGATAGTTGAGTACAAAGCTAATCCTACTCAGAGCAAAAACTTCCATGTTAAATCTGCAATTTGTTGGGTTTTTTTTTTTTTTTTGTTTTTTTTTTTTTTTTGGTTTTTTATTTTTTTTGGTTTTTTAATTCAGTTAACACTTTCTATCAATTTTTCCCAGTTTTAGCCAAATCCCCCAAATGGATATTTCTGTAGATACCTCTGTATGGAAAAACAAGTCTTAATTAGTGGGTAAAAGCTAACCTTTTTGCATGGAGCCTTTGCTCATTCTACATGATCACCCCAATATTATCATTAGATGCACAGGTTTTAGTACTGTACTCATCATGCAGAGTCTTTTTTCTCTGAGTTGATGAGAAAGACTGTTGTCATTGCAAAAGTTCCATACCTTCTCAGTGATTTCTCATGGGCAGCTCCTCACACAACAGCCAACAAACTCCAGCACCCTTCTCAATCAGCTAACCCACTCTTTTATAACACCCATCCTTACTGGACACAGCTGTGGACTGCTATGGGCAGGTTTGTTCCTAATCTTTGCTAATTAGTACAGCTGCAACTCCTCAGGGGTAAGATTGCCTTCTCCACTATTCTCTTACATTCTATCCCCTGACAAAAAAAAAACACAAAAAGAAATGGTCATTCATGTACTCATTAAGATCAATAAATTTCAGTACCTACCTTATTTTTTTAACGCCAAAGTCAATATCATAAAGAATTTGCCCATGTAAAAATAAACCCTAACATGCTGAAAAACTCTACTGTGAGGTACAGGGCTGTTTGTTACTCATCTGCCCATTGGACTGTGAGTGTATTCTGCAAATTTCTGTTCAAGTGGATCTTCAAATATTCGTCCACAGGCAATCCTGCATTCCATATTGAAGTGATTGGTTTTCTGTGCTTTAAGCCAAAAATATAAACTTCTTTCCTGCTAAGCTACACAATTCCTGCTTAGCTCTAAGCAGATGTTACTTTAACCCTGTTTGTGACATAGAAACTAACCAAGACTTCACAGAATTCCTGTGTTTTGCCTTATGGCTAACTTAAATGATTGAAATATAAATCTTCATGTAATCTTTTTCCTAAGCATAGTTCCTCCTTTTTCTTTTGACAGGAACCCTCTTTCCTCTTTCATATCTTCTTTACTATTCAGTAACACTACAACTAGAGATAGCTATATGAAAGGGCAGGAATAGCATAACTGTGGACATCGTATGAAATAAAAAATCTCTTCAGAGACTTGATTTTCTCAACATTTTTCTTTCCCTTTTTTTCCAGTTCAAAATACTAGCCACAGGAAATAGTGATGGCAGCAACTTCCAGAGAGGCATTTGATGAAAGAATAATAAAATGGGTGCCTCAATAAGAAAACATGCAGTTCAGAGTCATAGAGTAATGTTACATTTATACCTTCAGCAAGGTTTATAAGCCAGCTAATCTCCTTTGGCAAAGCAAGTTTTCCAAAGAAAAAATTTTTTTTCTTAGTAATCTATCTAATTTTGTGTAGAAGAGGTTAACTCTATTGTTAGAACAATGTTAATTATGTCAGGGAGCCATAACTATTGATAACACAGCACAACAGTGCTGACAATGGTTCTTGCAGAGATCCACCAATATGAAGAAGGCAGATAGAACCTGGCTTCTTTTATGAAGGAGGTTAAAAAAACAAATTGATTACTTTTTCTTTTCCTTAAGGAAAAGGGTTGAGGATAGGGTTTTCAGAGTTCTGCTAATGGATCAACCCTGCACAAGAAAATGACAATATAGTTAAGGTTAGTGTTACTTGTTCAAACTGGTAAGTGTAATGGATCTATATATCTTTTAAAGTTAGCTAACTTACAATGTCAGAAAAAAATCAGACAGACTTACAGGATAACAAAAATGATTGACAGGGAAGTGACGTAACCAGAAAAGATAACATATTGGATATATGTAGTAACTTATGTTACATTATGATTTAAACTGAGTTAAATGCATCTGTCATTTGCCCTCCCAGCCACAAAATCCAGCATCTCATAAAGTGAGAAACAAGAGTTAAATAATCCAGAACCTCTTAATGATTGACTCAACAAGCCACAATACAATTCACCTGTAAGAAAGGTAGAACGATTTGAAATGGGCTGTTAATTAAAAGCTAAGGATCTAAAGGTATGTGCATTGAATTTCACCAGCACTTAGTGTTAAGATAACTCTGAAATGGTGTTACTTAATTGAAAACATGGCAATAGAATTTACAAATAAACCTCTGATACTACCACAGTGAGAGAGATAACAGAACTTTCCTAAAAAACTGAAAACTGCAGCAGGCCATGATGAATAGAAAGAGAAAAAAAAATTGAAAGTATATGTTCCTAACTAGTCAAATAAAGGAGCTAGTGGTTTAGAAACAGCCAAATAAGAGTCAGATGTGACTTTTCTCAGAAGTACCACAAAAATTTAAACATTGCACATTCAACTTTTATCTGGCTGATGTCTCCATATGTATCATTTCTCAGTCCTGTAGTTTCTGTGTTTCATTGCAGGTCACATATTCATAGATATGTCCCAACTACTGTCTGATTTTGAACAGTTTTTTGAAAGTCCCAGTACAAAGAGCTTAACCAGAGTGCAGTGCAGCAAGCATGAAAAAAAAAAAAAAAAAGGCAGGTTGTTTAATTACAGTAAACTCAGAGAAGGTAACAGACAGGCATATCAACAGGGAGTTGCCCAGGAAGGTCAGGGAGTCTCCCTCATTAGCAACCTTCAATATCTGTCTGGACACGGCCCTGGTGCTAGGCGGCCCTGCTTGAGCAGACGGGATGAACCAGATGACCTACAGAGGTCCCTTCTGACCTCAGTCATTCTGTGACTCCATCAAATGAGGGGATATGGTTACCCCCACAAAAAAGTTGAAGAAAGTATGTGAAGCTTACTAGTAGCAAAGTGATAAACACAAAAGTTCCTGCAAGCCTGAACATGCCTGTTTCATCTTTGCCCTACTAAATTTAGTAAGTCTCCTTATGTACATAAAGCTGTGCTGTTGACAACACACTACTTCTAACTTCTTTAACATATTGTATTTCTCAAGGCTACATGACCATTTTTATGTAGGCTTCCTACCATTTTTCATGAGATTTGCAGAGCTCCTTCTACTATCCCCCCATGCCACTTACAGTACTGATTGCACCTCAAGGTTACCCAGGTGATGAGGTCATTTTTAGAGTCAATGTGCTCAGATGGTCAATCTGTCTGCTGAGGCAGACTTGGATAAATCAAAAAGATCCAAGACCAATATCAATAAATTCATGTAAACAAACAAACAAACAAACAAAAAAAAAGTATTAGAACCTGATAGGTACCTCTCAGGTTAGCTATACATTCATTTTCGTTACAAACTGAGGAGCACTGGGTAGACACCAAGGACAGCATGACAGATGATGGCTCATCACAGTTAGAAAACTAAGAGAAGTGGAAACAGCACAGTTCCAGTGTCAGAGGAAGAAACTACCACATCACATGTTTACAGCCATTCTTCCTGCAAGATCTAACTTGATTCAATGTCCTAGTGAAATTCTATACAGTATACATAAGTATTTGTTTAATTGCTGGATCTCAGACTGATCCCCAGAAGCAGGACATTGCAACTTCTTTTTCTTGCAGTTAATAAGTTAGGTAGAGAGTAATCAACTCATTCCCACAGAGACTTCATAGAACACCTCTCATTTTGAAGCCAGAGAAATGTCATAAATTATATTCAGAACCACAGTTACCAAAATCACTATCTGCTTACCACTCCAAATGCTATTTTTCTTTAATTGTGTATGTTATTAGTTGTTGAAGTTGTTTTTCTTTAGGACTGAAGGGTAGAAATGAAGTTGGTTTAAAATGAGAGAGTATGGTCTGTTTTTTAAAATCAATGTTATAACTCTGAACTAAATAGTAGTCAAAGACAGTTTACAAATATTGCATACACTTTCACTCGTTGTGGTCATTCATCATGTATTTCAAAATAATCAACTGCTACAACTTTTGGGCATTGCTACTCAATTTTCATCCCTATTTCTCATTCCGAAGATAATTCACCAAACCAGAAACTCACACTTTGTTAGTTAACATAACATCTTCTTTGGCCAGGATTCATTTAATTGGGGAAGATTCATATCACAAAACCAATCAGTCCAGTGGGGTCAGTTTGAAAGCTGAACACAGGAAATGATAACCTATGTCAGCAAGAACTGGAATCTTTTCATTGTTTAGTCAGTGTGTCTCAAAGAGTACTGCATTTTGAACTACAATCCAGCAGGTATTTCACAGTGAGCTTTATATAAACCAGAGCATTAAGATGGAGTCCTGCGGGCCAGGGAAGTCCTTGAGCAAGGAGTATAACCAAGGATCCTATTTTGCCTAATTAGACCAATCAAGCACAAAGTAGGGGAAAGTTCCCTTGCAGCTGAGCATAAAACCTGCAGAAAGGAGCTGCTCCAGTGAGGAGGCTCTTCAGACAGCCACAGAAGCAAAATCCAGCTCTCCCATTTCTGGTATCAGTGAGGTAATCACTAGACTGTGATAGGATAGATTGATTGTTTTTTTCCTTTCCAAAATAAGGATAGAACATCCAAGTTTTGCAAGGAAAATAAATGCTGTTAAGTGCCTCAAGACATAAGTAGGTCTGACCCTTTGGGGGACATAAGAGGAATGTCTAGTTTCTGAATCTAAGGTAGGAGCTATACAATAAAATGCTACAAATAGACCATGATGATGCAAGAAATCTGGACTCTGGGGACACCAGCAGAAGAAGGACATGGACTCGCTGGGTCCAAGAGGAAGGCTGCAAAGATAACCAGAGGACTGGAAACGTGTCTCCTACACAGACAGGCTGAGAGAGCTGGGGTTATTCAGCTTGGAGGTGAGAAGGCCCTGAGGAGACCTTACAGCTCCTTCCACTGCCTCAAGGGGCTACATGAGGGCGAGGTCTTTCTACTACTATATACAATGAAAGGAAGAGAGGCTTTAAACTGATTTATAATAAACAGTAGAAAGAAATCCTTTACTGTGAGGGTAGTGAAACACTGGAATGTTCACTGGAATAGGTTGCTCAGAGAAGTTGTGGATTCCCCACATTTCCATTGCCTGGAAATGTTCAAAGTAAAGTTGGATGGGCTTTGAGCAACCTAGTCTTCTGGGAGGAGTCCTGATCTATGGTTGGGGGATTGGAACTAAATGATTTTAAGGTCCGTTTCAACCCCAAACTCTTCATGATTCTGTAATTCTATGATTATTTGATGCTCAAAATAGCATATTAATAACAGCTGTCACTTGCCTAGAAATTATGAGGATTTAATGTAGACAAAAAAGCTGCTACAAGTAAGACATGTTTGAGCCCATCAAAAAAAACTTACAGTGGGGTGGAATTCCATGGTGGAATGAAATATAAACTAACAGAGCCCAGAAATAAAGGAATAACAGGAAGCTAGAAATTGAAAAATTAAAATTAGCCAAGTAGAACAGTGAAAATTTCAGAGTTAAACAAGGTATCAAGATTTATGAGCACTGGGCAGAGAAGTCAAGGTTAGTCCCAGCTCAGGAGTGCCCTAAAGTGCATGGTGGGGGAGAAGGGGAAGAAGTCCCCAAAGCATTAGGCAGCTGCTGTTTTATTTTCATCCTGATGGACTAGTTGATGATCATATTTATTGGCACTAAGAAGACTGAGGGATATTAGAATCTCTGTGGAGCTTAGAACATGGTACTCATGCAAAAAGCAGCTGCAGCCTCTGTAAAAGTTTACAGAGAAATAGGAAATGTGCATTTAGAGGAGTGCCATTCAAGTGCCAGTGGCTCTTTGTTTTTTAGCACTGCAGCTTGGTTTCTGGTCACACAGATGTGTGTGACAGAGAGATCATATAACTTCTGCTCAGGGCTAGCTCAGCTCCCTACCTGCCCAAAAGCAGGTCTGACCTGGACAAAGGTGACCAAGGGACTCCATAGAAGGGTAAAGGATTGAGAAGCATGGACAATGAGCATTGTCAGTGTCTTCTTACATCTTATCAAAATAGATGTACTCTAAAATGTGGATTGTCAGCTGCAGAAAACAAAATGACTACCCACCTCTGAAGGGGATCAGACAGGGGAATGAACTCTTCCCATGTTTTTCTTAAATGTGTCTCAAATCCATTTTGATGGGACCACTTCTAGGAGGGTGTTGAAGCCATTTGCTTTCAGAACTGCTCACAGAATATCACTTTTCTACACTCTGTATGTGGAAGAAGTTCATCAAACACGCCCAGTAACTGTTAAGGCAGTTTTATGATGTGGGTCTCTGCCCCCTGGGAGCAGGACTGAAGCCACTGACACAATTTGCATAAACTATCATGCAGCCTTCAGATGGTAATAAATTAAGGTGACACGCTCCTGCTAAAGGCTGGGTATTCTTTTTAAAATCCCCCTGAGCAACACAGAATGTGTGTAGCTTTTGAGACCCTAAATCAAACCAGTAACATTTTGTGAAGACAGGTTGAGGCATTTTGCATTTTATGTTGTGTCAAAGAAAGAAAAGGCAGCAGCTTTTTGTTTTGGGGTGGGGGAAGTGTCAATCAGTATGTTAAAAGTTAGGTGAGCATAACACATTATTCTTAATATGCATTCAACAACACACACTGTAATGATTGAGAATGCTGCAAATACTGAATGTGGACTATTGCTAATGTGTTTTACAGATCCACACCAGAGAGCACATTCAGTCATGTTTCAAGTTCAGCTGACAGACTGACAGAAACCAATTGACAGAACACACTGTAGTGGAATTCTTGACATTGGTTGTATCTATCTTAGAGTGTAGATGCACGACCACAGTAGGACACATTTCCATGTGAAAAATTAGTCACAGGAAATGGTGCATTACTGTGGTTCAGCAACACTGATTGTGTGGAAAATTAAGGATGATGAAGGTATAGTTTTCACTGCAGATTCATAAAATATTCCTTTAAATCCTGCAAGGAATAATTAAATAAAAATACTGATATGAACAAATAAGCTGAAGTACTTGATTTACATAATCAATTTGTATCTGGAAAATCAATGAGATGAAAGCAGAAAAGTCAAAGGTATGATTATACCTCAGCTCTTAAAGGTACATGATTCATTCTAAATCACAAGGAACTCACTCTGAGACCTTATGGCTTCTCCTGCTGAAACATAGTGACAAAAGAAAAGTTCCATAGTGAATTTGAATAGGAATAAGGTAGTCCTTTAAAATTCTTCCCCTTCACTAAAGATCTACAAATACATATATATATATATATATATATGCACATACTTATGTGTAGGTAAATATATATATACATTTACCTAATTATGTATGCATACCTGAACAGAAGTCCTAAGGGCAGGGGTTTACAGCATGAAATTCACCCTGGCTTAGGTTAGAAAAGTTCTGAAATGCTGATTAAAATTAACAGTCAGCACATCATAACAGCGTAAAGTGCTAAAATATGCCTGCAAGAATTGTTACTCAAAATTGTACATGCCATACGGATTCTTGTTCTTGTCTAGATGACTCATATTTATATTTGTTAAAAAATTCTCAGAAACAACTGCCACAGGAATGAATCAAAAGACTAATACAGGAAGGGTGATTTTAGAAGCATAATAAATATACACGAGTATGCACAGGACATGCAGTTCTCAAGTAAGTTCTCATAGAAGTACCACAAATATTGTGAAATCAAAGGTTTTTGGTTTATAGAAAAATTAACTTCTAAAAATAAAAATTTAGACAGAACTAAATATATATACATTGCTTTAATAGATATTTCAACAGATTGAAAATATTAATTGCTAGGCAAAATATTTTGAAATTTGAATTAGAGTGTCATTGCATTATCAATAGAACAATATTACTTCCAAAAGAAACATAGATTTCTTGCTATTTGCCACATTTAATTAAAAATCATTCTGTGACCCATACTTGTATAATTTTCTAGAGCTCCTGTGTCTGCCAGTGACAGTCTACAGCTACACAAGGGAATCAGTTCATACCACAATGCATACTAATGAAGCAACTCATGCAGCATTCTCTGCCAGCACAGGAGAAAATGCATAAATTCTTTTGCCTTAATTGTCTAGATCACTGGGAATTGTAACAGGAATTTTTTTCTGTAGAATTAATATATTCTTTAGGATTCAGCTGTCCAGTGTGCCCCATCAACATGTTAATTCCTTGATGCAAGTTTAATCTCTTCTCATTGACGGAAAGCCAAAGGCTTCTAAATTGCTTGCTCTCCTGTAGTATTTCTTCTTATTTTTTTTTCCTTTTCCTGTTCCTCCTGCTTTTTTCATTTCAGAGAACAATTTAGCATACTGTAAGTATCTTTCAGTTAAGGAGCAATTATAAAAGTTGTTTTGAAGAAATGAGTTTCCTTGAATCATCCTGAAGGAAATAAAGAAGATGCATAGCTAGACACCTCAAGCAGTCTGTAAAAGATTTTACCAATTAATTTACTGTCTGACAAGGAGATGATTCACTTACTACAACTCTGTTTCTTATTTCTCTATGCACTTTCACTTCTGGCAGTTTCATGTAAGAAGGTGGCATCTTATTTGTTATATGTTGTGTATTAAGCATCACAAAAAAAAAAAAAAAAAAAAAAAAACCAAACATCTATCAATAAATGTTTCAGCTAAATGACCTTTTTCAGGTTTCCAGCTGAGGCATGTTCTCACTCAGGTGCTGGAAATAAAGCAGTTTAAGGAAATGGTAATTAATGGGGGGGGGGGGGGGGGGGAATTTAAAAAAAAAAAAAAAAAAAAAGGAAGAAAGAAAGGGGGGGAGTGGAATTTAAAAAAAGAAAACTTAGTTCTTCATGCAGTTTCTTGGAAAAATGTCTGGTGTTCTAATGTGTGCCCAAGGCAAGAGACAACATAAATGTGTCTCTAGCAGCAATTGGATGTTCAAAGATGAAAAAGAAGCTTAGTTCTTAAAGATAATGTTTTGACAGATCCATTCCTCATGGTAGTCTCAGTTGAGACATAATAGTTCCTACTCCTAAGGTAGCAGAGCAGGGGCGACTGAAATGTGAACAGCAGACCACAACCAGCCCACAAAGCATTTTCCCAGATGTTTTCTGTGAATGCTGCTGCTGGCCAGCAGATCAGATCACACTGTCAGCTGACCACCCCAGAGATGGAGCTCATGAATAGTAATTCCAGACAGTTCTTAACTCATCTCTGTTGAAAAATAAGAACATCCTTCTGCTCTGGGAGGTTGTCTGAAACTCCCTATGTAAAGCAGGAGGACATAGCAATCAGACAGAAGCAAAGCTGGCCCAAACCTCAGCTCCTATATTTCTTGCTGCTCAGCCCAGAAGCAGAGACCTGGCAGAGAAAGACCATCTTAATTTTCCTCCTACTCAAAACCTGAAGTAGGAGCGGGGAGGAGATGCAGGTGTCTCCATTCAGCTTCTGCCTATCTGCGCTCAATAGAATTGGCTTAGCCTGTCCAAACACAAGGGCCAGCCTTGTAATGTTAAGGGAAGTTAGAGTGGTCACCTCCTCCAGCCACCCTGGCTGCTGGAGCCCACCCAGTATCCCAGAGACCAGGTGTCTTGCCAGGCTAAAAATTGTGTCTTCTGCTGTCCCCCTTTGCAGGTTTAGCCAAGAGTGAAGCTAAGCACATAGTCCAGACAGAAGACACAGACACAGCTGATCACACAGAGAGCTACAGACGAGGAACAGCTCCCCCATTCAGGACTCACAGCAGACACTGGCACACAGGGACACATCCCCTCCTCCTCTTGCACTGCAGAGGCAGAGGGTGACAAGTGCAGCACACACACCACACTCCCTGGGCTCACAATCACACACACACTGGCAGATCCCCTGAGCACCAGCACTGTCCCTCTGCCCACCCTGCAGCCCTGTCGAGATCCTGGCCCTCCTCACTCATCCCATGGGTCCCTGACTCACACCTGGTCTCGCTGGGTGCTCACTACACACACAGAACTTGTCCCCTGGGCACCTGACAATGGCAGGTCCCCGCAAATACCAGCATAGACCCTCCATCTACCTGATACCTGTGTCCAGACCCAAGGTCCCTCTACTCTCCAGCTGGGATTTATGGGGAAATATACACCCACACCCCAGACACACTGTGTGGGGCAGGTACAGACACCCCCAGGAGGTGGCACTCATAACAAGGGCTGTGGTATGCAGTCCTGATCCAGCCACTGGCACTGAGCGCCTCCCTCACCTCTCTCATACCTGTATCCCCATATCTGGTTTTCAGGACACACACTATTCCCACACAGTGGGTAAAATTTGAAGTCCCCGCTGCTTACAGTACCTAATTATGAGACCTCACTGCTCCCAGTAGCTGACTTTCTATTTTTCTTTCTCTTTTTTTTTCATTGAAAAAATCCTTAACTAGATCCTAAAGGAGTGGACACTCTCCTTCTGTATACCTTTGCACAAACCAAGTGTGGCGCTTTTTCTGCCGGAAACAGATACAATCTCACCAAAACCTCCTTTTCTCCAGGTTAACCACCCCCCAGCTCCCTCAGTCAATCCCTCATAAGACTTGTGCTCCAAACCCTTCACCAGCTTCATTGCCCTTCTCGGGACTCACTCCAGCACCTCACTGTCCTTGCAGTGAGCTGAACTGGACACAGGACTCAAGTGCAGCATCACCAGCAACCAACGGAGAAGGGCAATCCCTGCTCTGGTCCTGCTGGCCACACTATTGCTTATGCAGGCCAAGATGCCAATGGCTTTCCTGTCCACCGAGGCACAGACTGACTCATGTTCACCTGGCTGTCAACCAGCATGCCCAGGTCCTTTTCCATCAGGCAGCTATTCAGCTGGCCATAGCAGTGACCAGAAATGCCAAATAGCAGTAGTACAGCAATAAATAGAAGGTACAGAGGCCTTATACAAAAATACACACAAAAATAATGGTTTGCATAATTTTATAAGGAAACTGAGATATTGCATATCTTGCTGCTGATAGCTTTTGAGTCATATTGTTTATGTAGTACATTTTCTCATATCACAGAATTACAAGGCAGTTCTTGTCTGTTTTTCTGCTATTCTTTCTCTCTTCACAGGAGAGCTTTTTCACTGGGACACTCATAGATGAACAGTGTCACATTTTTAGCTATTTAGAGAAAAGGTATAATTAACAAAGAAATAAGTTTCATGTCTTCTCCTGCCAACATCACCAGGCAACTGCAGAATTATTGCCTTCTTGATTTGAGGTATGCACCTCATTTCGAAATTTTATTTCTCACTGCCTTTGATCAGCTCATCCTTGTAAAAATATATCCCATTAAAAATGTCTCTCTGTGGGCTTTAGTGTTTTACTTTTTTTAATATCAATTGCCCTGTGATTATAAAGGGCAATAAGAAAACTAAAGCTAAGAGTAAAAAACTGTGTCAATAAAAATAGCACATATACCATCTGCAGCATCACACAGTATAGCTAATTTATGCTATGATGTTGAAAGTCAGAACAAGGCTCAAATGTACTTGCCTAAACTTTTTCTCCTACACAGATTAATAGAGAACAATCAATCCAGTATACTGCTCTTTCAGTAGACTTAACGTACAGTGAATGAATAGTAATTAAACTTTAACTTTCTAAATTGTCATTGTGCTATGATCTCACTTTTTTTGCCACCACCTATAAATTACATTATAATGAATTATTAAAAGGATAAAGGAGGCAGAATTGAGATTAGAATATCAAAGTATGACAGCAGCAAACAAGGAGGGCTCTGCTTTCAAAGAAGTTTTTGTCTTAAAAACACAGTAAAAAAAAGCCATGATGTTTTGCTGGAAGCAGAGAACAAAGTTATACATGATTAAAATATTTCAAATGGATGCTGACAAGACAGTTCCTCTTCTGGACTGCATAGCAGAACCAGACGAAGGACTTCAGACATCATGTCATGAGCTACTACACAAAAATCTCAGAGCCAGTTTAGTCATTACTGTACTACTAGGCTTACATCCCATAACTAGCAACCTAGATCAGACAAATAATACATTTGAAATCTCCCCATACTTTGCCATGCTCAACATCTCATGTCCTCCTTTGCCTACACTTATTTATGCCTAATTTTACTGAACAGATTTTAATGTTCAAGTTAGTTTTCCAGTTTCCTCACACTCTATTTATAGTCAGTAGGAAAAGACAAGCTTCTACAGAATAATTTGGAAGAGGAGCCTAAATAGAAGAGATCCTTTGAGCAGATTAACTAACTCTGCTGACCAGGGAGAGGCCAGTGAGAACAGTCATAGATTAAGTGTCTAAAATTGGGCAGCTCAGTCCAAGCCAGTCTAGCCTAAAACACTCTTTCTTTGCTATTTTTGAAATAATAAAAAGCAAATTCCACTTTCACTCTGTCTGCTCAGAGAGGCAGCTTTGCACTGGGAAGGAAGCAATTTGCTTTAAATTCTAGTGACATAACCTGGTCTCTAACAGGGCAGGGCCAGCAGCTGGCTCATTTCTCCTTCAGCTGCCCAGGAGAATTCATTCAGCAGCTGATAGACCGAGGCTTGCAATCTGAGATGAAAAAATTTGGACAGACAGAGCTGATTGAATTTGAATGCTGGCCACCAAAGCATGGCAAGTTTTATGTGAATAGTCCTTGAGGAAGTGATGTGTGAGGGTGTGGGTGTGTTTATAGCAAAGACTGTAGCAGTAGAACTGAATGTTAATATTGTACCAAAAGATGAGGTGCTAACATCCTAGAGAGGAAACCAAGAGTTTTGTTAAGAAAGAGAAGAGCTTGTCAGAAGAAATCAACCATCTTCCTTTATCTCCTCTGTTTGTAGATTTTGCTGCTACTGAGACTCACCAATGCCAAAAGTCTAGTTAGGCTGAACACTAACAGGAAAACATCATGGGGAAAAAAAATCATCAAGCACTAATAAATGCAAAGACACCTCTCAGTCTATAAGTCCATCTGTCGTGAACAACTGGAAGTTGAAAGAATATTCTGGAAAATACCAAATGCTCACTTTCTTCATGTACTCTTCCTTAGGCTGTTGTTGGCTAGCAGATATTCACACTGACACAGGATAGGGATACATCTTTGTCTTTCTTGTCATAGCCATAATAGTCTTACAAGACTACAAGGAAGACCTGATATTACCTGGTACTCTGACATCCTAGAAAATCTGTGACTGACTCTCTCTAGAGTGAGCCCAGATAAGCATGATGGAAAACCATGAGTGTTTGAAAAAGTCTCGATTGAGGTATTACAAAGAGAATATAAAATGAAAAATTTGTTTCCCTCTATAGGCAGAGTTGGTAGAATGAAAAATCCAGCAAACAGGTCAGCAAAAAGAGATTTAATCTGTATCTCTTACACTGACTTTTTATAATCTTAGTGGAGATAAAAATCTCTAGATTCAGGACCAGCTACCAAACTTGTTCAACTTCCTGTTGTCACATTCTTCACCTGGTCATTCAAAGTGTTCCAAGAAGTAAAAGCTGAGACATTCCAAAGAACTATGGAAATTCCCAAGGGATTCCCTTATTTGTTAACCTTCAGCTATTCTAGACATTCTTATAAAGTAGCACAACAAAACATAAGCAAATCCTTTCATCCTTATCTATTCAGCAAACATTCTATTACAAAAACATTTTAGAGATTTGAAAAGCAAGGATGAATGGTTGAATCAGGATTCCAGTCGACACACTTCCTTATAAATCAGAGTTTTACATAAACTCTGAGATTTAGAAAAGAGGGGCACCATTGCTAGAACAAATTCAATTCTATTGTGTGACATGGGTCACAGATATTAAATCCTGCTTTGAATCCAGGATGAACCAGTGAATATCAAAATGTTTTAGCAAGAAGAGAATTAAAAAATAAATGGGGCCAAAATACTAAACTTTCCCAAGCTGCTGAGAAATGACAGTTCTTAGAGACATAGAAGACAATATATCTCAACAAAGTAGTCTAGAACATTAGAGAGAGCCAAACTAGAGAGTTGTAAAGATAATTCAGTCTAATGTGTTTAATCAGACAGAAAGCAATAAAGTACACTAACTACGAGAGACCTAGATATTTCATTTTAAATTATAAACCTAAATTGGAAATGTTAGTTTCCTTCCAAAGGCAACCAGCATACCCAAAGCATCTGTCTGCTTTAAATAATGCATGAAGAGAGAAAAAATTATTTTAACTTCCTTAAAAAAAACAAGAAGAATTTTTGTTAGAACTTTAAATTTACATTCTCGTTTCAAGAAAATAAAAATGCCTTGAGAGACATAAAGCATTCTTAGGCTAAAGCAATACATATTAATTAAACAATTCATTTTGGTGTTATTCAGAAAATATCGATATAACATATTTAACTAAGACAAACTATGAACACCTGTTCATCAAAGCATTAAGAGACTTAGAAGCTGATATTATGACATGATTTTTACTTTTAATCAAGATTTATTTTAATAAAAGCCTGATATCACAAGTAGTTCTTATGCACTCTTAGTAGTCCTATCTGCTCCAACAGGAATACTCACGAAGAACAAAAACAAGCAGTTATGTAAGTCTCTCTGCACAATTAGATTTTAATACATGTGGGAAAAATAATTTAACTATTAGCCTGTGGGTGAGAAGAACCTGAAAGGCACTGATTCCAAAAGAGCCCTGAATCCTTGAATTGGGAATAAATTAGATTAGTATGTAATATGACAGGGAAACAAAACAGGCAATGCAATTCTGATTGAGGCATCACATCACAGAAATAAGGAGAAAATAATCATCTCTGGTTTATTCAGATAAGAAAAATAGTAGCTATAATTAGGAAAAAAACCCATATAATTATGTTATTGAAAATGAAAACATTGAAGGATTTTTAGAAAAATATCCTGATAAGAAGAAATATTAGGCTGTGGCATAATAGTTTAGAGGAGAGAATAAAAAAGCAGAGCAGTGCATAGGATTTTAAATGCCATCAGACATAATGTTAGGTAAACTACTCCCAGGACAAGACTTCATTGGCTAGAAAGCAAGGTTCATAGATTCCTTTTTGTATTTCACTCGTTATTCCCTGAGCTTCCTAGCTGTGTGAATAGCACTAGAGATTCTGTGCTGGATTTGGATGCAGTGGCTCACACAAGATGCAGACAACACTTTGTGTGAGTGTGTTCCCTCTCTGCAGGCAAGACACCAAACACATCTCATGGCTGAGTCTAAGTGTGCTGAATTATGTCATAGCTAAATAACTATAATTACTTACATTAACCATAATTTAATGTAATTACCTAAATGATCACAGTAAGCTTGTGTCTCAAATTAGCAACTTTTTCCCCCATTCAAAGACAGATGTCCTTTGCGGCAACTGTCAGTGATTTGGATTTGTTTTGGTTTTGGGGTTTTTTCTATTCGTTATAACGTGTCTTCCTTGACAATTTAATTGAATAACTGTTACCTGACCCTCAGAGAACTTGCTTCATTCAAGAGTTCTGAATCCAGCTGAGAATTAAACAAATATGGAATCACAGTTCCTGCAAGACTGTAACAGATCAGAAGACTCAGAAAGTTTTGCACATTTTCTATTACAAAAATGTGGGAATCAGCTTTTTATTACCTCAACAAATAGAACAGTTCCAGCTAAAATTTTCTATGAGCTGTGATATCAATTTTAATGTTCAAAACCATGAAATACTCTATAAGCACTGACAAAGCTTTAAGAAAGTTTCTAAGACCAAATAGACTTTACATTTTCCATCCACATGGAAACCTTGACCCTTTCCACTTAGAAGCTGCTGAAGAGATGTTTTATGGAATTATCTGGGCAAGAAAAAAAAACATTAAGACCAAAGAATCTGGTCCTGAGGCAGATCCTAATCCTCTAGTATCAGAGGCAACCAGTTTAGCCTCAATGCAGAAAAGTGTAATGATCTAGGAAACCATCTGATTTGACTGCAAAAATAAGAAAACTAGAGAAGGCAGTGTAGGAAAAAGAATTAGACCACTGCCAAAAATTTATGAAAAAAAAATCTTGCAGGCCTAGTAGAAACTAAGAGATTAATGAAAAGATCATGACTTCTTAGTTAATAATTCTACGGGCAGGAAGGCAAGAAAGTTGTGACTAGAAAAATTCAGGGCTGAAGGAAGAGGAAACACTCTCAGCAGAGGTGGTTAGGTACACAGACTGTGAAGCCCAGAGCACGGTATCATACTTGCCAGCCCAACCAACTTTCAGCAAGTGGTGGGCTGTGTTGGCCCAGGACCTGTCACATTTATATGAACCATTATGAAAATTTCTCTCTTTGAAGTAGTGGGAAACAGTGTGCTGCAGGAATGAGAAAGCAAGACACTGTTTTAGACTTCACATGCAAGGTAATTAGTCCTACAAAGGGAGACCTCATCTGGAAAGCATGTTGCCTTCAGACCTGTGATTGTGCAAAAGGAAAAAGTCCTGTTACTCTGGGTGCCCGAAAGAATTAGCCAAAAGGAAAATCCAAGGCACGCAACAATGGCATTCTGCAGGGGATCAAGGCAAGGCATTTGAGAGGGCTGGGCACAGCAGTGCTGAAAGGAGAGCAGGATCAGGAGCTCCAGGCCATGTCAAGGCTGTTCTCCTTTGGCTTTGTATGATTTAGCAAAGCTTTCTTTTAGACCATATTTCTCCCGGTTCATATAATTTTTTGCTTGATAAACTAGATCAGTTGGTTAGATCACCCAGAGAGCACCACACAGAGAGTACACACATACTGTGAGTAGAAGCACTGCAGAGAAGATTTAGAAGAGCTTTAAAATTATACAGGTTCATACCACCTGCAGTGAATTTCTATAGCACAACACTAAATAAAAAGACACAGCTAATAGAATCCTCTGCATTTTGAACACAGCAAGTTTCTTTTACCTTTCTACAAGAGCCAGGCTAATCTGCCTACTAAGCTGAGAAGAGGCTTGATCCAGCAGTCCTTGGATCAGGTGCCTTCTCTCTGTGCCCAGTAATGTTGGTGTCTGGGTGAAGGTAGAGCAAGAGAAATACCACTGTACTTCAAAAGGAAAAGCAATTTAACTTTTTTTTGGTTTCATGGGAACATGAACTGCCTCTAGCCCCAGGAAACAGGTAAACTAGATCCTACAGTTTAGCATGCACCCTCCCATCCCACGTCCAAACCCTGCCAGAAAAATGAACCTATGCTAGTCATTTCCCCAGCTGCAGTAATAATTTTTAATAGCAAAGTTATCATTGTTATAATATCAAGCGTAAAGGAGCAGAAGTGTTGCTTTTTCTACTGTTTTTTAAAAAGTGGCAGCTTAAAGTGAGTCCCCCTATTCTTTATGGTTTATGACTTGTGATTCTTCTGCTTGTCAGCTGTTTTCAAAGTCTGCTTATTCTATGAAAATAGCTTGTGAGGCAGTCTTAAGTAAAGTCTCTAAGGATTAGAGAGAAATGTTAGTGGATATATGAACAAACCACCAGCAACAAGCAGGAGGTTTAAACCTGTTTGGCAGTAATAGATCCTAGCACGTAAGCTCTTTCTTTTTTTAATTAAAAAAGGGTTTTGCTAGCTCAGACCGGAGTTCTGTCTTAGAAGCTGCCAAACCTCGCAGCCTGATAGCTGCAAGCTTGCTGCACTCTGTGTGCCCATCTCCAGCCAGCAGTGAGGTTCAGCAGTCGTTCCCTGTAAGCATAAAATTGTCTTATGCAGCAAACAGATAGAGATATATCTGTTCTCTCACACACCACACAGAGCAGCACAGGCAGGGAACACATGACACTCACAAACAGGCAGCCTGAACCCTGTTCCTCCTCTCCAGCTGATCGAAGTTGAAGGCTGTCAGTAGAACACCACAGGCGACCATACATGCAGTTATAAACATGCACATCTGTATATGTGCATTTGCAATGTTGTTCCTGCCAGTCGCTGGCCTAGAAACTCAATCTATTCAGTAGCTGGTCCCTGATCCTCTGGTTTACCCAGCTGTGGATGCACAAACCTGTGAGCCCTTGGAGGTTCATGGTTTCACTCCAGCTGGTGGCACAAAGATCTTTTTACCTACTCACTGGCTAGTACAGCTTTAAATTTATTCATATTCACACATCTGCACTCTTAGGATGAAGAGTTCATCCACACAGACATTAAAAATAGCGCTTTCTAGGAAGATATGGCAAACTGTGTTAATTAAGCACAAGGTTCTGTCAGACAACTCCATCAACGAGCAAATTGAATAAACTCAATGAGGTCCTTTAAACGCTTCTTCTAGTTCTCCCCAATCCATTGTTACATTGTAACAATTCCCATAAAATATCCATAATAAGTTTTACATAAATACCAAAATGCTCTTTCACCTGCATTCCATTATGAGTCCTATTAGCCCTGTGGACTGTTGCACAAAATTATAAAGGACAATATTTCCTAATCCTTAAATAAATACCCTTTGTGAAAGTGATATAGATTAAATTATTTTTTAAAAACCCTGAAGCCTAACAAAATATAGTAACCAGTGTCAGCAAGTTAAAAAAACTTTTGATTTGTCTATACACAAATAATTAAATTAATGTTACCAGTACTTCTGAGATGGATGAGACAGTGGCTCTAATGCATGTCTTAAAATATCTAATGCAGAGGCAAACAACTTACCCACTGAGGGCTAAGTAGAGATGCTTCACCTCACAACCATGAGGTTTAAATATTTGCATTAGCCAGAGGAAAATTGAGAGAGAAACTGTCTGTAGTAGATCATAACCTTCCCACCTTTTTTGTATAATTTGTCTTGAAAATCTGGAATAATCCTTTAACATTCTCTTATGAACATCATGTAAAGTAATCTAAACTAAACTAAAAACTAAACTAAACCTAACTAAACAGTTAATAAAACTAAACTGAAGCAGATGAGTAATTGATTATTTTACCTGGAGATACTTCTTTACATCCAAATGGTGGCATGGACAAGAACAGGATTTTCTCCCAGAAAGAGTATGCTGGCCTTCCCAAATAGAACACAATTTGCCTTAAAACACAAGGCCAGTCTGAACCTGTGGGCAGGAAATAAAGATTACTACAGTCTGGTTTGAGTGAATTCACTGCCTAGGAGTTCTGCTTTCCAATTGATTTCTCAGTAAAGCTGCTGGATTTTGATGTAAGATTTTTACTTTAATCTTTGAGACTCTAAGTGATTACCTTCATCATGATATGAAAGATAGCTGACAGCCACAACAAATGGTAACAAAAGGTTTTTATCTGGATCCCCTTTGCTATAATCAGGACTTTCTCTGGCAAACAGCGGTGGTTTTTGAACCCGTTCACCTTCAATCTCAGCACACACATTTGTTTCTGTTTTCAGATGTGGAGCAGAGCCCACCCCTTCTCAGGTTATTCCTCTAGAGGAGATTGCACTAATTAACTTCATAGCGCCTGTCTTTCTCTCTCCTTAAGCCATGAGATTGAATGCATTAGACAGATAATAACCCAACTTCATGATGCAAAGCAACCAGGCAGAGTGGGATTTCATAGCCACAGCCTGCTGAACCATTCATACTGGATACTCAAGAAAATGAGGCCATTTAGCTTTGAATGGAAAGTGAGAGATGCAGCATGAGCAGAAATTACTAGAGCTCAATCTCTAGTTTTCTTTTTCCTTTTTTTTTTTCCCTAAAAAATTACTTTTCTGAGCATGTGTCATAATGCATAGTATTAAAGAGGAAAGAGAAATAAAGGTTCCTTATTCATCTGAGCGCTCCTAGGAACCTATTCTTCAAGTACATCACATGAAATTCATCAAATACCTACTAGGCTCTTGATCCTGAATAGCCTACAATTCCAAAAGGTCTTTCACAATCTACTATAGGTAGAAAAAGCAATAACAGAGAATAAGATTTTTTTTTAGTTACTAAATTCAACATTAAGGAAAATTATTTCCCAGCAGAATTTTAAGATTAAATCAGAACAATGCACATACAGTCCTCAAATATAGCCTACTAAATGCTGTATTGCTTATATGTACAGTAAATGTTAAAATATCTCTTTATTTTGATTTGAAAAAGTCAAGTTTCTTGAGCATTTTCAAAGCAATGCCACTCCTCAGATAATAAATAACTTCTCATCTTTGTTTTAAATTTTTACAGCTTCAATTTCAACAGATTTAAATTTATCTCAGTAAGAGAGTTGCAAAACATTTTTTTCAGCACAACTCTGACCATAATATGAAAGGGGGAAACACATATTTGTATATGTAAGAGTGTGAGTGTATGGATATATGTATATATACAGACACACAGAGAGATATTTCTAAAATACACATTTCTCTGTGTGTGTGTAGATGTATACACACACATACATGTTTCTGTGTGTATGTGTCTGTGCAGACAAGGTTCTCTGTGCTTCATATAATTTGTAATTTCATCTTCCCTTATCGAAAGAATCTATCAAGAATTCCACTAAGCTCAGTTATGAGCAAACTGAACCCTTAACTATCAAAACAATAAAACCCTATTTGTTTCCCAGAAAAAAAAGCTAAATCACTTTCATTGCCACAAAAGAAGTGTTAATATAGCATAGTTTTCTATGAATTTGCAATATACCAGTACATAGCACTGCCATTTCCATAGGCAGCTAACAAAACTTATCTGGAGCATTCATTATTGTCATGTTCTTTTCGGGATGTGGTAGGTTATGGCATCCATGGAGGAGCTGCATTCTTTGTTAGGTCACATATGATAGCTTCTAGCAATGTACATCACAGCTGTGTAACTCCAGAAAAGAAGGCATAAGGGAACACAGCTTTTATTTCAGCCCAGCAAATCTGCCAACATTTCATTCTACAGACATCTTAATCAGAGAAAATCATAGAGTTCCTTCCTAGCATCCTCAGTCACTATTTTTTATTCTTTTCCAATTCTTAAGACATCTTGTTCACATAAGTTCAGAAAAGCCTTTAGAGACCTTTGATACTCCCAGAATTACAGCTTGAGAATCATTGCTTCCAACCACGGTTCTTTCCTTGGCACTCTGCTCACATAATGCTCTGAAGTGCACGGTGTCATTTGGAGGGTAGAGCACAAAATCGAGTGACAAAAAGCATTAGAAGAAAAAAGAAGAGACGTGATTTGAGGTGGGATGTTGAAGTAAGAGGAACAGACAGATAGATCAGAAGAGCCCTGATGTTTTTTCCTACACATCAGCAAGCCTTCAACAGTAGGAGAGGAAATATTGTCTGTTGAGATGGACTATTGCCTAATAGCTAAGGCAATTTGTGGGAGATGCAAATATGATTCCCATCAAACAGAGGAGGGATTTTCAGGTTAACTGTGAATTCTCTCACATCATTAACAGCTCCAGCTTCTGTTCTGCAACATTTTTAAAAGGGAAACATAAACAGAAAGTTAAGTGCCTGGAATCTACTCCTCTTTGGCAAGTGGCAGACACCATCATAAAAACCAAGAATAAAATGCTTCAGGGCATTTTTAAAATTTAGGCACTGGCCAAAAAAACACACTCTTTCATATCAGACAGAGGATTAGTGGATTAAAAGTTTGCACTTCAATGCTGAAATTTCACTCCATCTTTAGCATAAAGAATTGAGGTTTTTCATTGCTTCTCAGCCTTTGGGACACTCCCAACATGAGCAAATCATGACATTTATCAGAACTCTTCAGTAAAATGCACAGCTTCAAGACAGGACACCGGTATAGAGAAAAGCTAACCACAGTGTCAACAAGTTAAAGTGGTGATTAAGTTGTTACCTTTCAGGGCTATCAAAAATATCTCAGCAACCACTGAAACTGCCTAAAGTCTCTACACATCACTGCAATACATTGCATGGCAACCCACCTGCTCTGCGGCAGCTGACTGGTGTTCTTCCCTTCTGCTGCCATGACAGTGCTGCTATTAAAATGTAATCAATATAATTCCATGTGTGATCCTGACCTAGCTTCAGAAAGGCATATAATTGGATTATCTATTGAATTGTAACCTCACAACAACTGCAGATGTGGCTTTTTTGTATCTTACTCAGTCAAGGACAGGTGAAGTATGAGAGCATGTTATTGAAAACAGGAAATTTTGTTAATAAATCTACATTTAATAGATTTCAGTATGACCAGAATCTCCTCCAGTCTGGAATCTTAATCTTTCCAATTTATCAGCACAGTAACTTTGAGAACATGAATAAAGGAAAGAATTAATGGAGATAATCCAGTCTGGGAATAGTCTTTTTTTCCTTCTCTCTCATCCCTATCTCCAGGGATCTGAGGTTTTCCCTCTGCACATCACACAAAGGACTGAAGAGCTCATTAGTTATCAGGTAATAAAATGCAGTCACTTAGCCTATGGTATATAAACAAAAATTAGGAATTATGTTAGCACTATAGGTTTCAAACTGGCGTCTGTGGCTGTGTTGCAGTAGTAGCACGAAGCACCAGAAGCATTTACTTGACGTTTACCCTACAAGCTTGTCAGTCAAATTATTTCTGAATTATTCCTGGATCCTTGGCTGGATACAGTACCTAAAGTGGGGCTCATGACTAAAACCTTGTATCTTTATTCAGCACTGCTATCCTTATTTAGGGCTGGGGCAAAACAGAGATCTACTTTCTTTTGAAGAGCAATAGGAACATCCATGCTGTTCCATAGGGACAGTGATCTTAATAGTTATGAGATAATTACACAGGACTGGACATTTCCTGAATGCTTTAATTAACACATTTCCAACTAGGAGAAAGGCAATAGACATGGAACTGCTACAAATATTTAAAAAGAAAAGCCACAATCAAAGCACTGTTCTTCCCAATCTCAAGCAGGTGAGACAAAAAAAAAAAAAAAAATCAGAGACCTTGGTCTAGAGAGAAAAAACTAGAAAAGTAAGGAGAGGTTTTTCACAGACCAGAAGTTGACAGCTAAATACAAAACAACTTCTCTCTCTTCTGTACCTTTGTTTCCTTCTGTAAAGCTTCTTAGGGGTGTTGGCTGCCCAGCATATTGTACAGGTGAATTTTGGTCTGGCTGAGCTCATTTTCCCCACAGCAGCCCTCACAGCACTGTGCTCTGCACTGGTAGCTGGAAAGGTGTTGGTAACACACCACTGTTTTGGCTCCTGCTGTGCAGTGCTGGCACAGCATCATTGCTGCCTGCCCAACATTCCACCCTCAGAAACAGGCTGAGGGTGGGCAGGATCTTGGGAGGGGACACATGGCAGCTGACCCAAACTGAATAAAGGATATTCCATAAAATATGGTGTCTGCTCAGCTATAAAATCTAAGAGAAAAGAGGAGGAGGAAGCAGCAGGCACTCATTATTTGTTATTCATTTGTGATGATATTTATGATATTTGCTCTCTGGAGTAACCATTACACAGGCTAAAGCCCTGCTTCCTGGGAAGTGGCCAGACAGCACCTGCTCATGGAAAGTAGAGAATAAAATCTTTTGGGCTTTTTGTTTGCTTGCATGGACATGACCTTTGCTTTTGTTTTAGCAAACTGCCTTTATCTTAACCCACAATGTTTGTTTCGATCTTATTTTCTGCTCCTGTCCTACTGAGGAGAGGAATGACAGAATGACTGGTCACCAGGCGCCCACCAAGTCAATGTCAACCCACCACAACAAAGAAGCTCAGATATCTGTTTGGGGAATAAGACTGTCTTTGAGTTGTATCACAGACATCTTATCCAGCATATTTTCATTTCAAATAAGACAGGGAGCTGAAGAGGAGAAGAAAAGGGATTATGGGTTTTTTTGAGCTTCACACTGTGACTCATTAGCACACAGCTAGGCATTCTCACAGCCCCCAATGCTGACAAGCCCCAATATCCCAGCACATCTGGCTTGTTGTTTAGGCTTGATTTAACCACTACTTTATCCCATAGCCAGCTTTGGTTTTCTATATTTACTCTATTTTAAAGGAAAGAATAGTTACCATACCAATGTAATTTTATTGCTGGGTTATGGCAGGATCCTGTCAATGAATAACCACAGATTTTGGAATATGCCAGGAAGTATTGCTGTGAAATAGTCATGCAGGCAATTGGACAAGAAATGCAACAAAAGAGTGAAATTCCAGGATGACAATCAAATCCACTCTGTTATTATGTTGTTTATGCCAAAGCCCATGGCTCTGCTATTGTTAAGGGTCTTGTCAGCTTTGCCATTATATGTTCTTATTTTCAGGGATTTGTTTGTCACAGTGACTCACTCCAGGCAAAGTGAAAACATTAGGAGACTAAAATTTGGCCAAAGGCAAAGAGCATTGTTTACAGCTGATAGAGTCACAGTTGGACCAACTCTCTGCTCTAACAATGTCAAAAAATAAATGGAGATGTAACCATGTATTCCTATAAAATGAAACTCTGACAAGAATTTTTTTTACAGTATCAGAACCTATTAAGACCTAAAATGTTGGTGAACAAGACAAAATTTAGTCAGAGAAATATGATCAGTCATCCATCAGAGTAATTTTCATTCATCCCCAGTTCAGAATTACAAGGTAGGAGCAAAAGTACTTTGACATCTGCATCCACATGGTCAGATTCTTCCTGCACACACAGGCTGAACTCAGTACACTTTGAACTCATCTAAGTATCTATTTCTATGTCCTCTAAAGAAGCAACAACCTTCTTCAGGTAAAATCGACAGTCCTAAGATGTAAATGGAGATCCAAATACCCACAAGCCTTGGATAGGGTCACACTCCAGTTCCCATATCATAACTCATATGAAGGAAACCAGAAGGACCCATGAAGCCACTCCATACAAAAGAGACATGTTTCAAGCATTCCCTCTAGGTAGATCATATAAGATAATAATTCCCTAATTTTTTTTTAATTAGCTCTCTCATTAAAAGATGAGTAATAAACTATGGATAAACACAGATGTATGTTTTGCTTAATTTTTAATAACCATTGAAGCAAAATTTCAAGGAAAACTCATATTTTCACTTTTGCAGAGAAACTCTTCCAGTAGTCTCATCATCCAATTCATAACTAGAAAATGCAAAAATGTTTCTTGACATAATCAACATTTGAACCATGTTTTCTCAAAAATAAAAAAGGAGAAATTTAGACATATAAAGAACAAACAGCTTTATAAAATAATGCACATTTCTGAATACCTTCTTAATTTCAGAGAAATATATGTAAGCTTAAATGTCACAGATAATTGGATTTAAATAGCTTACCAGGATTTCTTTACTTATGTATATACATGGTACTCTTGCCAGCAGGGAAAAGAATGTAACATAGGGCTGGGGGCAAGGAATGTTCAGTTTCCAGCTGTGTGTTCACTGCCTGTGTGGTCCCAAAGAAGATGCCTTACTGTCCCTCTAAAGAATGGTATCACGAGGTGTTCAAAGACCACAGGCAACAGATTCAGCCTTTCAGAGGAAACAAAAGATGATGCAAGGATAGCTTCTAACATTGAAAGACTTATTCCCCACTTTGATCTGTAAATTAAGTGACACCATCAACTGTTGGGGGGACACACAGAATAGTTTAAGCTCTGAAAAGTACATGTCTTTAGTCAGCAAGCACATTTAGAAGCATTCACCTGAATGTTTTGACTACAGTACATTCCTACAGTACTCACAAAGACAAGCCATCCCAAAGCTTTGATAGACAGTGGCAAATGCTCCTGGACAAGGACAGCAGTATTAAAGCACCAGAGTCATCCTGCCAGATTTGAAACCTGTGCAGTTATTTACAACATCTTTTCCCCACACCTCCAAGTTCTAAACCTTAAATCTCCAGTTACTGCAAACACTGGGAGGTCTCATGTATGGTGCTAATAACTTTGGCAGAGCAGCAGGAGACACTATAATTGCCTCAGCAAAATTCCTTCATTTATGTGTCTACATCACTGAAGAATTTGCAATTATTTTTAAATATTTGCTGATGTGTCTTTTAAAATATATTTATAGACCTAACATTTTGTGCAGCTTAGAAACTGTAAACTGCACAACCTATTTATTATTGTTTTGCATGTTACACTTCACTGACACCGCAATGTCTCTAATGGAAAAGAATCCTGGTACATTTATTGCAATGTGAATTTTAACAGTTCCCAGACAACACAGGTACTGTTCTCCAACTGTAAAGAGTCAACATGAGCTATTGCATTTCTAGTGGACTACTAGGATAAAATGGAAATTACAAAGCACATAGAATATATAAACCAAAAAAGTGCTCCAATATCCTCAGATGATACTCATCATTATGCTAAAATTGCCTTCAATTTAATGCACAATCATAATATCTCCATGGTCAGAGTAATTAGGAATGGTTCTCTAGGCTGTTCCCTCTAAGTGAAGAACATTAACTATTTTGATAACTTTACTGTACTTTGTTGTGCATATTTTCCTTCACCAGGACAAATTGGAAGTAAATAATATCAGTAGAGCATTAAGAACGATGAAGAAAAATTCATTCACATGAACTCACTCAATATCCCTTGGTTAAGAACTTGGCTGAAAAGGGGAGTTTCACCAATAATAATTTTCCTCACAGCTGAACAATTCTTTGTACAAGTGGAAACTTTTTTAAATTATGATTTGAAGCCCCTCTCAGGTAATACTCAAATACCTTAAGAAGGGTAATTCTTTTTAAATCCCAGAATAAGCCTCAACATTTGCAGTGGGCTGGGGAAAGGAAAGGGCAACACAAAATTGCTTTATGGAGTAAGAAGCAAGACGTAGCAGCAAGATGGCTTAGAAGAAATTGTCACTGTTATTAAAAAGATGCATTTGAAAGCTTATTTCTGGGTAAATACAGGCAAAGCATAGTAGTGAACTTCTGTGGGATAGAATCATGATTTCGAGTCAACAGCACCAGAAGTCTTGTCCATCATCTAACAGTCAGTAAGACAGGCTCAGGTGATCTCTAAAAGACAAGACCAAGATGACCTAAGGACTTTCTTGAAGAAGTGAATTTTTGCATCGAACTTAAAATTTGAGACTTTTGAAACACTGTGCCACTGATGCAGGAAAGACAATCATAAATCCAAAAGTAACTGGACACATTAGCTAAATTTCAAGGTAAGCTAGTATAAAACCCAGTCTGAAAATAATGTATTTTTAAAGAAATTAAATTGCCAATAATTAACTTTTAAGAGCAGCTGTTACAATAGTCACAAAAGTTCACTTATAATTACTGATTTTTTCCCAACACATCCTCCCTCATCTAACTAATTTCAGACTAAATGGAGAACTGTAGAAAGCTATTGCATTGCTACACACAAAACAGATCACTAACTCACCTTCATACACTTTTCTGTGAGATCACTGAAGCTTTCTAGTTGAAGTATCCTTCTAAAGCACTTGACTCCTCCAGACTCAACAACTACCTGAAATCTCAACAGAAAATTAAAAGCTGTTCACAAATTACATTGAACAATGATTTTATTTTAACTTTAAATGGAATTAAAGCAAAACAACAATGAAAGAGCAAAGCAGTCAACTTCAAGTGTAGCTATGTGGCCACTTTGGAGTACTTTTTCCTTTTGGAGTACTTCTAAGTAGTTGGATTGTACTGAAGGCTTCTCTTAAAAACTGAAGTACAATAAAGGGAACAATTCCAGAATAACTGCCATTCTAAAGCTGTAATCAGTTAAGAAGCAGAGAAGATATTTAGCCAACCTCACTGAGGAATCAACACGAAATTCAAAATACGAGTAATACTAAATTCTGAGGTGATTTAGCACATCAGTTTCTTGAGAGCAATACTGAGGGCAGTGATTAAAAATACCCACAGAATGCAGGAGTGAGTCTTGCATGCACACACACCCACACACCCATCTCTAAGCCCATTTCTTGTGCTGCAGGGGAGCAGCTCTGCAATGCACTGCACTGCAGAGAAGAGACAGCCCTAGAAGTGAGATAGCCATTACAGAGGAGGATTACTGCAAGTGCAGGGGAGCCCTCCAGTGGGATACAGTCATCATAGCGATTTCTCCGTTTCTCCAGTGCCTCTGGCTCAAACTTTGTGGAAAGTGCATTGCCATACAGATCACAGAATCACAGAATGTGCTGAGTTGGAAGGGACCCACAAGGATCATCGATTCCAACTCCCTACCCTGTACAGCACCATCCCCAAGTGTCACACCACGTGCCTGAGAGCATTGTCCAAATGCTTCTTGTCTCTGTCAAGGCTTGGTGCTGTGACCAATCCACGGGGAGCCTGTTCCAGGGCCCAAACACTGTCTCGATGAAGAACCTTTTACTAACATCCAGCATCAGCCTCCCCTGACACAGCCTCAGGCCACCAGTCCCTTGGGTCCAGTGAGTGGTCACTCTTCTCACAGAGCAGGGATCAGTGTCTGCCCCTCCCCTTCCCCTCAAGAGGAGGTTGCAGAATGTGATGAGGTCTCCTCTCAGTCTCCTCTTCTCCTGGTTGGAGGAGCACAAGCTCAAGTCCTTGGTCTGCCATGGGGTTAAGCCACTGTGTGATCTGCTGCAGAGCGAGGCCAGAACCCCTGCTCAGTGCTGAAGGACAGAGAAGCAGCTGCGTAGGAGAGTTTTTAAAAATAAATTCACCAAGAGCAGAAGAAGACAGGCACATACGTGTGTAACTATGTAAATACTACAGAAGTTTCAAAGCACAGCCAGCCAGCTCTCCTCTGGCTCATTTCTGAGGCCTCGCCTCATTTCTTCATAACCACTGCTGCATTTCTCAGGAAAGGCCATTAACTGTAATGAGTCAGAACAGCATCAGAGAAAACAGAACTTTTTTGCTAGAAGTGCCTGTGGATTAATGCCAACATTGATCAGCACTGATCAAAGCATTGATCAACTCTTATCCTTCCTGTTTCAGGGGTCTTAATGAAGCCTAAATTGAGATCCTAAGCCACAAGAGAGATCTCCAGCAACAAGGGAAGCCTCCACAAGAAATACCAAGGGACTGTTTCAGTCAGCTGGCATTACAGTGTCCACAGCCCATGGGAGGAGCACTCCTATGAGGATACTTTATCTCAGAGCAAATTTCATACTTCTGACTGCTCAATTTGTTGCCACTCAATTTCATTTTGTCTCATGCTGACTTTGGGAAGGGGTGTTTGTGTCTAAATATCCAAGGACAAACTAGGTCAAAGAAACAGAATCTGAGATGGTTTGCTTTTCAGGTGTTTGAAGGCATGCAGTTTTCCTAAGATTTTCTCCTATAATTCCACAGATTTCAGTTTGATCTCCAGGTTCTTTAGTCACTTCAGAATATAAACCTTTCCACTACTGTACATCACAAAACTTTTAATGCTCAGCCCTCACACAGACATCCTCTTGATTTCAACATAAAGTGCAAGTATATTCAAGTGTCAACAGAAGAAAACCTCTGTTGTAGTTTAAATTGCGTGATTTACAAAGGAGAAAAACGTCTTAAATTATTCCTTAATGCTATATCTCTAAAATTCAAAAACTATGAAGAATCTAGGCCTGCCTCAGTTGGCAAAGCACTGAAAATGTTTTAAATTCTAAGAGCAAATAGGCAGAACATTGGTGTTTCAAAAAGAAGGCAAAGACTAATTAATAGCAAGTCAGAAAAAAAATACGGTTTTGTTCTGCACTTTCATTATTTTCCATTCAGCAAGAACTAAAACTGGTTGTACTTAAATATTTCATTAAGGTTTAAATTTTCAAAGGTTGAAACAAGCTGTTCAGTGCTTAAACGCTCACAATACAGAAAAAATAAAATAGTGTAATCACAATAATTACAGAGAAAGAATAAAGAATTTCTTTCACTGATGTCAATAAAACTAACTTGTGCAAAATGAAGGGTTACATCATCATTGTATCAATTTATTAAACTAGAATACATTAAAAATCATATTTATACAATTATCTCTTCTAAACTAAGCCAAACCCCAAGGAAATTTAAAAAAAAAATCAATTTATAGAGGAAAAAAGAGGATTACTTCACTGTATAACATGAAGTTCCTATTTCTTATAATATTCTCAACATATGCTCACAACATTCCTGCCCATAGTATTAGTTTACAGAATAATTAATAGCTATTATTGATGGTTATACAGCACAGCTTCTCACTTTAATAGAAGAGTACTTTAATACATAAACACTTTTAATGAAATATATTCTAATAGAAGAGTATTTTAAACAGAAATTAAGGTTAAAAAAAAGCATTTTCTAAAAAGGAGTTCACACTGAATAGTTAATTCTTACATTAATCTCACAATAAAAACTGTCTGATTTATTTTGCAGAGTAACCTCTCTGCTTGAGCAGGAAGGGAACTAAGCCTTTTCTGCTATCAGACCCAGCAGGAAACAAGCATGTGCACACACATAGACTCTGTGTCCCTGGGACAAATCCCACCATTGAACTGTGGCTAAAAATTAAAAACATTTAACTTCATTACACTACTGAACATACCTGCCATGGATGTGTGATCAAGGAAGGGAGATGGGGCATTGAGGGGTTTGGGTCTTTAAGGACCAACCTGGAATTTCTACATCTTTCCTCCCAAAATTCGGCAAGACTGGTGAAATCATGTTGTCACAGGCTCCTGAATGATATTTTGGCTTCACCTGTTGTGGGGTCTGTAGATAGAGCTGCCCTGCCCCTACAAAATGCAATTACCAGAAGGAAGCAGTTCACCACACACCTGAGGTTCAGCCTGCCCTGCTGCAAACACAGAACTACGCCCACTGAAACATTTCTCACACTAAGTGGAGAAACAGGGTACTAAGTCAGGTGTGTATTTAAGTTTTATAAACTATTTACATGAAAAAAAAAAAACCATTAAAGCATGAACTGACTTTAAAAAAAAAAATTCTAGAAGCTAATTTAATTTATCCAAAAGTCACCATTTTTTGGCAAATAGAACAGTTTTGCCAGAATCCATATAATTAGGATTTAAACTTGAATGGTTGGCACCATCATTTTTAAAATGTTTTCCAGCAAAGACATAAATAATTTTGCTTGGTTTTGTTGGTTTCTCTTCTAAGAAAAAAATCCTCATCTTTATGTTTCAAACATAACAAAGCATGACACAAACCCCACAGTGATGTGTTGAATAATGAGGAGGCAGTCATCTGACAAAGCACAGCATTGCTTCGTCATCAGGAAATCTGATCAGGACTCTTAGAAGGAGTTAACTCACTTACAGACTGCACAGTTACAGCATATGTTGCCTTAATACTTCACTGCTTTATCAATATTAAGATGCAGTCCTGTTTGTAGGAGCATTTGGGAGATGCTGGTGCTTTCACTGGATGAACTGCTGGCCCTCAGAAAGTGCTCTGTGGTAGACCAGATTATTCCCAGGCTTGAATATGCCAAGTTTCCAATTTTTATTTGATATACACAGTAATACAACATATGCTACAGTGACTCTGATAACAATTTAATTCCAGATCAGGGTCAGGCAGAAGCAGGAGAAAGGCTGCAGGGAATCAAATTCTGAGGATGCACGAAGCCATGATTAGGGTGTAACTCATGTGGAAAAGCTTGGATTTGATCTGTACTCTTATTTTATCTGTGACCTGCTCCAACCCCAACAGAATAATTTGGTCCAAAGGTTCACTTGGAGTCCTCTCATTTCAAAATCAGCAGCAAAACAAGAAAGAAAGGCACACATGAGGGACTGTCAGTTGGTTAAACTGCTTTTGCTATACCCAATTCAATAGAGTGATAGTAATTTATACCAGCTGAGAATCTGCCCTGGTGTGTTTAATATACTCTTGAAGTCCTTTAAAAACATACCAAGTTCACCTACTAATTTTCTCCAAACTTTGGAGGTCACCCCTACCTACTTCTGAGCCAAATTCTCTCTGAAACAGAATGAGAATGGTACAATTTCTCTGCATGGAAAGAGATCAATTCCTCCTAATTTACAAAGATTTCAGTGAACAAAGTGATGATTCCATGTACTGTGATGTCTCCTAAATAAATATAATGGCAGAATCAGTGCTGTTGCTGGCTATTCAACAGGAGGCTATCATCCCTACTAACAATATGTCAATATGCTTAATTAAGGATTAGAAAGCAGAAGAAAGATCAAGTTTGTGACAGGTTTTCAACACAAAGTTCACAAATGCATATTTGCATCCCAGGAGATAAAGAAATTAATCACAAGGTAGCAAGCTACATGCCAGGGAAAGCTACTGCAAGATAAACAGTGATATGACCACATTCATCAATTCAAAACTAGCTTAAAAGTAAAAAAAGTCATTCTAATAGTACATCCATGGAAACATATTTTCTTATTTAAAGGCCAGGAGAAAAGAAGGAAAAGAAGATAACAAAAATTACAAGCTCAGAAACTTACACAAGCTCAGACTCAGTGCGACTGACCAATAGAATTGTCTCTATATTGTTAAAATACTTTAAAAGTAATTTGGAATTTTCAGGAAAAAAAATAGGAAATTATCTTAGGTCTAGAGACAATGACTGATTTAGTTAAATAAACCTCCTGAAAAGCTTTCTGTCAAAGCAAAATACAATTTTGCATTTTGTATCACCTGTGAATGGCATTTTACTGCTTAAATCACATTCCCTGCAGAACAAATAATCATCCGTGTATCAAAGGCAAGAAAAATTTCTCATAGTGACTGAAACTTCTTTAAACTGCAAAAGATTCTGGAGAGATGTAAGAAAAGTCACATACAGCTCCATACCCTTCTGTAATTCCCCTGGATATGGATTAGCAGGACCTCCTGAATCAAGGTCAGTGTCTTCTCACGAAGTCAACCAAGCTATTTCACCTTCAGCAAATTCATCTCAAGCCTATGCCTTTCTGAAGGCCAGGAACCTTCTTCTAGAGTCTAATCTAGCTTTACCCATGGAAAAATTAATACATCTGACCCACCTTTTACCATTCTTTTCTAACTCTTGATGCCTAGCTTTTACCCTGGATATACTTCTACTGCACAGTCAGACCTTTTCTTGCTGCCTGAACAAACCTGCTTCTTTTAACTTGTTCTGAAAGAGTGAGTTTCCATTCCCTGGTCATCCTAGCACCACTTTGTGCAAGTTTTTGGGTTTTGAAATAATTTGAACTCACAGAGTTTATATGAGAGTAAATCTGTAGTAGAAAGGAATTGGCTGTGGTCTAAGGGATAAACTTAATGATACCTGTGTGCTCTAGACTATAATTGTTGCTCATAAGGGCGAAATAACACTAGGTTAATAACTTGGCCTCCCCAGTCTCCTTGCTTTCCCTTGTTTCCTCTCAAAATGCTTTATTATTAATTGGAAAGAGCATATCACAACAAAATTGGAATGCAGAAACTTGTCTGTGCCAAGGAAAAAAACCCCTCTTCCTAACCTCAAGGACATTTTGCCATTAGTAAATGCCTCATATAAAACTAAAAATAAATGCCTCGACTCAGCTTACAAGATTTTCTCTCTACAGCTTCTCCCCACTGCCAAACCACAAAACCCAGACAAGGGCAAGAAAGCCTTGGGTGCCTTATTTCTTGTCCCTGAAGGTTATGGTTGCTTACACATTAGGCCATGCTTCAAGAACTTACAGCATAGAGTGATCAACTCACTACTATTTTATTTCCGCTTAGTTTCATTTTTTAAAATTATTCCTAGTTTTAAATGGAAATGTGTACCAATGCACATAATTTTATATTTTGTCATACTGATCCCTGAAGCCTTATAATTTTATTTCTGCAAACATGTATGTGAAATGGCCTTGGCTGCTACAGTCAAAGTCTCCAGTCTTCTTATTTTTCTTGTCTTTTAGAAGATTGAACAAAACTTTGCGGAAAATGCCCAGAAGACATTAATCATCCTTGTTGCTATCCTGGGTTCCACCGCTAGATAAAAAATTGCCATGTGAAAAAGGCAATTTCAAAAGCAGAGGGAAATTCTGGCAAGGAGGCTTTACTGAATTCTTTGGTATTTTCATAAGCTGAAGGACTGAGATTTTCACTAGTCTCAGGCTGAATCTCCCCTGTTTATTCCTACAAATATGTGACAGTACAGCCTAGATTCATACAGTTGAAAAAAAATTACCATCCTTATCAGTTCCCTCCCCAGCGAGTTGCAAAAACTAGATGTGGTAGGATAAAGACACTAATTTGCACATTATTGGCAATGACTAAGGAGATACAGATACACTTACATCAACTGTGACAGCCTCACTATGCTACAGGTAACAGCTCTAGACTTCGAAAATGCTGCACTTTTTATCAGGTAAAGTAATTTGCTGACTGAAATAGGGGCAGTACTGCCTGATAAGGTCAGTTCTTAGTCAGCACAGGCATCTGATTACTTCTTGGTACTATCATAGGCTAATTTAACTTAAAAGGGACCTAAGAAGGTCATCTGGTCTGACCACGCAACAGGGGAATATTTGCCATTAGATAAAGTAGCTCAGGGCCTTATCCAATTGAGTTCAGAGTGTTTTCAAACATCTTCCACACTTTCTTGAGGCAACATCTTCCAATACCTGATTGCCCATGATTTTTTCCCTAATGTCAATTAAGATTTTCCTTGATGCAGCTTGTGTCCATTGCCCCCCATCCCTTACCTGTGTACTACTTGAAGGACACTGGGACCACCTTGACTATAGAAGGAACAAATCCTTCTCCCATTGGATAGCTGAAAACATGCATTTATGCACAGAAAACAGATGAGGATAAAGCCAAACACCACTATTTCAACAGTTGTGATAGTTCAGAAGACTGAGACATTCTCTTACACAAGAACTAAAAAGGACTGGTTCAAACCATGAAAAAACCATGATTGCTAAATTAACATCAGTAAGGTTGACCTCCTCAAGAATGGGAAAATTACCTGTTTAGACAGGAATCCCTGTAAGAATTATTTTATAAATGGGTTTTCTGGTTTAGTCCTGCTACCTTGCAAAATTATATTTCCATTGTGTAAGAGGTGGCAAATAATGAAAAATATTTAAATGATTCATTAAACTTTGTCATGCACATTACTGAGATAAAGCTCATACTCTTCTTTCAGGCAAGCCTTAATAAATTGCTATTTTTTCCCCTGAAGCAACAGTGATTGGATATTGATTTAGAAAAGGTAAATGGATATGATTAAAAAAAAAACTACATGAGAATGAAATTATAACAATGTGGAATCTCATTGTATGATGAAATGTAATCATATTATATACACTACACACCATGGGAAGAAAAAAAAATTGCACAGTTCTTTCATAGGAAGCAAAGCAGAGGTAGAAAAGTCACCATTCATTGTAGAACAGGGAAAATCCATCCCTGGAGCGAGCTACCTGAGCTTTTTCTCAGTCTCCACATGAATTTTATTAAGGCTTCTATTTCATTCTTTCAAACTTGTCTTTGTTTTTCTCTTGCATAAAGGATGAAGGAAAAACTCAATTATGTTTTTTTTTTTTTTTCCAAAACATTATTCTAAATGGCATTATTCTAAAGCTTCTGCCACACCAAGAGTGGAGAAATTCAGTGTGTTTTGTATGGCTTGCACATGACCTCTGCATCCATTTACAGATGGTTGGTTAAGTTCACAAGGACTGTTAATTGTAAAATACCCTTAACTTATGGTGGTAATTTATTTTTAAGGAAATACATAAATTGAGCTGAAGTGACACATGCAAATCCAAAAGAATTTGATTTCATTTTCCTATCTGATTTCAGTTCACCTCTCTTTAATGTCCACCTCTCCCTCAGCATTTCAGCAGACAGGAGGTTTTATGCCATGTTTTATGCCATGTTGTTCCCAACCCAAACATAACCCTCATCTTATAACAACATCCCAGAGTTAACTCTGACTTACCAGAACACAATTCCACCTTACCCCTGCAAAACTTGCAAAATCCACCAATAAATCAATCACTTCAGAACCTGGTATCCCTAAACTTAATCCCAACCCTGACTGTTAAACAATTACACTGGTTTTTGTCCCTCCCAGGTATAACAAGACAGGTTGTATGCCCCCTATTCTGGCATTCTGAGTAGATGAAACTTCCAGCCCACCATGGTCCCAAGTAAGAGTGAGTTCCTCATTTGGATAAGTCCTTTCCTACTCTCCAAGCAACAGGTGTGTTATAGGTGTGTTTCCTCCTTCCTTACCCCTACAGTGAAGATTCACACCTTTTCCTGTTCACAAAAAAAAAAAAAAAAAAAAAAAAAAAAAAAAAAAAAAAAAAAAAAAAAAAAAAAAATTTACACATCTATACTTTTAAGAAGCTGGAAGTTGTGTGCACATTTGAACATTTATGCCAAGGTTAAGCCTACATTGCTGTGAAGAAAGAAGGTCTGGGGTCTGATCTGAAGCTCTTAAACCCAAAGTCTCACACACTCTCAGTGCAGCCAGAGGAGCCCATTTACATTTTGGTACATTTTCCTTCTCCCTGCCTCATTCCTGGAATTGTTCAAGACCAGGCTGGATTGGACTTTGAGCAACCTGGTCTAGTGGAAGGTCCCCACACATAGCAGGGGAGTTGGATTTAGAGGACCTTTAAGGTCCTTTCCACCCAAACCATTGTATGATTCTATACCTTCATGGTTATAACTACCTAATATAATTCCTAATTCTAACTCTAGCCTTAGACTGAAATTCTAATAGCTTGGGATAGGAAGAATCTGTTATGGATTGGTAAGATATACACATCAGAGAGAATAGAGAATACCTGATTTTTGATAATAATGGTTTTTACCCTGATCCTCGCCAAGAAAACATGAGATTGTTTGTCTGAGAGCTTAGGTTTTTATAAGGCTGGAATGGAAGAAATCCATTTCTTAGTCAATCACCCGCAGTACACAGAGCTAAAATGATTTACAGAACCAACAGGGACAAGTAACTCCGGGACAGATTAGTCTCTCCAGTCACAGTAATTGCACTCAAGGAAGCGACTTACAAAATCAGGATATTCAGGTTATGGTCAGAGTTGTGAGTAGAATTTCTGTTCGGAACAACAAGGGGAAAGCTAAACTGACACATTGTTACCTGTGCCAGGAAGCAGTCAGGGGTCTGCGTAATAGGAGAGATGATCTAGCCAGTAGTCTACCTAGAATTAAATAAATTAGGGGTTAGGAATTGGACACCTGGGGAGTACAAAAACATTAGGTCCTCCAAGACCAACATGGCTAGGATGAAAGAAGGTGCTGGCAGAAACAAGGCTATGGTTACTATGTCCTCATTTGGCATCCAGGGCTTCAGCTGAATCAAGACAAGGGATGGAGACGGAATAGCTATCAGGGTTATACTGAATTGTGCAGACCTTGAAGCTGAAAGCCACTGCCAGGAAGGGAGAGTAGCTAGAAGACTCCTGAGATAATAACAGCACAATAGACTGTAGTGTTAAGTTGTAGAATCAAGATTAAGCGTATCCATAACCTACAAGACATTTGGGGGTCTGTGGTAGTCCTTGGCAAATTATGGAGGGTTCAGAAAGAACTTGAGAAGAGTATTTTTCAAAGATAATTTAGGTAACTTCTAATTTTCCGCCTCCATGTATTCATAACCAATTTATATTAATTTGTTGTTGCATTCAGTTAATGACCCAATGACACAGGAATCACTATATCCATGTTCAAATTATTAGGCAATTAAAATCATCTTCTCACAAAAACCCTCTTGAACTCTAAATCAGATGGAGGGTCTGCGTGGGCCTTACTTGCAGCCTGGGAAGGTTACTTTCCAGTTTAGCCAGAGAGCCCTGCACAAGAGAACAGCTCAATGGTCACTCCAAGGGCTGCAGGCAGCTGCCCACAGCCAGCAGCACAGCTTCTGCTTTGCTTTCTCTAGTTGTCTTCAGTCCATAGGTAACAAAGACAGAAGATGAAAAGGCCTGTGTAGAGACAGGCAAAGAGTAATGAATTGGTCCTCACTTTCAGACTAACAGTAAAGAGGAAAGAGAGCTCAGATTCAGCAACTGTGTATTTCTCCTAGCCCAGAAGATAACTACTTAGGCATCATTCAGCTGAGTGGATCTTTCTTAAAAATAAACAAAAAAAACAAACCCACAAAAAGCAGTTCTTCAGCTGAGTGGATCTTTCTTAAAAATAAACAAAAAAAACAAACCCACAAAAAGCAGTTCTTCAGTTCTTCTAAATTCCAACACAAGAAATAAAAAATATAGGGGTGAGTACCCCCAAGCAAGAACAGTTTCAGGGATAGTTCAATGGAGAATTAAGCCCTCTCTGAGAAATGGAACACAGAATACAGAACAGCTGGAAGATAAATGCAGTTTTTGCCCAAACATGAGAGGCTGAATTTGAACCTGTACATGAGACTGATTCCTTGTTGAAAACTCCTTTTTTCTTTCCTAAATGGATGATTGAAATTTGTCAAATAAGTTTCAGACATCTATGCTCTCAATCTATTGTCATTTAAGCCTATTTTTATAGGCTTATTCAGGTTATTCAGCAATTCCAGATATTTTCCTTGATTTTTAAAGGATTTCTATTATTCTGTCTCAAATGTGTAAAAATTTCCCTTCCTACAAGTAAAACGCCTTAGAGTCTGGAGACTTCTGGTGGTCTGTTGTGTAGGTAGTTTCAGCTGAATTTCTATCACTACTGCTACCATCCTTAGGCTCAGCATCCAACTGTAACAATCTCATTCCAGATTCTCTTTGGGAATACCCAGAGGGATTTTTTAAGGTCAGTTGTTCTAAGGTCACTTGTTGTATCTCTTTCAGAGAAAACTTATCTCTATCTTCAGAGGTGCAGGAGTTCTCCTTAGTAACTCCTTAGTCTCTCCTGCCTGGCTAAAATCCAAGACATAGTTACCTTGTACTTAATCACCTCCAGCTTTCAAAAAGGCTTCTTATCTTAATTCAAACCAAACTAGAATAGTTATATAGTCTTAGGACTCTCATGCTTCTCATTAGTTAATGATGTATCCCTAAATGGATAATCCATTTCAGGGATAGTTATAGCTATCACAGCAGGAAGATTTTAATTTATCCACTGCTGTGAACACTCTCCCATATATTGCAGATTCCTGTGTCCTTGCACCCACTTAAGGTCTCCCTTTCCCAGGAGCTGTTAGGCAGAACAAGAACTGCTGCTATAATTTTTACATAGGACAAGAGCTGCTGCTATTCCTGTCATCACACACTCATTATTCATTACTCTGGCCACTTTGATTGCATTTTAGTCTGTATAAACTGGTTCTGTTTCCTATTAACCATGAGAGTAAGAAAAGTTTCAAGTTTGGGGTTTTTTTCCCCACTCTACCAAAGGCTGGGGTGGGGTGGGGAGAGATAAGAAGAAGGGAAAAAAGGGCATTTCTACCAAGTACATCTTCAAAGAAAATAACTCTCTTTTCACAAAATCACAGAATTACAGAGTAGTTGAGGTTGAAAGGGACCTCTGGAAGTCATCTGGCCCAACATCCCTACTCAATCAGAGCCACCTAGTGCTGGCTGTCCAGGACATGGTCCAGGAAGCTTTTGAGTATCTCCAAGGATGGAGACTCCACAACTTTCCTGAACAATCTGTGCTAGTGATCAGTCATCCTTATATTTCCAGATGTTCAGAGGGAGCCTCCTGTGCTTCAGTTTGTGTCCATTGCCTCTGGTTCTGTCACTTGGCACCACTGAAAAGAGCCTGGCCACATCCTGTTTGCATCCTCCCTGCAGGTACACAGTGGCAAGATCCTCCTGAGCCTTTTCTATTCCAGGCTCAACAGTCACAGCTTTCTCAGCTTTTCCTCATATGTGAGTTATTCCAGTCCCTTCGTCAGCTTCTTGCCCTTGCCTGCCCTCTCCCCAGTGCATCCACACTGGTATTGTACTTGGGAGCCACGGCAGAATGGAGCACTCAGGTGTGGCCTCTTTGTACTCAGCACAGGGGCAGGATCACCTCCCTTGACCTGCTGGCAGCCCAGGATAACACCAGACACCTGCACAACAAGGGCACACTGCTCTGCTTCAAATCACCAAACAAAGCCCTGAAAATCCCCTTTCTTGACTATAGCCCCTCTGAAGTCAAGGATTGTTTTATCCAAAGCTTTCCCCACCTAATGTGGAGAACTCTGAAACTTCTAAACTGAAACTTTGTTCTTCTGGGCTGACTGTTATCAGCTGAACCTGTTTCTCAGTCATCAGAGCCATACCCCTTTCTGAGACTCACACAATGGAGTCATATACTCTTTCCATAATACTAATTCCTTTCTGTCATCCCATCTGTGAGGAACAGACCTATAACAATTTCCTCTCCATCATCACCCCACTCTTAATAAATTCTTAATAAATTTCTGAGTAATTCAACAGGAATGCACTTTCCTCTTCAACAGGCTGTTCCACTCGTTACTATTTGCCATAATTACATTCAATCTGTCCTCATTTCTCCATTAGAATTGGAAAACTTGACAATCTGGAAAGTTATACCTGGAAGAGAGCTAAGTCCTGTTGCACATCCAAAGGAAGAAAACAAACAAACAAACCCAAAAAAAATCCCCAATCAACCAGCAACAACACAGAGCTCCTGGCTTGCACCCAGTTCACTGACTCTCAGAAGATCAGATCTGCAGGTTACACACTGAGGTTCTGCCTAGCCATGTCTAAGGGCATGCTCAGCCAGCAACTGTTAGCACTAAAGAAGAGTAGATGGACTTGATCAGAGTCAATCTCATCGGCTTCTGTATTCAATTGGATGCTGTCTGTGTTAACCCAGGAATGGCAATACCAGCAATGGACCTGGAATGGGAAGGCACGATCACGCAATTCTCCTTTCAGGCATGATGCTATAGCCTCAGTCTGTGGACAACTGCCAGTACATAGAAGGAGCTGGTAGCTCTTGATGATTCAGACCTGGAAAAAATTTCCCAGACAATGGAAAACCTCCAATTTTTTCCCCTGCAAAGGGAAGAAGCCATATACCACTCTCCTGATTCAAACCAGGACTGTCCTTTATAATTTTCTGGTACTGCCCCAAACACAGCTTGTAGGTTCAGAGTCCTTTTTTATCACAGGTAAATCCGACAAGGCTCCACAAGAATCAGGGGGTTTTCACATAAAGTTTGCACATAGCAAAAGGGTTGGGAGAGGGAGAAGCAAAAGAAAAGAAGAAAGGATTGAAAGCAAGCAGTCCAAGCCCAGCACCAGGAACCTTGACTATACTCACAAACAGACATTAAGGACATGTGTAATCCTCACTTTATTCATATGAGAAAGTGAACCTCCCTCTCACACACAGACTTCACCCTATTTCTTTTTTCCTAATGTTCTTAGAAACTTCTGCCTTTAGTAGTCATCATTGTTATAAAGCTCTTTAAATTGTAATGGCATCATCTCCCAGCTCTGGGGGAGTTTTGTTCACAGGAATTCCTGGGAATATTACTCCTATCTGATGTAATTTTTTGTACATTCTTTGTACATTCATGTATTTTATTTTCTATCAAATTAAATTCCAAATATATTAATAATGTGATCTCTGTGTGTGGTACATTAGAAATTGGATCGTGACCTGCACATCTGCCACCCTAAACCCCATAGATATCAATGTTTATGTACCATTCAAACTAAGTTCCACAGTAAGTGTCTTTTTTTTTCACTGTCTCTGTGTACATGTGACCCTTACACACAAAACCCTACAACAACTTGCTACTGAAGCCACCAGCACAGGATGAAACCAAGTAGTTTTCAAATAGTGTTGCTCCATAGAGGAAACACAATGGTACATTTGGCAGCAGGGTGATCCAAATGAAACTTTACATCTCAATTTTCTGTTCTAACCACAGAACTCTGTATGCTGTGTTCCCCAGACTAACAAGCATTGGCGTGTGCAGATTTATATACCTGCTGGTTGCCCTGCTCCCCAAAGGGTTGTGTTTCCAAAAAGAAATCAAATTATCTGCAAAGGCAGAACCCTGGTGAGAAAGAGAGGAGATGGAGCTGAGCTTCACCTCTTAAGCACTGAAGTCGCTACAGATATTTTGAAGAGCAGAAAACGATACCTAAAGCTGAAAAGAGTGTGCTGCCAGAGGTACTAATTAAATGTCTGGAAACTCATAGCAACTTGGATAGTCACATTAATACAATCAACTTAGCAAATCTTCTCTCAGGATTACTCAATTCCATTTGCCTGACTTGATTCTAACTCCAAAATTTATTAAATTCTCTCCCTTCAAATGCAGACAAGAAAAGTTGTATTAAACAAAAGGCAAGGTTTTTCCTGCAATATTAAAGAAAATTGGAACAGAGAAACAATTTTTATATGAAAACAAGAGAGACAATGGGGAAAGCAGTCCTTTGTAGCTAAATTTCACTCTATTTTATAAACCAATAAAAATACAGATTAATAGACTCCTTGTGCAATAAAAATGGAAATAGGACAAATATATATCAACCTTGCAATCCATTTAACCACAAACTTCTGCAATGTTCTGCAAGAAATACCTTCTAAGAACAGAAAGAGAAGGAATATAGAGAAAGGCAAAATTCTGTGTAACAGAAAACCTGCAAATTATCTAAACTATATCTGGTTCCTGGAATTAATAATACCAAAGCAAAATAAACACACTCACAGTAAGACTTACTGCTCTATTACTAGAAAAGAGAACAATCTTAAACGCAGGATTGAAAAAGCAACTAGCAATTACGTTCGATTAAACTTTCTTTAAATCACTTCACAAATAGAATCAGTGTTAAAAAAAAAAACCAAACCAAAACAAAACAACAACAAAAAAAAAAAAAAAAAAAAAAAAAAAAAAAAAAAAAAAAAAAAAAAAAAAAAACCAAACAAAAAAACCCCAAAAAACAAAACAAAACAAAACAAAACAGCAAGGAAAATAAAATGTCCTATGAAAATACTGACCACTCAAACTGACACCCCAACACAGTAGTATACACCTCAGCTGGACATAAAGGCATTCTATCACATGTATTTATTCATGTGCTGCCATTTTTTCCATTACTGCTCCCTGCTCCAGTCTTTCCTTTCACAGTAAGGTACACCACTTTAGGAGGGTAAACCACTCTGCAAAGCCAGTCAGCCTCCACTGCTTCCTCTGAGCGTTCAGACTAAGAAGTCCAGTGACACAAACATGGCGAGTGCAAAGCAGGAAACTCCCAGAAATCTCTTGGAAGAGCTGCCTTGTGGCCATCCACCAGGACCTTCTGCCCTGCAAGAGGAACAGCCACGGAATGCACAGCCTTCAAACACAACCCGCTGTTGAGTAAGGGCTGTACTAACACCAGCTGTCACAAACCACCATGCATTTACATGGCCCCTGGCTGGGCAGCCAATGCCAACTACATTGCCAGAGTTGCTTCCACCTAGCAATTCACAGAACTCTGTTTGGAAGTTCAAGGGCTTCACTCAGTCAGTAACAACTTATGCTAAAACTTCCCTGTGAAAAATCAAGGTCCTCTCCCCAAAACTATATACCCTGCAACAAATAAGCTCCATGCGGATGTTTTGAGGATTGTTTCTTTGTTGCCAGAATATCCAAAATGCTGGCTTGCACTATTAATTTTGTATCCCTGGGATAGAAGGCAGGGAGGAAGAAGGGATGGCCCTCAAGGTAGCCTTGTAGTTATGCTCTGTAGATCAGTTTCCATCTCACATTTCCAAAGAAACTGTTAAATTTGCTACTGTTAAATTTGTTGTTAATCAACAACAATCTGCTTATTAAGGATGGCAAAGGACATAAAATGTCCTTGAAATAGAAGCCAATTAAAAAAGGCAACTACTGTATTTTAACTGGTGCATTGATGACAATGACTACTTTTAGATGAGCCATAAACCACAGAATACACAAGGATTTGGGAGGAGCATTCTAATACAGCAATAGACACAAACACACCAAGGCTACAGACTGAATCATGGGCACACCTGGTTGAAACACAGTGCAATGCAATTTTAGCCAGCATGGACAGAGACATAACATATTGCATTTATTAAAAAAGGCAAATATAACTGAAATTGGAAATAAAATTAATTGAAATTTTTTTCATGTTTCTGTACCTTCCATTTGAAAGAAGTTTTTTCTAGAAGTGAGATGCCTTTACAAAGCCATTACAGAAACAAATCATCTGAGGCAAAAAGGAAATTGCAGCTGCCAGACATATTCCTCTCCATCACTGTAAGTAGCATCTGCTTGAAATTATCCCTAATGTACAAGCTGTATTCCTAAATTTCTGCACAATCTGTGAAACTTTGATTTAGACATTTTTCATTTAGAACTGAAGGGATTCAGTTTGAAAGATTGCCTGGATGTTTCTCAAAGTAATTACCAGAGAATAACAAAACTGTGAAGAGGTGCTGAAAATCCAAGTAATCAACATAAGCACTTTGAAGAACACACATCAGAGACAGCAGCTTAGATATTCTCAACACAAATACTGTTGAAGAATTGGGATAGACTTTGTACTAACCTTAGAAAGTCCATTAATTCCCCTTTCCCTCAGAGATGGAAATGTGAAGCACACTGTGTTGAGAAGTCTGAGGCAAAACCTGTCTATTTGCCTGACTCTAAGTGCTTTCTGTCCAAAGGAACATGACTACCCCTTTCTTTTCTTCTACCCCTCAAAATATGGACTAGAATGAGGAACATTTTGTCAATTTTCCATGTATCTTGGGGGAAAAAGGAAGGAGTGTTTTAGGTTTAGATTAAGCACTTCCTAATTAAATATTTAAAAATAAATTCTCATACAGTGCTTCTCATATGAGCAGTCGTTTTGTAAGTAAAAGATCAGAGGTAAAATATTTCTGGTTTTATAAGCTTATATAGTGAATCTATCAACATTCATAATCAGTGACACATTTTTACTGTGTTTTAAGCACAGCACAAACAGAAAGGTAATTTCAAATGTTTTATTAGCACATATATTTTAAAAGTCAAAAAAGCAAGGAGAAGCCACAAAAGGACATTGTGGGAAATTGGTATCGTTTCATTTTGGGTTTTGGGGGGTTGATTTGTTTCTCTGCTTGCTTCAGGAAAAGAGTTATCTATCTTTTATCTGCTTATCTATCTTACACCAGAGAAATGTGAGCTTTGCACTAATCAAGATCAACATACAAATTCCATGAGCTTCCTGTCATTCAAGTTGACCTCTCTTAAGCTGAGGAGTACAAAAGTCATTCAGATCTCCTTTCAGAATTTCTTACTATATAGATATGAAAATTTCTAATCCACATTTCTGTATATCCTGGACAAACCCAAATTTCAACTATCTTTAACAGATCTAAGGCTGAAATTTAGGGATATCAGCAGGAAGAGAAATCTTATGCCCCAGGAAGAAGAAATTATCCTATAAATCATAGTGAACATCAGAATTACCCAAAAAGAATATCAGAGAAGCCACAATTCAAAACCAAAGGTATGAAACCAGAGCATAATCAGTGTTAAAACTGATGCTAGAACCCATGATCCCAAGGAAATGTTATTTCTGAAAGCAAAAGTTTTATTGTCATGTAAGAAGTGATGATTTCAACAATGTATTTGCAGAGTTCATAAACTGTTTTTGAGACAGATGTTTGAGACAGATGTTTATTTGCAATTGTGACATACTTTTTGGTATGTTTTTTTCTATCACAGTATGATATAGCCTAATACTGCAGTTTTCCTGCACTATGAAAAAAAAAGTCTTTAGGACTTACAGGAATTCAAAGGAATTGTCTGTGTTGCAGAGTAGCAAAAAGCCTTGTCTTCCCACAGGGCAGAGGCACCAACTGGAAGTGGGTATCTCCTACTGCTCCCTGAAGCTGGTGAGGCAGCCTTTTTCAAACATCACCCAACACAAGAGCAGACCCATGTGCTGATATGACAGGACACAGATACATGTCACAAGCACACAACTCTGATTTGGCTACACTGGTACAGTCACAGTGTTTATACTACCATAATCTGTTTCCATACGGAAAGGAAATGACTCTTGAAATTATGATAAGATTTTGCAGTAGGAGGATTTCTACCAATATAACTACTCAGGAAGGAAAAGGTTTTTAGGCAGAGAATATATTTCAATGTAGTCCAGGCTCATGTTTACCTATGCTAAGATATTCATAGGGAACTATGTTCTAGAAATAGCTCTTCTTTTGAAAGGCAAGCAGCACTAGGCTCCAAGTTGTGCATTTCTCCAACAATATAAGTATTAAATGACAGCTCTTAGGTGAATGAACAATGATCTTAATCAAAGGCGCCCAATGAACTATAGCATTATAATTTGATCTTGTTCATTTCATATTACGTGGCATTAGATAAACTGGAAGTAATTTTTTAACTTGCCAAGCACAGCTGAGGTCTTTCCTTCATAATTCCTTCAATTAAACACATATAGATGTTGACTTTCAGACAGTATTTTGGGTTATTTCTCTTCACAGCATAACATAGCTCACAATAAATGAACACACAGTATAAACCTCCAAGCAAAGTAAAGTTTTAAATATGCTAACAACTTTCATATTTGGAACACTCAAATAAGCAGCTGGAGGAACTGGACTAGAAAAGGTTCAATAAATGTAGGCTCTTAAAAGTTTATTCTCACATAAATCTTCAGGTAATGCTTCAATTCTGCAGGCCACAGGCAAATAGAGAGTAAGAGATGTACTTAAAGTGATGTGGTAAACTAATAAAAAAATTATATATTCCAATCTTTGAGATTACCCTGTGACCAGCACAGTCTATTCCAAGTTTTACGATAAACAGATATATATGTTACAGTGCCTGCTAGTAACTGTTGGCAATAAAACATACCCATCGAGAGCAAATCCTGGAGGAAACAAACATTTATTTTTCATTAAATGGGTACTTCAGGATATGCCTACCCTCATGATTTGTACAGTTTCAACTTTCTTTGGAGGCAGTTTGGAGCTCCCTGTTCCTCAGGTCCCACTGCTGGGAATAGACAAATTAGCCCAGCTTCTCTGCTGCCAAGTCAATGCTCATCAGACTTTGTTAAACTTGTGCCCAAGGCTACCCCTGGTCCTGACATTGTCCAAGACACTCATTTCTATTCCACATTGGAAAAAAAAAAAGTAGCCAGTTGAGAGATTTTATCCTGACAGCACTAGAGTACTTTGCTTCTGGGTTCACATCACATTACATATCCCCGCCACTGCATGTCTTCCCTGCCCTACTTCAAACCATTCCAAAGAGTATATTTAGGATTTAAAAAGTTGCTTCATACTGACAACATCAAAAACAGAATAAGTAACCTCTTCTACCCTAAGCTGAGTTGCTACCATCCAAGTTTGCATATCAGGTGTGCTCACTTTCAAAGTGGAGTTTAACCACCACTCAGGTCAACACCTCATCAAGAAACATTCAGCAGATTGAAACAGAACTCCAATATTTGCCAGCAGAGCACCATTTTGTTCTGTTGAGTGACAGTCACCTGGCATACATGCAGTATGAGTCAGAGTACTTTAAAAACATGTCAGAGCAAATTCACAGTAGCAGCAAGATCAGCCAGGCTTAGAGACTGAACAATCCAAGTAATTCTTTCCATCACAATTACACACTTATCTTTCTTTACTTCAAATAATTTTAAAAATAGCCTGAGTTTGGATACTGCTAATATTTTACAAGAAGACATGACATTTTAAGATAGGAAAAAAAGATTCACAGAGTAACTGTAATTAGAATAGAAAGTAGCACAGGGTATGGTAACAGGTAGTCCCTGCCACAGAGCCTTACTGCAGATCTGCCATACTGAGCAAAGGTTTCACTTGCCTTCTGTAGCACACATTATTATAAACTGAGCCCCAACTACTTGATTACATCTTGTTAGAACATTAACCAAACTTTGTCCTACCACTGTTCCTTTGCTCTCTCTGGTCACTTAGTGCTGATATGCTATGAGTCTGCCAGAGGACAACAAACCTACTGTCCTGGATGCCACAAACAACAGCAGTACCACAGGGGACTGCCCTGGAATCTGTCCCATTCAACATCTTCATCAGTGACCTGAAAGAGGCAGTGAAGTGGTTTCTGTTAAAGTTCGCTGGAGGCAACCAAACTGCAGCCAGGCTGAGAGAACAAAATTATATGCTCAAAGACAGGGCTACCATTTGGATGGACCTGGACGGGCTGGAGGAATGGGCTGACAGGAATCTCACTAAACAAAGGATAAATAAAAGGTCCAATACCTGGCAAGGAGGAACCCCTTTCAATTGTACTCTATGAAAAAAAGACCTGTGGACAGCGGTGGACACTAAGTTGAACATGAGCCAATGGTATCTCTGGCAGCAAGGGAAGCCAACAGTATTCTGAGCTGTATCAAGAGGAGCACAGACAATAGATAAAGGATATCATCCTCCTTTACTCAGGTCTAATTAGACCCCACTAGAGTACCACATACAATTTTGGGTTTGAAAATACAGGGAAGACATCAATAACTCAGAAAGACTTTAGTGGAGGGCTACTGCTGTGGTCAGAGGAGGGGCCTGTTCAGCCTAGAGAAGAGAGCTGTTGGGAAACCTATCTCCCACAGGGAGATTTATCAGGATAGAGCCAGGCTTTATACAGCAGGGGGACAAAAGGCAACCACCACACACTGAAGAAAGACAGACTCATGTATGTAAAGGAAAGATTCTTTCCCCTGAGGACAGCGAGTCAAACATTGGAGCAGGTTGCACAGAAAGCTGTGCCTCCATGTGCCTGAATGGTTCTGAGGCCTGACTGATTGAAGCCCTGAGCAATGAGCCCTATTTGATCTTACAGCTGACATGGCTGTGAGTAGGAGGTTGACCTAGACATGCATTTCCTGAGGTCCCATCTAATCTGCTGTAGCACTACAGAGTCTTCTTCTGTGCCCACTAGAAGGGCACACAAGACTATAAGTTTAAAGAATTAATAAATTCAGTGAAGATATATACAAGTGAATAGAAATTGCTGCATGCATTATAAGCATGAAGGACCATGTGAATCACAGAACATGCTGCGACAGTGTGCTACCACACTGCAAATGGCTATTGAGCATGATTCACAGAATAATTTTCTTTCACACCAGCACTCAGCACAGTCCAGAAAAATACCTCAAGGGTCAGATGAGAGCTCTCATCATATGAAGGTCAACAGTGACACAAGCACAAGTGTGTATAATTGAATACTTTTAGGTTGTAATTAGAAGATTTTTAGCCTTCTAGGGAATTAAATTCTGGAACAATCTGGTAATAGAAGTAATAGGGAATTAGAGCTAAGTGCCTTCAAGAGCTAAGGAACCTTATCAAAGGGATAAGTTAATCAATGCCCATAAAAAAAAAAAAAAAACTTAACAAAAACCTCATGTGCAAAGGACTCAGGAGAGGGCTATTTGCTATGTTGAAAATATATCTGGATAAAAGTCTACATCCTATGTGATCAACGTTGAAAATTGCCTTAAAAATATGATATTAAAATGCTAAATAGCAGTGATAAGCAACCTTTGATGAAATGATGTGAGACAAAAGTACACAGTAGTATTACTCCTGCCCAGTCCATCCCAAAGCAGAATATTTTCCCTGTGAAAAAGTAGATTTTTTGTCACAAAAAAAAACCAACATACAAAATCTAAACCAAGTATCATTAGTATTCTGTACTACACTGGGCTAAAGTTGAAGGTGTTATGTTACTTAGGGAAAAGTAAAAAAAAATTACTAAATGCAGCAGTTAACAGCTTACAGATTGCAGAGCAGAAATGGCCCAAATGAACATAGTGGCCCAAACACTTCAGACACACATTTTCTTGACAGGGTTCCATGGGAACTTGTTGCCTAAATAGACCATAATTGCACATAACAAAGAAAGAGTATGACTCATCATTCATGAATGTTTTCTCCACTGCAGGTGGTAGAAAAATTACAGGAGGAGACGTCAAGGCAGACGAGCAAAAAAATTCAGTTATACAGATTGCCTGGCCTTCAGCATAAGACCCACACTTCATCCAAAAGAGACTATATGGTCTGCCCATACTAAAAGAGTGGTCTCCAATTGTATCAAGGGAACAATAATATATAGCTACTGCTATCTCTTACCACAATGAAAAGAGAAAATAAATAATCTAGTGGCAGACTGGTTTTATTAGCCTACTAGAAAGCAAGAGCATCTCAGCAGCATGTCAGGCAAACAGTGTTAAAGACTTTCTTAACACCTGCCTCAAAAAAAATCACATTACTGAAAAACAGGGAAGTCAAAAAAATGGTGGTGCTATGGATGACAAACTCAAACCATCTTAAATCTGAGATTCTTTTACAAATACTGTACATTCTGCCCATTACTATCTGCATTTCAAGACACTAAATACTTTTCAGCCCATGTCAAACTCTATTAGGAAAAAAATGTTACTGTATCATTCTTTAAAGTTATTTTTCCACCTGTCTTGTCCTTGTTCAAGTGTGCACAACTGCACTTTGCAACACATTAATGATGCATTAATGATAAAACATTCACCTTTGACACCTATTTAACCATAGTGTCACAGTTTCTTTCACATTTTCCAGGGTACAGCTTCTCACATTAAGTTTGGAGGAACTCGCATACCAACATCAGTATCTTAACTTCTGTATCAATATTCATCTGACACTTCCAATCACTGCCTGGCTTCTTGCAAAGTGCTATGAGAAAGATAAAGTGCCAGAGGCAATGAAAGCTAGGTTTCTCACAGGATACAGAGACTGAAATACAGGAATAAACTGTTTTCAAATACAATTATTCTATACAGGAATTGTTCAGATCTTCATTATTTTGGAAAAAATTGCCCAATTCTACATACACAGAGCATAAAGGTTCTTGGCGATATGCATGGCAAGTTTTCACATTTCACAACTCTTGCAATTTTCTCTTTCTTTCTAAAGATATAATAGGCATCATCTTCTTGTTTTAAACTCACTCCATTTCAGTAGTTTATGTACAGCTGTAAGAATTTGTTTTCTTTAGGAAAATGAGAGATAAAAGTTAACGCAACTAACAAAATGGAGCAGCACAACCGAATTCTATTGCCATTTCTGCAGCTGAAGCACACTGAAACTGAGTTGTAGCTCCTACTTGCGATAGAAGTCAATATAGCATGTCTCATCTTTGCCATGTACAAAGTTAATTCAAGTTTTGATAAATATTTTAATGCAATAAATTGAAATAAAAACCACACTTAGTACCTGGCCATCAAGAATATCTATTATTAGGAGCATTTGATCACAAGATTGTGAGCAGTGATCAAGAGCAGTGAAATGTCAGAGTAGATCACCTGTCTTATCCCATGTATTACACTGGGCTAAAATATTTTTTAGTTAGCAGACTGAGGAAAAAAATTTCAAATATCAATTTGGAAGAAACCTATTTTGCATTCAAATAGTACATGGAACATGGGCTTTGTATATGCTATTCTAGTCCCCCAGTGAACAAAACCCCACGGATTCCTTCATGGCCTATCAAAATGATAAGCATTCCTTCTTTATTCTGCTTTTCACTTTTATTATTATTATTGTAAACAAGTTCCTTTGCAAAATACCTACAGAAAAATATTCAGCACAAATAGAGTTAGATTGAGACTTAAATGTGTGCATAGTCAATTTAGATTATAGCTGCTTTAGCAGAGTCACAGCCATTCATCAAATGACTAATAAAATATGCCTGGGACTATTTTGACTATAAAACAAATATAAAATATTATTTATTTCCTTTAACCTTGCAGTTTAGAAACACATGGTATAAATGCAAAGCATTCAAGATCCCATGACAAACTAAACTGTCTGAAAATTACATTAATATCTTCTGCACAAAATTTACCTATGCATTCATTTTATGACAGAAATAGTCAAGCTGCATGAAAAATTGCAAGGCACAATGAAATGACTATAAACATCTTCCACAGAAGCAGCTGCCAAATTTTTTTTTACACAATCTATAGTTCTCTGTTGGTCTTATATGCCTAATAATTTTCTTCCCCACAGTTCCTGTTTACTTGAATACATGTAAGATTTTTTTTCAATATATACTAGATTTTGGTTTCACTCATAACATCATAATTTCCAGGACATAATTTTGTCCATCAACAGCCCATGTGCTTGCATGGAAACTGACTTTTTATGGCCTCTCAATCTTGTGCGAAAATTAAGTATTGATATAATTTATATTCCCTTACATTATTTTGAATCATTCTCAGAACAAAATTGAAATTTAAAGCCAGAACAGGCCAATATAAAGAAGGTAATATGAAGTATATACTAAAAATAAGAGTAATTATGAGTCTTTACCATTGTTTTTAAGGATAGCACCACAAAGCTTTTCACATGCATACCATGCTATGAGAAGGCCAGTGCCTACAAGTTTGGAGTACCTTCCATGGTTTAGCTGCTCTCCTACAGTAAGTCGCTCAAAAATGTTCCATAAAAAAAAAAAACAAAAAACCAAAAAACAAGAGAATGCACCAATAGTTGTATAGCAAGCAGAAAGCTAAACTGAACTTAGTTGTGTCGTTGGTCATTCATTATTCAGGCTTACACTACTCTCAAGAAAGTTACAGCATTTTACTAGAGTTGGATCAAGTCATGTGATGAAAAGACAACTAAAATAGAATTGTTCTTCAAGAAAGCATATATAGGCAATCACTCCAAATTATATATTCCTGTGTCTGCATAAAAGCACTGGAGATTCTTCTGTATGAAGCTCCTTCCAACATAAAGCTAAAAAGGGACTGTACACCCCATACTACCAGATTATTTCAGCTACCAATTTTCATTAGCTACTTCGGCTCTTTGGGAGCTCTTTTGCAAATATTCCATCAGATTTACCTCACACTAAATCTTCATGTATCTAATGCCAAGTACATCTTACAGATAAGATTTGTCTTTCCTGTGATATCAACATTTTGCATCCCAATGAAAATATCTGTTGTTAAGACTGCCTTGGAAAGCCACATTCCAACAAGTTTCATCTGCATAAGGCTAAAGACACTTGATTCTGCAGAGAAAATTCCAGCAGTGTTTCTTGGAAAAGTGACTTTGACAAGCAATCCTCAAAATGCTTTGCACAGTTGTTGCCAAAGACTTAAAAAGAAAGTACCTGCTAGTGATGAAAAGCTATATTAAAATATGCATGTGTGTATCTACCAGAAGATGTTAGACCAAGGAAGAATTTTAAATGCAAACATGACAATTTCAATCAGATTTTAATACAAAATTCTGAAAACCTGTAAGATAAAACCACATCATTTCCACTTTTTGTTTCAAAATTATTTTATCTCTCAAGAATATAAAGGGGAAAAAAAATCCTAGTCAATGATAGTATTATCAACTTGGTATATAACTTTTAGAATAATTTAAACAAGAAATTCTGATTTTGTTTTTCATTTGGTAAAGATGTTATACACAAGTCCAAGGCAAAACACCTCACTTGAATTGCACTCCTAATTTTAACACAGAAATTCTCATCTATAATCCTAGCAAAGGAAAGCCAGGAACCAGGGACCTACTGGTTCACAGGTCAAGAAGCACAGGTTGGCTCATGCCCACCTTACAAAGGGCAAACTTCCTCTGTAACAGGTTTGTCTTAGCAACAGCTAGCCAAGAACACTGCAATACAGAAGCACAAATCAAGCTAATAAATAAATAGTGTGCATGACCAGGATCCAGTGCCCCTTATCACCTTTTTCCCTTTAAACACAGATGTGGCTACATCAAGTTCAGAAGCTTGCTTTTGCTGTTGCTTTTGATGAACTGGAAGTTAATTTTAACATCAGTTTTGAAGATCTATCTAGACACAGCAATTTCTTCTGAACACAAAAGCTAAATAAATTAATGTTCTTGTGCATGCAAAATTTACTACAGTATGACTGGCAAATTATTGTATTTTTGGTTTTGCTGGGCTATGCAAATCAAGAATGTAATTCATATACCTACCTAGTTTATTGTCATGTTGTTTCTAGATACAGGAATCAAAAAGCATGAATATACAAATTCTTGCTTTTCAAAACAGGTTGATGCAATAAGCTTTTAACTATTCAAACAACAGTTTTTCAGAACCTGAAAGGCAGAACTTTCAGCATATATTATTTCAATGGAAGCCAAAGCAGAAAATAATCATAAAATATACAAAGACTACATGAGTTTTCATGAAGTCTCTAGAGATATTTGCTTACTCTGGCTTTCTAGATCCACAGCCCCAGTAAAAAGATCAGGAAATGGTCTTTACTGTTTCACAAAGTAAAACAACATTCTCAAGGATATTTCATTTGCCTACAGCTGCACATACATGTCATAATCTCAGAAGGCCACAGCCACTAGAGAAGAATGCTGTTTTGTATTTGTAGTCTTAAAATTTCATAACTAGGCATTATTTTTTTAAAGTTCACTAAATCAGACTGTAGTTTTCTTTGTTTTATGTTTTAGTTCACAGCAAGAATGAAAGCTCAAAAGAAAATAAAAGTTATTTTAATTCCAGAAGTTGCTTTGGTACACTGATTGTAGGGCTTGTTTAATGCACATCCTCTTTGCAAAGGAAAGTCAAAACTGCTCTTCAAAACTATGTGATGGCTGCATTTCTTAATGAAGCTGAATAGCTGCTGTCAGTGGTCTTAGCAATAATTCTGGAAGCAAAGTATCCAACATGCAATGTATTAGATCTACAGTTTATTTAGTTGCTGGTACAATTTAGCAGAACTGATCAGGATGTTTCATACCATTTGGAAAGTGTTTTCTAATGTAAATCTAACTTCATAAAACTAGTTGCCTATTAGTTGACAGTGAGGAACTTTACCATTGTACAGCTCATGTTTATAACTTCCAGAATTCTTCAGAATTATTAGTAAGGTTCATCATGATTATGAAGAAGCTGCTTAGGATCCGTTAGAACAGCAAAACATTTGGTTGCTTACGATTCTGCAAAAATTTACGTGATTGGTAAGATTTGACTGCATTCAGACAATAATCCACATTCTGTACTGCAGATACATTCAATTACATCCTCAATATAAAACTTCTTATCATCCAAATAAACAAGGTTCTATTCAAACAGTTTTGTATGAGCACTCAGAGAGAAATTCAGCAGAATTAACTGTACAATTTATACCATCAATCCATCTCTCAGGTATAATTCTATCTTTACAAAACTATCTCAAAACATATGTGCTATTTCAGTCTTAAATGATCAGCATAAAACTTAGAAGGAATTTGCAGGTTACCTAGATTTTGAGTGCTTCTCAGCTAAAGAAATAGTGAAATTTCAACTATTTATCATAATCACATAAGATTCAAAGATACAGCTTAGAATGAAAAGTAGTTTGACATAAGATTAGTTCAAACATCAATGACAATTCAAAAAAAATCTAGTAATATGAAGCAGAGAAAGTGTAGTTTAAAATTACAAGAAAGTTAGTACCTACTATCCAACAGCTCACACGTGTGCATTTATACCCATTCTTATGCTTAAAATACCAATGTGCATCTCTCAGTATTTTTTGTTTAAATGACTTTTCTGTACCTTTTAGAAATGTTTCTATTTCTTTAATATAAATATTCCTATAAAGAAAATATTTACCTCAAATTATTTAGAAAATTACTATTGAAGCTGATCATTTTCTTTTTTTCTCCCCTTTGACCCTCTGGTCACAAATCACAAAAAACATAATAAGCAAATCTGTAATTTATCTTTCAGCAACTTTGGAAAGTAAACACAAAAAACATAGTCAAAAGCCTATTCAGAATTTTACTGTACAATTAGCTGAATTTTTTTTAACATGTTTCACTAATGCTAACCAAAAATCTAAATTAAACGCTCAACCCTGTCAGCTTTTGAGAAAACATGTTTTAGTTTTACTTTACTAGAAGCAATATTGCAAGTAAAATCAGTTCAAAATTAAGAAAAAAGTCATGATACATTATTATGTTAACTAACAATAGAGGCTCAGTAAAAAGAATACAAGGCAAAGAATAGAATAGTGCACTGTGGTTTTATTGATGGTAGCAATGACAATTTGCCTCTTTCATATGTAAAAAGTATTCAGCTTCATTTAACTAAGAACTTTAAAAAAGTCTTTTGTGGTATCAGGTCCAAATTCCTTCTGCTCACAGGAGCTTTCTTTGTTCCATCCTGCTGCTTGGAAAACCCCAGAATTTCTTCTAGAAGAAGTGTTCAGCAAGTTGGGAGCTGCCAGTGAATTCCCCCAGACTCCAAGAAGATTTCTAAATGAAAAAAACTAAAATACAACAGATAAGGACAAAAAGTATTGGCACTCAAGAAACCACAAGTACCCCCTGTCCTTAGGCTCTGTGCAACACAGGCTTCACTGTCACTTCATTTTCTTCCTCCAAAAGACTGAATATTTGCTTTTCAGTACTTACAGAGACACAATTCTTCAAAAGAATAAAAATCAGAAGGCTGCACTTCAATGCAATAAATATGATCGGTCTAATACAAAGAACACTTGCTGGTTAAGACTTCTCTCTCACAAAAGCACAATTTCTCCATTGTTAAGGACTTCAATACAGATTTTATAGCAAATGTGACAAGGTGTTGATTAGTTCTGTCATGGAGTAAAGGAATACCCAAAAAGCATATAAGGATCAAGCACTTACAGGTATACACTCTCAGATTCTTTCAATCTCCAAAAGGTCTGACCCTTCAAAACACTCATTTCTGATTATTTGCTCCGCTTCAATTTCAGACTATTAAGACATTCTACATAGGAAATGTAACCTCAGGATGTATTTTTCTTATTGTTAGATTCTAATTCTTGTATCTTGACTCTCCAGGATGATTTTCTTATTTTACAGACCCGTTAAACCTAGTGTTTGACTCATACCCACATAAAATTCCTTCTGACTGACTTAAAATGCTGACTTAGTGTTCTCCACCTCACACTGCCGGATATTAATAAATGTCTAGGTCAACTGCAACCACAGTGAGGTACTGACTATCCCATACTTCTACTTTATCTATCTGTCTTCATAAAAATCACCAGGTCAAGACTTACTGCAAATCTGCAGTGTTTGCTCCTCTCCATCTTTTTTAGAAGCCCCCTTTTCAAATACTGAAATACTGCAATAAGATCCCTTTAGACACTTCTCTTCCCCAGACTGAACAGCTCCATTGATCCAAATTCCACTTTTAAAAAACAACTCAGAATTTTAAAATCTTGAACCTTCTTCCACTTAAGACCCCTTGAAGTACAGACAAAGATTTTGAACTGATTATTTGGCAAAACTAATTCCAGATGTGCATGCCCAAATTCAACACCTGAATGAGTGTGCTGAACATTAATCCAAGAATCAGTACAGCCTCATTTCTGCACCACTGCCTTACTAAGTCCTCCTTGTCAAATGATATAATACAGGTAGATCTAAAAGGTTTTGGGTATGAATTGATACTTTGACTGTATGGACCTCATGCTTCATCTTTGTTACATCCCTTTCCTACCGAATACAAATATGGCCAGCAAACTCCAGGTTTTGTATTGTTTAAGTTGCCTTTGAGAACAAGATACCTTGAAATTTTAAATGCTACAAACTACAACATTAAAATTCTGTGGAATTTACCAATTTATAACATAAAATAATCATCATAAATGATTTTTCATCTCTTTAGGAAAAAGACATTAAGTTATTTAACATAACAGAGAGATACTCCCTTTCAGTAAGTAAAGGTGTCTCTAATAAATGAACTGTTGAAGAGGTAAAGCATCCTGCAAAAAAAGTTGTGCCTTACAGGATCCCTTAAAACTTCCCCAGTAAATCTTGTTTTCATTTAACAGGTTATAAAAAACTTGAAATAAGAACAGTATGCCATGCTCTCAAAAGTTCTAAGAAATGAAAAGGAGGCAGAATCCATATAGAAATCCACTTCTGGGAAGTGACATTTACTATTCCTGAACTTTTACATGTAAAGACAGTAAAGCTACATTGTTGTACAAGTCCAGGTAAGCTGAAAACAATTTAGAAAAGGACTGTGTTTGATGTTCTGCCTCCATTTAAAACCAGTGACAAATTGATTACACCAACTTATTTTTGGGAAAGCCCAATAGAAAGGAAAAGCTGTGAAGGCTTATTTTCTGTACCAGGTAAGTTTTGATACCAGATCTGCTGTCTATTTAAATCAGGATCCCATTATAATCTTTAAAATAAAGTATAGGAACACCTGCAAGAAAAAATCATCTGTGCCTTAGAAAGGTTGTTCCTTATCTGCCAACAAGTAACTTGTTCTTGAGATACAGGAGTTACTACCACTCTCCCTGGTGCCTCATGGCTGACCAAAGCTAAGTAGTTTTCCAGATTTATACTGTAAAATTAGAGAAATAGCAAAAATATTACCTAAGAAACCAAAAAATTCCTTGGCTTTGACTTCTGTGTACACTTCACATCTCTCATTCAACTGATCACCTTGACACTGCTCAGGCCCAACTGTACTGGTAAAAACTCTGCTCAGTGCATATTCCAGAATAATTTCTACATGAACTGTCACAGTACATGTTTACTAATAGTGATTGATACAAGTACTTAAAGTAGAAATTCAAGTTATATTGGCAAAAATAGAACAATTATCACCTCTCTTAAATTGCCAGTACTGGAATAAATGAAAAATACATTTTAAGATATACTCCAAAAAGTAGAATCATGTTTTTGCATGTCAGAAATACCAAAAGGTGCAGAGATGCGCTGCGTGTGCTAAACACAACAAAACGTGGAGGACTACAGTAATGAAAAGAAAAAAGAAATTAGTAAAAACAAACTGGCTAGTAAAAAGAAAATCAGATTCAATATAAAGACACACTGTGGGTGTACATCAAATATTATGTGACTTATCAAAGCTTTCTTTATTCAGGATAGACTTTTGATCGTCTTTTGTAAATTAAGGATTTAGAAGGTCAATCAGTGAAATGAAAGCAGCACAGTTTATGAGATTTGTTCAGTGAAATTACTGTAACTGTTCAATCTGGCTGACCTTTTAAAATGTATTAATATATGTAGCAGGTGTCTTTTCTAAGGATGATATATAATCCCTTAATTTCTGGTAATTAATAAAATATAGGTGCAAGTATATCCTCAAGATTCAAAATATCATAAATATTCTTCGTCTGTGCACCTCCCTATTTAATGGTGAACTCACAGATTTTATATTTCTCCTTCTCATGCAAGCAAAACAACAGAAAGGATATTTATTCACATAAATGGCTTATAAAAAGTAGAATATGGGACCTTGGACAGAGCTAGACAGTCCTGAGCTCAGCAGGGACTGCAGCTGCTTGTTTCAAATAAGCTTGTTTCAAATGTATGTGAATCAGAGGATCTTGCTGCTGCTCTCAGGTGAAAAAGCACCAGGAAAAAGCTTGCTGAGATGATATGACATAAAGAAAAAGCCAAAAGCTATTTGTTGAAGTGTTTTTATTGCTTTCCCTCTTCCCACAGATATATTAAGCTCTCCTAAGACACAAAATTCAGAGAAACAGAGATATCCAACTTCTATCATAAATATACCAATATCCTTAAGGAAAATAAAGAACAATCCAGATTTGTTTATTGTGAAATCTAAACCAATATATAAAGCTGGTACCTTATATTTACCTTTCTTTTCTTATTAATCAGTTTCTAGCTCGGGGGGGTTGATAAAATTGTTGAGTGGGTCGTGTGGACCGCCGTGGCTGACCATCACCTCCTCTGCGGAATTCTAGAGTTTGCTCATACGTTTCTTCTTCCTCCTCCTGTGGGTAAATAGCATTGTTTTAAATGAAAGAGGCAGAAAATGCATTATACATGAGTTGGTATATGCACACATACATACACACACAACATACAGACATTTACATGGAAGGGAGAATCCATGCATACATAGCAACTGCTTCTTCTGTGCTGATAACCACTTACTAAAATAAGTGAGGGATGGAAGCAGGCTTTTCAGACCTAGAAAAGCTAACAAAATCAAGCTAGCAAATCTCAAAACTCAATCCCCAGGGCAACAGAAGTTATCAAATATTTGAAGGGAAGAAAAAAAATCATATCTATTAAATAAAAATTATTTTCCAAGAGTCATACGGGCAACAAACTCAAGAAGCAAAATAACCTCAATAACCTGCCAGAGCAAGAGAAATATCAACTGTCAGGAGTTCACAAATGTGTGTGGAATGAAATAAAAGAATTAGGAAATAGAATTACAAGGAACAGCATCTGGAAATATGCATGCTTAATACACACATCTGAAACACTAGATAAAAATCTATGATGCAGTACTAATGATAAAAGCCTACAAGTAGAGTGAACAATTTAGAGATGTATTTTCAATGTGCAGCAACAATAAATATATGCTCTGGATAATGAGAGGGGAAGTAAATGTCTTTGCAATATTCAGTTACTCTTAGGCATCTTTATACCAGAAAGATATTCACAAAGTATATAGAATTCAGATGTGAAAAAATAATAAATTTTAAAACAATCAAGATACTGGAGAATGACTTACAAAGATTAAAATAACTATGTATTTATTTTGGTTAAGAAATATCGAATGGAAAAACATTCATCTAATGGAATATCTGAAGGTGGTACACATTGAAGAGAGAGTAAAAATTTAAGACTGTTAAGAGTTTATATCAAAGAAAAAATTATCGGCTGAAATAACAAAAAAAGCTCCCAAAGAATGAGTATGATTGTCAAATGCTGTCTCAGAAAAACAGGCTTGATTTAATTTCTTTAATATCTTTATACTGCAGCTGACACCAGGTCTAATGGGAACTTGCTGGAAGAAATCAGCTTTTGGGAAAAAGTACTGGATATGTAGCTCTCAGTCCCTTTTATTCACAACATAGGAACACAAAGCAACACAAAGCAAGAGCATTGAATGATTCATTAGAAGTTTATCAACAATTCCAACACACAGGAACTGTCAGAGTGAGGCATGCACATAACAGATTAAGCAAGTCAAAGCAGTAAAATATTTCACTTTAAGAAACAGAAAGGAAAACCTACAACTTAAGTTTCTTTCTGTTGTGAAAAGTGAGATCTTATTCAAGAAACCTCTCTTTCTGAATTAGCATGAATATGAATAAACATGCATTTTTAAAGTAACAGTTACAAACAACCACATTCCTCATGGTAAGGTCTCCTATTTAGAGGGCATATCTGTGGTCACAGCTGTATTTCCAGATTAAGCATTACTACAGAGAGCCTGAAATGACTGTAGAAGAAAACAGATTTTCAGCACTAAATACAACATAAATGATTTATATCTCTTAGTTTTACTGTAGCTGAAGGCTGAGAAACAGAGTTCTGCCATAAAACCTTTCTCAGTGAACTTTTCTACCACCTGTGGTACTATAAAATCCCTCACATAAAGTGGTTCAGAGACACTGATTATCCAGAAAAAAATCAATAGAGCATTAGATGTCTAACACAAAAGTTCACACAGTTTGCAAAATTGCTAGCCCTAGTTCAAACACTCAACTTAGTATATGAGATCATCTCCCATCACTGACAATGCAAATTTCACTAGCAGCAAATGTAAAAAAGTAAGCTAAATACCTGAAGTGGTCTAAATACCTTTCAGTATACCTTTTCAGAGTATAACTTTCAGTATACTCTGAGAAACATGAATAGCTGAAAATAGCACAGAAATTAAAGTTCTGTGTATACCATCTCAGCTGTAACAGTCAACCTCTTTCCAAGGTAAGCACATCAGAGTAAATTTCTACAGCAGCAAATCTTCATCAAATCTCAAAGTTAATGTTGTTGATCCTTTGAACTCAGTAAACCCAAATTAAAACCAGTATTTGTCTGACACACTTCTATTTTGGTGTAATTGCTTGGTGTAATTGTCTTTACACACTGAAAGAAACGTAAGAAATTTTACTACAATAGACAAGAGTGAAATGTGAAATCACATTCACTTTCTTGAGGCTCTGAATAATGCGGATATGAGCAATGCAGCAAATGGTAATAAAAAACGAGTTACAGAACACCTTTCAAGTGTTCCCTGATTCCTTTCTATGCACAGTTGCTCCGCACAGTTACTGACTGTTCTGTTAAACTCTGCCATCTCACCACATGATACATTGTCATTTCTTGGATCTTACCTATTCACATCTGATCCCAAATGGATCTAATGTTCTCCAAAATAACAATTTGCCAAGTCATATCTTTATTAAAATTTTCTTACTTTACAAGTAACTGAATTTCTTTTCTGTCATAATTTCTTAATCATTGACTTTCAATTCACTACTGCTGATCTTTCACCATTTATTGCCATTTTATTTCCACAGAATTAGAGAACAGATAAAGGTTGGAAAGGACCACTGGGGGTCATCTGCTCCAGCCTCCTGCTCAGGCAGGCTCATCTCAGACCACACTGCACAGGATTGTGTACAGACAGTTCTTGATTTCTCCAGTGAGGGAGAGCCCACAACCTCTCTGGACACTCTGTTCCTCTGTGCGGGCACCTGCACAATGATGAAGTTATTCCTCATATTCAAGTGGAACTTCCTGTGCTTCAGTTTCTGCCCATTGCCTCTCATTCTATTGGCTGGACCACCGAGAAGAGCCTGGCCCCCTCCTCTGGACACCCTTCCTACATTCACTCTCAGTCTTGTTCAAGTAAAACAGGCACGGCCTATTTATCCTTATTTCTATTTTAAGGAAATTGTTACTACCTTAAAGAAACAAGTAATTCCATTTTATGGACTTTTATCTCACTTTATTTTAAAATTTCTCCTACCCTACTAAAAACTGCCTTTTTCTGGAACAGCATGCACTCTTTGTAGGCAAAACTATGTGTATCTTATGTTCACTTCCTTGTTTTTAATGTTTTTCAACCAAAAAATTTTATCTGTCTATACTTCTTCCATAATTACTGCAGTTAGGTCACACATCTGGCTGTCAACTCTACTTTTCCAATCTTTCTCACTGCTTGCTTTCAATTTATCAGTTGCTTGTGACTCATACTAAATTATTTTTATCTATATAAGCTCTAGATTACATTTTATAAAGCAAAGGTGACCACAAAACTCTCTTAGAGCATCTTCATCCTCCTTCTATTATCAGTAGAAGCTTTATGTTAGAACACTGCTCTAAAAACTTATGTATTTTATCTCCATACTTCAGCTTATTTTTCATTATTTATCTAAAATTCTAGGATCAAGGACTCTGTTAGTACTTACACAACGCCCACCTCGGACTAGCAACACTGAGATTAAATGATAGCACTAGGCACAACTGCTAAATACAGGAGAAACTGGCAGACCCATAGGAAAAAGCAAGGAAAGGTTCACAATGCAAACAGTGAAACACACAAAGAATTATTTCTGCACTAACAGATTAGAATGAAGAGAGAGAGGATGGAACATGCCAGCATTCTTTAGGTATTTAAAAAAAGAGGACAAACAGGGAAGGATAAGTAATTTGAAAATTCATCTTCCATTCAAAGTTTTGCTGTAAAAATCTGCTGTTACTTTTGATGGTTTTTTTCCATCTCATAAGAAAAGCGGGAACTTTTGATGGCTTTTTTCCATCTCATAAGAACAGCAACAACTAAAGAAGGGTAAAATGGGAGCACATGCACAGCCAGTGCTTATATTTTGTACCCATATGCTCTGAAGAGCTTGTACCACCATCATATTTGACCAGGTGAGCTTAGTGAATCAGCAAGTAACTTCCATGCAGACAAGTGACTACCAGCCTGCTTTTACACAAAAAGGTCAATGGATTTCATAGCTGCAGAAAACAGTTATAAATCCAGCATACATTTAACATACTTCACCAATCAACTTATTCGTCAAATGAACAATATTAGAGCAGAGTAAATTTATACTTCATTAAAAGCTTTCTCTCTGAATTTCAACTGCAAGACTTCTTTCATTGCATTCAAAAGAACTGGTTAGAGACTTATTTTAAAACACAGTCATTTGAACTGAATACTTCATACATACATAACTTCTGAGAATGAATAGAAGGATTACAGTAATGAACCAGACAGAACTTAGGCATTGACACAAAAGCTGTGCTGAATGCTGTGCCCACATATATTTAGGAAGCAGTTGCAAGTCACAGCTGATCAGCTCCTGCACTTTTGCCACTTACGAAGTAGTTACCTCTGTCTATTACTGCTTACAGATAGAAAATTCTGCTCCATTCACTGGGGCCTTCTGCTGAAGCTTTTCAATTATAGCTCTCTGTGGGCTATTAAGGGATGAACACCCAAGCCTGTGCAGGGAGGCATGAAGAAGCAGCATGTAGAAGCAGTGTGGGGCCAGGGACTCTGGGACAAAGAGGAGACAGAAGGCAAAGAAAGCAGAAGATATTTTCCATTTAGGTAGTGTCAAATCTCTGTTTTAGTTAAGCTGTAGTTTTAACTTCACCCACACACTGAATGCATGGGGAACTTGCTGATTCAGTACAAAGAGAGTGTTGGCTTCCTTGCAAAATGACTTTGTCTTTCATGTGCATTTCAAATTCCATTTCCTGATCCAGATTTAATGCCTCTTTGCACTGCCCACTCTTCAGGCAACAGCTGTCTCCTGCTGTTAAAACACCAAGTGATCTCTTTTTTCTTGGTTAAATTCCTTTCTCAGATTTTGCTTCTTTTGCCTAATCATCCAGTGTTGAGCTCCTTGAATACTTGTTTTGATTTTTCCATTTTCTACTTACCAGTGCTTGGATCAACCAAAAACAGACTGCAAGATTATCCAGATGAATCAAAAAAAGAAAGCAGAGGAAATTCATACTATAGCTACATTGAAAAATTCATAAGTATTCTAAAAATAGCTACATGTAATTAATTTTTAATTATTTTATATGCAATATATTATATATCCTGTATTTGCAAGGAAAAAAATAATTTGCTGAAGTGTTTACAGTATTCTCTGGAACTTCTACTTTATCTGAATACTTAAATGGATTATTTGAATTCTTTAATAACTAAGAATAAAGCAGGATTTTGTGGGGGGGGGAAAGGGTTTGTTATACAACTTTAGAGTGGCTTTAGGCCATAATTTCAAAAATTACTATCAAATGAGGTGTAAAAAAATTAAGTAAAAGAGGAAGTATGACTAATGGGAGATTTTTCAAGGGTCTTAACCAAGTACTGACTTTTTTTTGAAGTGTCTATTACAGAATAATTCAACATATTTGTTCTTCATCAATTTTCTTTGCAAGATAGGCTTCTTACCTAAAATATCAGTTCTTTTCACAGAGTAATCTTCTCACAGAGTAACCTTTGTAAGCCTGCAGATGCTCACTTTTTTTCCCACAGTGCACAACACATCTATATTAAACTGGGCCTATGGGCAAATTCCTGAGTTAAATTATGATGAGAAGAGCAAGTGGGGTTCGAGGTTATACGGCTAGACCTGCAGTATACAGCTGACCTCTCACTGACATCAGATCATTAATATAAACTCTCAGCCCTATAATTGCCTTATCTTCTGTCTGTAAAGAACATGCAAGGTAAGCAATTGTAAAGGATCTAAAGGGTATATAAGTTCTTCTCCTACTTAAACCTCATGACCCAATAAGCACCTCGCTGCATATAGGACTTTGCAAGCCTTAGGTAACTAGTACAGATACGCGAGTATAAACCCATATAGGCTGCATGTACAGTCCTCTATAGGTAACTCTGGTTTGACTTATGTGTCTCAGGCATCAATAGCTTTGTTGAAGTTTCCAGCCCAAGCTTCACTCCAGTAACATTATGTATTAGGTAAAACAGTAGTGGCAGAAATGGAAATGTCAAATGTATCATGCAAATATTAGGAAATTTAATTGCTCTCAAATGGATAAAATTGTGTTGCTTTGTAGTACTGTATTATTTACTAAAAACACCCTGTGATTTTGAACTGCAACTACACAATTACTGTTTGTTGCCATTCTATATGCAGCCAGAATAATTCCTACCCCTTTACAAAATGTTTTAATCTACTATACTAGTGGCATCTTTCTCCTTCACTGCTTCTCAAGTTCTATGAGACTTTGATGTACCATACAAATAAGCTCTGTACAAAACCTTTTATCCAAGAGAAAAAAACAGTTAATATTTCCCTAATGCAAGAGCAGTCAATTTCAACAGCTAATGACCACCATACAACAAACTTGCTGTAATGGCACTTAAAAAATAAATAGAAAAACAGTAAAATATATAGCGATTGTTACCCTTATTTACACTTAGAAAAAGGAAATTATCCTTATGAGGGTATGTCTTTTTCTCCACTGAACACAGATGGGCCACAAGCAAATATGCTCCTAACTATGGTATGTAAAACTATATGGCAGGGAAGTATCCCATAATAACTGTTGCTTTCCCCTGTTCCAAATAATAACTTCAAGATGACCCTTCCCTGAATAGTCTTCTCTTTAGCATCTGAAATAAATTAATGATAATAAATATTTTCTGTTGAATTTCATTAAACAAACCTCTGAAAATTTTGTATTTTCATGGCCAGTTTTTGTAAAATTCTATAAAGTTCTCTCAGGACCAGCAATTTTTCAACTAATGCCTTATTACACATCAACTAAAGATACTCGATTTATAATAAAATTATTTGTTAATACTGAAAAATTTAATATACACTATTAATTTTAATTAGAATTATCTCATGTTTCGTCTGTTGAAAATACAAAGAAACTGAGTTTCAAAACCAGCTAATTTTTAAATGATTCTGCTAAAACCATAAACATCCCGAGTTTCACATGAAGTAATAAACACTAGAAAGAAAGCAGCAGAAAATTAGTAAATTTTTCAGAAAAAAAATCAAGAAATGGAAAATAAATGGATGGGCAAGGAAAAGAATTACATACTTAATCTGAAACAACTAAAAGCAACAACAACAGTTAACTTGGAATCAGACATTTCTTTGTACTTCATTGTTTCAACTGTGGAAACAAAGCACTTATTCGTTTTCTAAATAGACAATTTTTCGAATACATTTCCATAAAACTACAATAATGTAAGCCTGGGGCATGATTATCCCACAGACATATTGCTGGCTTATTGGTTCCCCTTAAGGGTATTGAACAGTTTATTCACACTTGCAGTCATTCCCTCTGGCACTCATGGAAATAAACACTCAACTCATACTGCACAGTTTGTGTGGAAATGGATGTACTTTCCTGCAAATTTGTCACTACGTTCTCAATACAGGAAAAAGTAATGAATTTTAAAAATTCCTTACAAGTACATATTTAAGCCATTCAGACCATATCCCTTTCACCAGTGAAAAGCTTCTTCACTGAGCACTATCAATATCAAACTAAATATTTAAAGGTTTACTTTCAATTTCTAAAAGCACAGAACTAATGGACACATCAGGTTTTCTCCATTCACCCAGAAAAAAAGCCACAAACTGGAAATGTTTTTGCCAGGCTGATAATACAGACTGAGTCCTAAACTATAGCAAAAAGCATACTTGCATAGACTGGAGGAAAAAAAATCAACACTCATTTTCTCTGCACAAGGCGCACTTGTGAGCAAACGCATACAAGTCCATAGAAGGGTGGAAGGGAGGGGGAAACATCTGCTGTACTGCTGAACCTGTTTTAGCATGTAAACAGAAAGTCCTGCCAACAGAAATTTCAGAAAGAAAGCACTCAGTGATGCCATGAGAAATTATCTAATGTTTTCCTGTTAGGACACAAAATCACTATCAAAATCTTAACAGGGAATATGAGAGTTTTAGTCACATTTTACATGAAAAAGAAGGCCATGTGCACAACCTCACTCACAACAGAATTTGACATACAAATCCCCCAAGTCCACACAGAGGTGTATATTTAGGAAACAAACACCTATGTGAATTGATTTGTGAATGACTGACCGCACACAAAAAAATTAGCAAGTTAAACATGGCAAAATTTATTTCCATAAATATACGGAAAAATTCAAAAGAAATATGTATAAAACAATGCCTAATTAAAAACTAAAACAAAACTGCATACAGGTGGTGCATGGAGGCAGCAATTTCAAAGAGTCTTGAAACAGAATCTGCCCATGAGACAACACAGAATAGCCCCATAAAAAAGAGAGTATCTTAACTTGAAAGTCAGGACCTCTACATTTCTTATACCTTGTACACTTTATATTTTAAAATAAAATTTTCCAAACGGCATCTACATTTTAGCTAATAACCATGACTTTAAAAATTAGACCATATCATCCTGCAAGTTCTACAACAGGTTCAAAAGATGATGATGAGCAAAATATGCTTAAAAATATTAGGAATTTTTATGCTGCTACAGGATAGAACAGTTGGTGGCTGGTCACACATGGTCTTCCCCAGGACTCAGTACTGGGGCCAGTTCTGTTTTATACATTTATCAGTAATCTGGTCAAGGGGATCAAGTGCACCCTCAGTCAGTCTGCAGATGACCCCAAGTTGAGTGGGAGTTGATCTGCTGGAGAGTAGGAGGACACTACAAAGGATCTGAATGGGCTGGATCAATGGGCTGAGGCAAATTTTAAGAGGTTCAACAAGACCAAGTGCCAGGTCCTGCACATGGATCACAACCCCAGGCAGCTCCATAGGCTGAAAGCAGAGTAGCTGGAAAGCTGCTCAGTGAAAAAGGCCCTGGGGGTGCTGGCTGATAGTGGCTGAACATGATCCAATGCGTGCCAGGAGGCCAAGAAGGCCAATGGCATCCTGGCCTGCATGAGCAATAGTGTGGCCAGGAGGACCACAGCAGTCCCCCTGTACTGGGCACTGGAGAGACCACACCTTGAGTGCTTTGTCAAGTTCTGGGCCCTGCATTCCAAGAAAGACATTGAGGTGCTGGAGCATGTGCAGAGAAAGGCAACAGGTGAAAGGTCTGAAGCACAAGTCCAATGAGGAGCAGCCTAAGAAGCTGGAGTTGTGCCTGTAAAAAATGAGGCTGAGGGGAGACCTTATCACTCTCCACACTTACTTTGAAGGAGGTTGCAGCAAAGTGGGTTGAAGAAAAACAAATCACCTTGCCAGAAAAAACTGCTGTCACGGTAAACTTCTACTTTTAGTTCTTATATTATAAAAGACTTATTTTCCTAGATATTATCACTGATAGCACCTGCAGGCCATCAAACAAGGAAGAATAATGCTCCAGCATTCCAGATATTAACCATCCCTGTATAAGGAAGTTTCAGTACATTAAGTAACATATCTATTGAATATGTGCTGTATACATACGAACGAGTAAGATCTGGAATCGCACACGCATACCCCACATACCCCACAGATTATATTCATCATCACTTCTATTCTGCAATACCAAACCAACCTTAGTAAGCAACCAGTCAGGAATACTACACCAATTCCTCTCATTTCCTCTTTAATTAAAATCCTTTGAATTAATCCATGAAATGTGGACAAACTTAGAACATCGAAAGTGAAGAAGACAGGGAAATCAGGAGAGAAACAGTGATGGCAAGAACAATCCAGATATTTTTACATGACTAACTTCTTTTACTCAACACATTCAATCTCAACACAGGCAATACACAGAAATCCAAGCAAAAAATCTTTCAGAATTCTCAAAACGAGATTCTGAAGAACTTTAATCACAGTAGAGCAGGATCAAAAACAATACTTTAAGCAGATAAAGCCATGCTATCTTAAAACAAAATTGCAACTCAGTTTAAAGGAAAACATTTAGTGAGGAACAGTCTCAAAGTAACCCAAGGAAGGCGCCCATATGCACTTTCCAAATAATGAATTGTCATTATATGCAATTTGCAATTACAATTAATAACAAGAGGAGAAGAACAGTGTAATGTTCCAAGAGTCCTGCTTTAACTGTCACAACTATTTGCAATAATTGTAAACCCCAAGAAGAATATGTCCTTAATCTGAATTGTAGAGCTGGTAATTATTAGTAACAATATTTCACAGTCTGATGAATATTAAATGCTCAAGGTGAAGACTCAAATTTATTTTACAATGCCTAATGAAAAAAAAAAATTGAAAGCCCCTGGTTTATGCCCACTTGGTAAAAATTACCTCCTCAATTGAAATTTACCTCCTTTCAGTTTATTAAAAAGAAAAACGCTATTCTTTAACCACCATTTCAATGTCAGTAACTGCGGCCTAGTAACTTTCAGAGGAATAGCTAAATTGTGACTTTCTGTTTATATTGCAACATGTATACAAGAAGTTAAAGTCTCAAAAACTATGTAGCTTCTCAGAGGATAAGGTGCTAAAGAAAAACATTTACTAGCAGTTGATCAGGGTAAGTGGTTTCCAAAAACTTTGTCTCAAAATAATTCCCCTTAAAAGAAGGCTGGGGAAATAAATAATTACATAAAGAATTATCCTGAGAGAACCTGAAGGTTAACTGTGTGTTGGGCATGTATGATGGTGTACTGTAAAAGATGCAATGGAATTTCAGGCAGTATTTCCAGCGAGTACAAAAAGTCTCAGGTAAGAAAAAAAAAGTTTAAGGTAGACTATGGAAAGCAATTTTTCAGCCTAGGAAGTACTGGAAAATCACCATATCTTGACAAGACGGAAATTCAGGCACATCCCAACAAACTTACTGCCTACATCTCAAGTGCTTTCTTAAAGCCAAAAGATAGCCTTTGTGGAAACCAAAGTCACACTCGTAATGTTTTAGATTAATTCAACAAATGTCCACCATCAATCAGGAAGGTGAGTAGCCCAAAATACTCATCCTTCATTTAATGAATTGAGTCACTGAATTATTTTGAACTGTAAAATTATTCTAAAGATTTTCCTAACAGTACAGAAGCCAAAGAATTAAAGACACCAAAGTCTTCTCTGATGCAATACTCAGGGACATTTTTCCTACAGGAATCTTAGAACTAATTAAGTTGACTGTACCATTCTTTTACCAGCCTCAGTTCTTGTGTAGTGAATGAGGACAGAAGCTATGTAAGAGATCCAACCAGGACACATTCATCTACTGCACCTACTTAATTATTCAGTGGGAAACATTTCCTGCTTTACACACAACACAAGAAGACCACAGTCTTCTGCCAAGGGCATCCAGGCCTAAGAGCCATAAAGAAACAGCACCCAATTCTTCAAGTAGTTATTAGCCTGTCATAAAAACATTTGAAGGGTTTAACACCTCCATAAAACAGGTAAGCAAAAGTCTTCTCCAGCTTAAAGAAAACCTTTACCATTTTGTGGTTTTCAGCACTGCTCTTTACACTGCTGGGGACAGTTCAAACACCTTCAGAAAACTAAGAGGAGTTTACCTCTTCACTTACCTGAAATGGAAAGCTACGACCAAGCCCTGAATTACAGTTTAAGGTAATTCAACAGACACAGAAGCTCTTAAAGCCTGTGACAAGACACAATGTTATCAAACTTGAACACTGAACTGTCTACCGGAAAGAATTAACTGCAATCCTGTTATTTTCCTTCCTCAGCTCATTCCTTACTGGAGGAATGAGTTGAGAAAACCTGCAAAGTGGATTTTCAGTCTCCACAGAATAAACAAACTCTAGAAAACCCAGGAATATATATAATATTTATGTCTCAATAAGAATTTTTGCCTTGTTTTATCTTTATGCAGAAATACAGAGCAAGATACTGCAAGAAGAGGAAACTAAGTTAAACTTAGGCTTCACTTCATAATTGGAATTCTTAAGGAATTAGAATATTTGTAAACAAAGAATCCATAAGAATTCCAGCTTGTTTAGAGAACAAGCAGTTAAGGCCATTATGTAAGCGAAACTACATACAGAGGGAAGACTACGATCTTTATTTCCTTTATACAGCAGTAGAAAACAAAAAAAGGTAATTGTAGTGTAAATAGGGTGGAAAAAAGCCTATGACATTACTAAAGAAATAGAGAATGGAAAACAAAGCAAAGACTTACTTGCCTTTGGGGGAAAATGTCACAAGATAAACACTTAGACTGTACATTTTCATAATTTATTAAGGGAAAAACATCCTACAAAATAGAGAATAAAATTAAGACTTAGAGTTTAAAGTATTGTCTTGACTTTATTTTTTTTTTCCACAGAACAAATTATTAAGTGATTCAGGAAAGTCCTTTCAAAGCTTTTCAGTTGTTAGTATAATTTTACATTGCTTACAAATAAAAACAAGCAGTTCTTACTTCTACAATAGCATTTCAGTGACTTTTTTAAAATTATTTTATTAAAATACTTTAAGTGACCCCTGCTACAGAATACAATATTGTAGTGTTACATACAGGACACTTATAAGAACTTTAGAATAGTGGAACCCAAATGCAGTTTTATTATTAAAAATATCTATGAATTGCATACCTAGGACATATTTTTCAGGCACTAAGAAAAACAATAAGCTGTTCTAGTGTTCTTAAATGTATTTATATTGCTATTGTATGTGATTATTGAAAAAAAATCCCCACTACCTTTTTGGTTTACCTCATGTAAAACTCAGCTTTATCTTCTACTTCTAGCCATCAGAAAAATAAATAGCTACATGTAAGGTGTCAGACAGACTGAAAACTTACAAGAACTCTGAGCAAACTGGGTAATGGACAGTACACAATCAATTATTATACTTTTTTCATTAAGGTGGTAAGCACAATGTATTCTGAGAATATGAGGCAAAGTTGATATACAGTTAAGACAAGAGAAAACAAAACAAAGCAAAAAAACCCAAAAAAATCCCAAACAAACCAAAAATCACTTATAAAGGTTGCCAAAGGCAGACCAGAAGATGAGGTGCTTAAATAATATGTAATGTCATCAAAATAAGGTCTCTGTGGTACTTTGGCTGTTCTTTCAAGTGACTAGCCAAGCAATGTTTTGCTTTGCTTTTTTTTCTTCCTCCCAGTGGTATGCTTTCATCGGTTTGTATTTGTTGGACAAAAATTAAATTCAACATGAGTACTAAATAAACAATACTGAAACAAACAATAAAGAATAATCAATTCTAAGACATAGGCTAAATTTATGCCTTGATAGAGTTCACTAAATCTCTCAGTATCAGCAACTCTTTCAAAAAGGAGTCTGAATTAGAACTCATACATGTTTTCAGCGCAGACAGTTAAGAAAGATGAAGAATAGTGTAATCACAGAATATACTGAATGGAAAGGACCAACAATAATCATCGAGTCCAACTCCTGGGCCACCACAGGATATCCCAAGAATCACACCATGTGCATGAGTGCATTATGCAAATGCTTCTTGAACTCTGTCAGTGTGACCACTTCCCTGTTCTAGTGTTCTCTGGGTGTAAAATCTTTCCCTGATATCCTCCCCTGAATCATGCCATTTCATGTCACTTCCTTGGGTCCTTCACTGGTCACAAGAGTGAAGAGGTAGGTACCTTCCCCTCATAAAGATGTTGAAGACACCAACGAGGTCTGCCCTCAGTCTCCTTCTGGCTGAACAAACCAAATTACCTCAGCCGTTCCCCACACGGCTTCCCCTCAATGCCCTTCACCATGCTTGCTGCCCTCCTTCAGATGCCCTCGAATAGTTTGATGTCTTTCCTATATTGTGGTGTCCAAAACTGCCCCCAGTACTCAAGATGAGGTCACACCAGTGCAGAGCAGAGCAGGACAATCCCCTCCTTTGAGTGGTTGATGATGCTGTATCTGATGCCCCCCAGGACACGGCTGGCCCTCCTGGCTGCAAGGGCACAGCGATGACTCAACTTGCCACTGACAGGACCCCCAGGTCCCTTTCTGCAGCACTGCTTCCACCCTCTCATTACCTAGTGTATACACACAATCAGGATTGCCCCATCCAGGGTGGAAAATCCAGCACTCACCCTTGTTAAACCTCATACATTTGGTGAGTTTTGGCCCAGCTCTCTGATTTGTCTGGGTCTCTCTGAAGAGCATCTCTGCCCTCGAGGGAGTCGACAGCTCCTCCCAATTTGGTGTTATTGGCAAACTTATTTCTTTGAGACCTATGTCTAAGTTGTATGTCTAAGTAAAATGAAGATGTTGAGTATGAGGCTGAGTATGAAGCCTGCAGAACCCCACTAGTGACCAGTCACCAAAACTCTGATGTCACTCTGTTCACTACAATTCTTTGCACCTGACCTGAAAGCCAGCTGCTCACACTCCACATAATGTGAACTGGACATTTTCTCCAGGAGGGTACTGTGAAAGACAGCATCAAAAGCTTTACTGAAGTCCAAAAAAATTACATCAACTGGCTTTCCTAGGCCAGCTAGGTGGGCTGCCCTGTTATAGAAGGAAATCAGGTTTGACAAGCAGGACTCTCCCCACACAAAGCTGTGCTGGCTGTGACTGATGAGTGCATCAGGTTTTCCAATACCTCCCAGAATAATCTTTTCCATTATTTTACCAGACACTGAAGTGAGACTGAAAGGTCTGTAGTTTCCATGGTTCTCCTTGACCTTCTTGAAAATTGGGATAGTGCCGACCAGCTTCCAGTCAGCTGGGACCTCTCCAGATTCCCAAGACTACTCAAAAATCATTGAGAGAGGTTTTGTGATTACATCAGCCAGTTCTTTGAGGATTCTTGGATGAACCCCATCAGGCTCCATAGATATGTAGGGATCTAGCTGGAGGAGCAGATCCCACACAATTCCACAGTCAGGTGTGAGTTGATTCTAGCAGTCATGGTTCTCCAGCTCCGGGCACTGAGACACCCTTGGTCCATCACCCATGTTGAAGATGGAGGCAAAGAATGCCTTAAATACCTCTGCCTTGTCCCTGTCCCTGTTTGTGAGGTGACCATCCTCATCCTGTAATGAACTGATGTTATTTTTACACTGCCTATTGCCATCAATATATTTGAAAAAACCTTCTTTTTTATTGCCCCCAACATTTCTGGCAGCTTCAATTGAGTTTCAGATGCATAAATTTTCTCTCTATAGTGGCAAGCAGCATCTCTGTATTCCTCTCATGCCACCTGACCCTGCTTCCACTGGGCATACACCTTCCTGTTTTTGTTATATTTCCAAGACAAGATTGCTGTTCAGCCAAGCCAGCATTCTGCCTCGCCTGCTTGACTTCTGACTTTTGGGAATTGCCTGCTCCGGTGCCCCTAGGATGTTTTAAAAGTGACCAGCACTGATGGACAAAAGCACCTGCAAAAGGGACTTTACTTAGCTCTCTGGAAATAATCTGGAACAACTGAAATAAAAATCAGCATAATATTTCCAGTAATACATGCTCCTTGGGGCCAATAGCACTGATCAGTGAAAGAAAAGTAATCATTGAAGTCAGTTTAAAATCTGTTTTGTTCTCTTGTAAATAGGAAATACACCCAAGTTACTTGAATCTTAAGTCGAAGAACTAAGCAGCATTATAACTTTATTTTGCATTCGTGCATGCTATCTAGATTTCTTTACAATAAGAACACTGAGACAAAGAAAAATGGTCAACAGTGTTCAGCTTAAAAGACAAATCTGAGTATCAATGGGTGATTAAGAACAGCAAATGCATAATGAGGATTATGCTTAGCACCCAAAAATAAAGAAGAGGTAGGTCCTAACCAACTTTCTTCTGCAAATATCCTATAGCTGCAAGGAACTTTGAGCAACAAAAGAGTAATTTGTCAGAAAACAACTCATTAAAATTATGTTTACTGTGAAGATGTTGATTGGCATTTACCTTGTGTAACTGTAATGATCTGAAATTTCATTGTTTAAATTTATGTAATTCAACTAGGTTACCTTGAGAGAAAAAAAGAACCTTGAGAAAGGTATTTTTCACTTTTGAATGGACTGAAAGTCCTTGGAAATTCCTCTTTTGTCTCCAGTAATAACAGAGAAAGCCTTAGTGACTCAATCAGGACACAGCATGATGTCAGGACTATGGTACTTACTGTCAGAATCACCCTTGTGTCAGCTTTAACAAACTAACTCTGAAATAAATTAAGACAATTTGGGGGAACAAAAACGTGGTCCATTTCATTCCATTTCAACCTGTGGCTACATGACTGACAATCCAACATGGGAGGAGAGGGATGAGGAAGAACACATGATCAGACATAGGCAGAAGAGGGAAAATGACCACCTCACTACTAGGATCAAGTGGGAAATGGCACCTCACTATCAGGATCAACTTAGTCTTAATACTAGGCCAAGTTCTTAGACTGTGAGAGCTAACATTCAGTGGCTTAAAGTAAAACAAAAGTCACTCCCCAAAACTGCAATCAAATGAAGAAAAGTCTGATTATTAACCCAGAAAAAGGGTTAAAATAATACAATCATACAGTACATAACTAGCATCTTACAGGTCAGCTAGTAGGACAAAAAGAAGGCAAGATAAAGGGTAAATTTTCATACAAACAGCAATGCATCAGCTGGGAGGAGTTTCAGGTATGTTTTTAAGTACAAAAAGGCCATTTCGGAGGCATCTGAGAGCTACAGTCAATAATGCATGTTAAAAGACCACTGGGAAACAGGAGTTGATGTCCAGCCTCTGCAGCAGTAGTAACATGGTTCTATGACCCAAAAGTAAGAGCTTAAAATAAGCCCAGTCAACTCATCATTAAGGAATCAATATGCAGATGTATATTTTTTGTGCAGCCTTTTACAGTAAGAGTAAACAGCAAAGAATTGTGCATTCTTGATATTTTTTTAATTGAAATGTATCTCTGCTTCCATGATATTCACTAATAAAGCCTTTTAAAATTTCCAGCTTCCATAAGGCTAATACATTCTAAACTTCATAAAACAGATTTTGATGCATACATGACCACTACAATATTTGGCAAAGAAGAAATCATTGAAACAAGAATAAAATCATGATACAAAATAAAGGGATACAGATGTGTATTTTTAGTCATACATACACATGTAGTGAAAAGCTTCAGAACATATGTTTTAAATGACTGTTTCCTAACCCTTACAGAACGACATACAATGTACATGAAATAAAACAAAAAATTGGGTTGAATAAAGTAAGTAACAAATTTTAAGAGAGAAAACATGCATAAAACTGTTTGGTTCACAGATCAATTATTCATTTTCAAATAATACAATTGAAATTTATTATACAGGAAGAATACCACATCATAATACATGTCTATCAGGTTTCATATAGACAAGTAAAATCAGAGATTTTGTGCGTGTACTTTGCAACTATTTTCTACACATGTAGGTAGCATTCTTTGCATGAGTAGGCATTAATTAGTTAAGAGTTACATATTTTGTACAGACTATGTAGTTTATATTTTTTAATACAATTTGTTATCACATACCCATGTGTCTGCATGAACAGGCCTGATGTTGCTGAGAAGCACCTCTTCATAATTTCCATAATCACAGAATTTAACAACTGCAGTTGTCCCAGAAGAATGGAGAGCTTCAATTTCTGCCCGGTAGAACTTAAAAAGAAAAATTTTCAAAGGTCACAACCAGAAATACCACAAACACTTAAAAGCTTCTTTTTCAAATATGTCTGTGTGTGTGTGTATGTGTATATAGACTTAGTCTTAGTCAATATTACATTTTGTTTTAAATTTGTACCAGATATGAAACCAGATATCTTAAAATTCCACATGGCAGACTCCAAGGACATGGCAGAACGTATTTAGAATACTCACTGAGAAGACAGGCAGCCTATTTAAGTAGACTGAGCATTTAAAAGATCTGTTTTCATCTCCCTGAGAGCAGAACAAACTCATCACTAGAACAAATGCTGCTGTATACAGAGAAATGCTATAGTAAGATGTTTACTTAAAATATACATCTGTAAGTGCTTATCAGCCATATACTGATATGGCTTGTATGTATGTACTAGTATACCTATCTTATCACACAACAGAACATGATAAAATATCATGAAAATATTATAAAACTGCCTCTTCATAGAGTGTGTTTTCTAAACACAAAACTAGGGGTTTTTACATTTATGCAAACATAGCTTTCTTGAAGGTATTCAATCACTTTTATCTGACTGAACACAAAAAAATATCACTGCCTCCTAACATGGTTAAGCTCAGTACTGTATTTTACCATCACATTGTAGAATTGTCTTAGAAGTGAGTAGCAGCTTTTACTTAAACTACCAAGAAACCAATTACTGCCCAAAACACACCTTCTAATCTGCTGAATACAGTCTGGGATTATGTCATATGTATTTATCTTGCAAGGTTTGTAATTTCAAAAATTTCAAGATCTCATTTCAGAGTAATGCAAGTACTCTGAAAATAGGAAACAATTCAGTAATGTGCCATTATACTTCACACCAATCCATCAACTCAAGCTACATATCCCTATTTAATGGAATCAACTGACTATATGTGGCCACTGCCAAAAATCCTGCATGTTTTATCATTGGTTTTAGTCATACCAGCAAAAAACAGAAAAAATCAAGTTATGCTGCTGAGCTAATACAGACCAAAAAAAAAAAGGAAAATGCTTTTAATAAATATAATAAAGTAAATGTAACAAAAAATTCTTTAAAAGCAGAAAAAGGTGTGAATAAAACATACTTAAAGAACAATAATATTTAAGGTAATTCTCAGATCATCAGAAAGGGCCAAAACCCAAGGAAACTATTCACGAAGAGTGGCAGAGAACAGGTGATAACAAATCAAAGAGAACAGTGTAAAACTTTCTTAGCAAAGGAGAAGAAAGCAAAATGTCCTGCTGCAGGAGAAATCTTATTAATGGGGAAAAGAGCTGAAAATGAAGTATTTAAACTTATAAAAAAGCAGTAATACAAAACTATCATGCAGCATATTAATTTGTCCACAAATTCTTTAGCTAATAGCATATAAGTGCTAATCAAAATTAAGCCTTTTGCGTTTCTGTTCTGTAATGATCGAAAGAAGACTGGCAGGTTTTTTACAGCTCCACTCCTGCAGACTTTATTCTTTCTTTGTGCTGCTAAAGGTTGTGTGCTGACTTGCTCCAGCAAAAGGTATTACACCTCTACCACTACAGATAGTCTAGACAGCACACAGGTTTTGTTTCTCAGCAAAGAATATGGGCACCTAGATCCATACATTCATCCCTTCAAATTTTTGGCACTTAAGTCAAATGCTTCAGTAAGGAGCTTAAGACATCCTAACCTCCCATGTACATGAGAGAAACAAGGACTTGATTTAGAGACTTTAAAAGTTTTGTGCAGTGAACGTAAGTGACATAGGTCATAAAATAAAAAACAAAGCATGGAGCTAGGCAAGAAGCACACTGCACATCTATGAACAAAGACCATGTCTCTGTGGTAGTGTGATAAATATCTCTCATGCATGAGTAAGAGAACACCAGAGGTACAATTTGAGATAGTTCTCATTTGGCAAAGGCATACCTTGTTGTCTTCCCAATAAAGAGCAAAACATTGATCCCCTGGTCTCCAACTTTTTCCATATTCCATGTGACTCGATGGTTCCAGTATTTTCTCTGGTTTGATGGGCCCAGTTCTCCTTTTGGGACCGGTGTTGTAATACAACATTTTATCATCAAAAGATGGGATCGCAGTGGGTCCTGATGATTTGATAGGTCCTACTCGTCTTCCTTTCTGATGATGCTCAGTATCTCCATTTGGTACAGCATTAAAATTATCAGTCCTACTGGGATTTTGGTAGTCATTATTAACACCAAAATGTTGCTCACGTTTTACCATAAAGGATTCACTACTTATTGTTCGTGCCTTCCTATCACAAAAATTTTCGGAATTGTGTGTTTGGTTGTCCCTTTTACCACGTTTCTGGTTATTGTTGTCTGTCACATCTTGAGCAGCAGAATTTTCCTTGAATTCTGAGAAAGACACTCCTTTTCCTACTCTGTTTTGCATGTTGTTATCCCTTTTTTTGAAAGTAATATCACTCTGGTGAGTGGTTATGGGATAACCCAAATCCTTTGACCTATCACTTCTAGCATAATGTCTGTCACTTTTATTTTTTTCATCTGTCCAGTGTTCTAAAGAGCTGTGCCTCTCAGGACCTCTGTTTCTTGGTAACCCACCACTTTCCAAAGCCTGCCTTGAATTCTGAAAATCCTTTTGAAAACGAGGGGGTTTCTCATTCCTCGGTTGTCTCATGTCATTGCGAGAAACGTGTCTTGAATGATTCTCTTTGATGCCATTCTGTTCCATATTCATAACTTTGTGCTGTACTTGATGTGTTGGCTGAAATTGCAATTTTGGTTCTACAAAGAAAAAAATTATTTCAATTAACATATTTCACACAAATACATTTTATAAATACTGTTTCAGACTTTGATAAAGGAACAGTATTCTTCAGAAATATATGCACCTTTGTGACATGGAAATGGAATGGTACACACAGAGAATTTACCAGACACATTTGAACTGCAATTCCTAGTTATCTGAAAATATACTCTACTCTGGGCTGTACTGAGAACCAAGCCCCTATGAGCAAGAGAAAAGCCAGACATAAATTTCCAGGAGATTACTTGTTCCTCCCTATGGACATCAACAACCCACTTGAGTAAGAGCCCTTTAAGACAGAAAAACAGAATTCCAAGATGGAGAAAGGAGGAGAGAGGAAAATGAGGATGAAAAGGGAATACTTCTAATCTGAATTAAACCTTTCTGTAAAAATACCTTGTTAACAGTTATTCAGGATACAAGAGAAAAGACAAGAATCAGAAATGATTAAATGAGCAGAGCTGGCAAAATGTAGATAACAAAAATAGTAGCAAAGCCCAGGAATCTGGACACTCTGATCAGTGAGCTGTAACAGGACTTTCTCAAGCGCCACCTTTAAGAGCTTCAACCAGAACTCTTAACCGATGAGAATAAAGACAAGATTATCATGAATATAAATAGAGAGTAAACATGCTATGGCCTGCTGGAGAGGAAGGGAGCTGTGAACATCTGTGGAACTTTTTATGGAATTAGGAGCTTTTTAGGCAAACATGAAATTTGTAATGGGTTGTTTAGGTGAAGAGCAAAAGGAGGGGAGAAATGAAGATGAACCCAGGGGAAAATAAAGAAGAAATGAGATTAAACAGGAGAGCTGCAAATAAGTAGTTTCCTGGTCAATAGAGTCCTGCATGTGATCACTGTAACCTGTCTCATCTCCTTATTAAATTCTCTTTCTAAATTCTCTGTTGTGTATGTGAGGGGACATGTTTTTAAACTAGCAAATTTGAGATAGGATAAGCTGGTAACTGGGACAAGGAACAGTAAGAGAAACCATGAACACTGGAGAGACCATGGGTCTTGAAGGCCATCTGCCAGGGAGACCCCAGGTCTGGGCTCACACAGTGGCCAAAGCTATATAAAGTACATTCATGTAACCCTCCTACCAGCTCCAGGCTGTACCAGCCAACAAGCTGGAGCAGAGGTGAAGTGGGTACCACAGGTCAGGGGTCTCCTGGCCAGGACAGACCCACATGGGTGTGTGCGTGTTGGTGGCTGGGTATCAGATCTGCTAGCAGACTTTAAACCTGATGGAAAAGGAAAACATAAACCCATTAAAGGGATTCATGTTTACATGAGCAATTTTGTGCCATGTGGGTGGCTGCAAAGGTGTCATTTTCTTGCTTGTGTCCATGAGCCTGGCATGTGCATGGGTGTGGTGGGACTGTGCAGTCAGGCTCTCACACATTCCCACTGAAAGGAATGTTACCACTACAAACAATGAATGCTGATACCTGACAGCAAATGTATCAACTTGCATAACTACATGCAAGATTGCAAGTTAAAAATAAAATGTAAATTTTACCTGGTTTATTTTTCTTTTATAAAAACCCTTTCAAGCATCACATGATTAGTAGTAGCTCACAGAATTTTTATCAATTTAATTTACTAAATTTCCCAATAAGAATCTAGCTCAATTTTTACATATAACTTATAAAAGTCACATTTGCTTTACTAAAATGACCTGGTGCTTTTGTTTTTTTTACATGGCATAAGGATACATATGGCTTAGCCTGAACACGATCTTGGTAAAAATACATCTTACTCTATAATATATTAGTTTGAAACCAATCACATTTTAATGAATTAATATGTAAATATATACTACTCAGAAAGACACAAGAGTATAAATATGCATTTTATTTTTAAAAATGTAAAGATGACTTTAAATCTTGTATAATTAATTTTGTTCTGTTAGAATAACACTTTTAAAGTTAGAAGTACTTCTTTATTTCTTCTTTACAAATGAGATATGAGAATACTGTTTTTCTTTATATCTGTAACTTTTCACTAAATAGCTTCATTATACTCTTCCACTCCTGTATAATACCAATCATACAGACTTCCTATCATCTAGAAAGATTTCACTTCCAAATTAATTAATTAACAGTCTTTGTTCACAACATTCGTAATTTATATCTCATCTCTTCTTGTAAAATGCTCAGGCTTCCACTCTTCACATGCCCAACCTAAGCTCTTAGGTCTATCCTAATGTTAATTACATACTAAATGATTGAACAGTTCGATGACTCCTGAATGCTTACTCCCTTGTACACACCATCACAGAAAAATGCATATAAAAATCTAACAACTCACTATAAATCATCTTATTTAATATTTTGTAACATTAAATTAATTAAAGTCACTGTTCCAACAGAAAAATAACAGGAATAGGTTCATGACTAGATTGTGAATGGTAATACTTTCCTAGGTTTGACTTAAACTCAAAATGTTTCTTCTTAAGGGCTGTCCTTTGCCCTTTTTCTAAATGAATAAATATCTCCTGAGCTGAGATGGGTAGTGACAGTACTTAGTACATACAAGGTACAAGGACTCTATACAGCAAAAGTGCATTCAAAGCAGTTGAAGTTAAAGCCTCAAGGAAAAACCAAAACATATTCTTCTATAATTCAAAAAAGTTTACTGAAATTTCTATTCAATTTCACCACATAGAAGGAGTAATTTTAGCTATTGTCTACACAACATAATGTGATCGTAACATAAAAGCAACAAGCTGATTGAAATTGTGTTGCATCCTTTTATTACAGATTTTTTTTTTTTTAAACAGCAGTGGAAAGTTAAAATAATACTACAGCAGGTAAAGTGACTAGAGAATTTCAAAACAGTGAACACAGTTATTTCTTCTAGGTCTCTTTTCTGTGACATATAAAGGCTGACATGAAACACCTGAGTTTTTTTAGTCTAAGCCTAAGGTATGCAAAATCCCATAAACTTATGTTTTCTACAGAGGTGCAATTCTTGTCCTAAAAGCTTCCCTGGGGACTGCATCATACACAACAGCCTTAAATGAGCAGAACACATTAACCGATTGATTGACATTCAAGCACAAGTCACTCGCAAATGGAAATTGCCAAGTAACAGTAAATGGTACTTTGTCAACAGTAGTCAACAAAAAAAGCCACGAGATGAGAATAATACTGGCTCTTCGTGTATTTGTGCTGTCTGGTTTGATCACCAAAAAAATGAAGGGATTCTGAAGTTTCTTTATGAGAAACAGGGATCAAAAAAAGCATCAAGGGATCCCATTCAAAAGTTGTCTACCACAACTGCTTCTACTTCCTGCCCCAACTCCAACAAACCATTACCAACTGTTCCCAGAAAAGTAATGCCTCCTACAGGGCTATAAGAAATATTAATTTGGCATTTAACAAGAAGATGTAGTAAGCTACTCTCAAACAGTGGGATAGGTTTGCCCAGTCGTCATTTTTGCAACCAGAGGGGGTTTGGGAACATGGTCTGGAAAAAATACATTTAAAAATTAATGATAAGGTTCTTGTCATCTGCTCAGAAGTTTTGAGATGACAAGTAGTGTTTGTCAGTATGGAACACTCACTCACTCACGTTACTCATTTTGGCTTCTGTATGTGATGATGCAAGAGGACACTACAGGACCAATTACATTTCCCTGATTACAAAGAACCAGCAGGACCTGCTGCACTTGGAAATCCCAGCCAACACAATTTACAAAGCACTGCTCAATACATAGTGGAATTTAAAGAGTACGGCTTCCTGTGGTCCTCTCCTGTGGATTGTACCATGTTTAATAATGTGGCTAAATTCAATGACCATGGCCCTTCTGGCCATGGTGGCAATGTTTTGGGTTTCTCCTCTCAGACTGAGTAATACTTTTATGTAACTGTATGAAGTATATCTTTGAGACAGCTACCTCCAGGGCATGTTCTATCTTGTACTGGCCAAAAGATCTACAAATTAGAAGATAATTAGTGATACATTTGCACACACTTCATGTCATGAAGTAAAATTCCCATTATCCAAGAGCTTTGTCAAGTTAAATAAATATCAATATAATTTTTTCCAAAATGTAGCAACACTGAGGAACAGGGACCTGAGTGCATGTTTCTGTTGAAACAAACCAATTACAAGCTCAGAAGAGTTATAATAAAGAAGTGAACAAAAAAATTCAAAACATTCTGCATTGTATTCACTATAAACTTTAACTAACTGGATTAAAGGACTCAAACAAAAACTGACAATTCATTATTCTTTAAAATGTATGAAATGTACTATATTTGTCCCTTTTACATTTAAAGACAAAATAAAAGTACAAGCCTTGTAACATATATCACCACTGCTAACATACGAATACAACAAATAGAAGTTATTTTCTTGTTAGTCACAATTAGCTCTGACTTAAGTTTGATTTTTAGAAGAAAGGCTGAATAAGAAATATAACTATTATTCAATTTGGAACTCTTGTCAATAGCATTCCATGCTTGTTGGAAAAATGGCTACTGCATGGCAGATTTCAAATGTTACAAATATCTTTTAACTCCAAAAAGTCAGAATCTTTTTTCCCCTCCAAGCACTCCTACTCCCAGATATTCAAATAAATTGTGTGACCACAAAATGAAACAAATATTTTAATTACATTGTATTGCATTACCAATTTATTTTAAACCTTTAATTTATTTGGGACTAGATAAAGAATAATGTTCATTATTCATTAATACTACAGCCAGAGCTCTTGGTATCATCTTATTCTCTCTGATACTCCCTGTGTTTAGTTATTTAAGCTGGCAAAGATAGATGAGTTGTTCCTCATAACAAAAGAAAACAATAAGGAGATTAATGGAAAAAATCTTTTGTGTTCAGTAGCAGAAATTAACCAAGTGCAAGAAGCATAGGCAGCTAACTGAAAGCAATTTTGTCTGCTATTTGTGTTATCGCTTGCAGTCAGGAGGTTTCTCTTGCCAAAATTCAAACTACTTAATTTCAACACAGAAATACTTTTGTAGGTGCCACCAACTATTCACAGTAATAAATCAATAAATAAATTAAATAAATAAATAAACAAACATGCAGTTTAAAGTTAAAGATATGTTTGCTTTAATTCTTTGCATTTCATTTAAATAAAGTATGTTTCAAGTATGCTGTGTTTTACGGTTAAAGAGCTAGCAGATCATGGAGTCAGGTATTTAATACTTTTGATAGCTGTAATTACTTAATATTTCCTTAACGAAAAAGAGGAGATAAAACATAAAAACATCACAAGATATCACTTATGGGGCAAAACACTACGATGTTTTCTTGTAACTAATAAGTATTTTTTAAAAAAAAATAAAAATCAAACAACAAGAAATTTAATGTGCTGTCTTAACTTTTAAAAGGAATATAAGTACCTCCTAAAAATACAAAGGAATTTCAACTCATAAATGTTTTTCTACTTGGTCTAAATGCAAGTACGAAAAAGTACCAAATAAAAAAAAATATTCAACAATAGTTCTGCAGGTCCTGTTCAGCAACAGCACCACCCAGGCAGAAGTGAATTTAGAAATTCACCATACTACTAAGATCACTACTAAGGTTTCAGGTGTTAAATAACAGTAGATAAGAAAAACAAGGAGGGATGCACAAAGCAAATCAATCTTTTGTGTACTTGGAAAGAGAAACAATTCCTTTTTTCAGACACTTTCTCTCCCTAGATCACATAAGATTTCAGCAAAACCGCCTTTTGTTTTTTGGATTTTACAACAACTTCCAGTCATTTAGAAGGAATTAAGTCTGTCTGAAGTGTATAGACATTAATGCTTTCAATAATGATAAATACGGCCATTCCAGGTAATTATCTGCTCCTGGTCATACACAAACATGTAACAGTCAGGACTTACTCATTTATTCAAAACCACGGTCCCTATACAAACCCCTTTCTTTCTCAATACCTAAAATACAATACTAGATTTTAGAGACCATACAGGACAGTAAGGTGCCAGAAATACTGCAGAACAATCTATCTTCTTTTATACGTAGTATAGCACAGTGTTTGGTGAATACAAATGGAGGAAAACCTGCCAGCCTGTGTGCTCCTTAGTGTATTACTGTGCAGGAAAATCAATGAAGAGACATTCTTGGCTTGGTAACATTACATATTTGAGTTGTTTTGATCAGTTTGTCCCACGTGCCTTTTGATTCTGACCAATACTTTTCTAATTCTAAGTGAAACTAGATTAGAATGCTTCTCTACTGCTTATAGATGACAGGATCAAATTAAATTTAGGAGGTACTAGTTATATGTATATCCTGTTTTCTGCAGACATTTGGATGCATATTCATGACTGAAGAGTGCACAGTGCTAAGTATGGTTACTGCAGATAGATCACTCAGCAAATACTTTTAAAACTCCTGCCATCTCAGTTTGAAAGGAACTTAAGACAACTAATAATTAAGAATTCAACTGAAATGATTTTCAAAGGCAGAGGCAATAAAATGGCAGAAAATTAACTTTCAATATATTATTTTAAGGACATGTTTGAATTCATCAGACTGCAGAATTTTTCTCAAATTTGGCAAGGAAAAAATCACTTTTGAAAGTAAAAAATACATATGACTACATACTTCTTGAAATATTCATTTAAAAGACGCTTCAAGCAAAACTAAAACCTGGCATAGAAACCAAGATGCAATCCTATGGGCTATACAAACTCAGTAAGGAAAATAAAAGCTAGGAACATGAAACTATGCAACCACTTCAAAGCCTTACAAAGTACAACATCTATTTTTTTTGCAGAAAAACAAGGCAGAAAGATTGAAAAGAATTTCACAAAATAATCAGAACACTTTGTGAACTCCTCAAAAATGCTAACAAGTTGGGTTTGGGTTTTTTTCAGGAAACTATGGTTCAGGAATAGTACATTGGACTACATATTGATTACTCAGATAAAATGAGAAAAAACAACATAGTGATAAAAAACATAAAAGCAAAAACCCTGCGTGTCCTGCTAGGGAATATGCCAGAACCTTCAGTAACTCAAGGAGTATAAAACCTTTAAAAAGTTTTAATGGAATTATGTTTTTCTTCTTATGACATTTATGGAATCTTTTTGTTTTCATTTAAGAGGAAAAAAAACTCATAAAAGTGATGTGTATTTTTCTTTAATACACAATATTGAAGATTGTAAACTGAAGTAAATATAATAAATATATCTGTTTTTTTACTCACAGAACACTATGCTTTATTGTCTACATACATGCACTAAATCCAAAGGATCATATAAGTACCCCCAAGCAATCAGTAGTATCATTTTAAAAAAGCAATTCACTCATTTCACGAGTCTTGATAAACTACTATTACTACTTACTACAAAAACACTGACAATAAGAAATTTATATAACCCACAGGAATTATTTTTTTTCCTTTAAATGTCTTTCAGACAAACATAAAAGTCTCCTGTAATATCTCAATAAAGCACAAAATATATCCAAAGAAAAATCAATGCTTGCAGTGTAAGCCAAAAACACTACCACTGTTTTCATTTCTGCTCATTGTAAAAAATCCAGAGCATCTTTGGTAAGTAAAATGAGTAGTCAAGAAGTATCTCAAATATCATTCCCTCTATCTGCTTTCAGAAAATGTGGTTATATTCATTACCTGACCAGTTTACAAAATTTTATCAGCTAATGCAGAATGCTGGTGTATTTAAAAGTTGTTTTCTTTGAATATTTTGATTTTTGATAAATACAATGAAGACTTATGATATCATAAATAAAGATTCATGATTCAGGAAGAATCCAGTCAGATTAACAAATTGTGGTTTATGTCATTTTATTTCAAATTACTGACTTTTAGACATCTAACCACCACTGAGCAACTTATTTGACCTTTCTTGAGAGGAATAATTCTCCAAGCACTCTTTTTTTTTAGTGACTGACTATGGAGGAAGTTCTAGAAATCAACTTTTAGATGACAGAGTTAGGAAAAATAATTCTACCTACACTATCCAACATTTGTTCCAGATACATTAATTTCAGTAACTCACCCTCTACTGTTAGAGTACCCATTTTGGATTCCAAGAAATCAAACAGTGTGCTTGGTGCAGATGGTCTGGCATTTCCTAGCTCTTCTTCATCTTCAGGTCTTGTTCGGCCTCGGCCCTTCCCCTTACCTGTAAGCATTAAAGGCTTTTTGTGAATGGGCAATAAAAAATTAAAAAGCGCACACATGCTTTCATTTGATTTACAAAATGTTTGTATTTTCTGTTTTTAAAAAAATCTGTAACAGAAAGGCAGTGATAGGATAAGGGAGAACAATTTTAAACTACAAACTGAGGAGATTTTAAACTACAAACTGGAGAGATTGGATGTGATGAAAAACTTCTTTACTATGAGGGTGATGAGGCACTGGAACAGGTTGCCCAGAGAAGCAGTGGATGCTCTGTCCTTGGAAGTGTTCTAGGCCAGGATGGATGAGGCCCTGAGCAACCTGGTCTAGTGGGTGGCCTCTCTGTCTGGGAGGTGGGTGTGGGGAAGGTGGAACAAGATGTTCTTCAATGTCCCTTCCAACCCATGTTCTTCTGTGATTCTAGAATACACATTTCCCATTTAAGGCTAATTAAACATCTATCTTCCAATTCAAAAATTTTTACAAGAATATAATAACACAGAAACCTTTCTTAGGGATTTGCTTTCAGGTTTGCAATGCATTCTAACTTGCAGGAAAAAAACATGCAAATATGCCCTTCTATAACTACATTAGTAATCCACCACACACAAATTCTTTGGCTTGTAAACAGTTTTAAAGCATCTCTTTGCAAGCTTTACCTCTAGGTGGTGGTCCCTGAATGGGTTTCTGTTTACTGTTGTTCAGAAGAAAATTTAATGCTGCCTCTAGGCTGTTACTGTTATCCATAAGTGCCTGTCTTGCTGCTTCTTTGCTAAAACCCATCTCTGTTATGTGTTTTAGAGCCTTTTCATCAACCTGAAATAAAAGGCACACACAAAAGTAATAAATACAACACTCTATAAACACACCAGCTTTTACATTAATTTTTCTTTTCTTTTTAATTGAAACAATATTTCTTGTTTATTTTAATATTTTAGTTTTATATAAAATCTTTGCATGTATGTTCAAAAGGACCAGATAAACAAGGGATTTTTTTTTTTAATAGTATGATTTTTAATTAGTTTCCAGTTCTACTACTACAGTCCTTCAAGCACAAATTCTCCTGGTCTATAAGAAAACTAAAAGAAATATCTCAAAATAATATGGGTACCAAAACTAGCCATCTGCTTCGTTTTGAACCCCTTCACAACTTTTGCAGACAATGCAAAACCCAGTTACTTCTTAAAATATAGATAAAACATACTTGGCTAGAGGTTTTCCAGAAGAAAACAAAGAAATGCAAACAATTTACTTGGGCAGAAATGCAGGCTCTGTTATTCCAAACTGTATAGAGCATGACGTCAAAAAGTCAAGATGGGAATCACAAAGCATTAAGTACAGAAAATAACATTGCACTGCACCAAAATCATACCAACTGTCCATTTAGTTCAACAGCTGCCATCAAAAACATTCTTAACTGGAACACCATGAATGTAACATTCATGAATGTAACAGGCTCAAAAATAGCCATACCAAGACCCTACCAAAAACCCACAAAATCCCAAGCCTAATGTAATCTAACTCTGAGATACACACTTACATTTTACTGAATAAATGTTTAGCTCAGAATCACAGTGAAGCTCATAGCTGTCTCAGTAAGGTACAAAAGCACCATTAGTATTCTAAGCAGACCCCAAAATTAATTGAAAGGAAAGTCATAATTCCTCAAGGTATTTTGATTTTTTTCTTGTCATATTTGGGGTTTTGTTTTTAATTTTACACATTCAAGACTCCATTAAAGTCTTCCATCTTACCAGTTCTCGGTAGACCCCTTCATTCTTCCCCTCTGGTTTTGCTATCTTCTCTTTCTGGAACAGTTCCCTGTTTCGATTCCCTCCAGCGCTCACACTGAGATTGCTTCTGCTACTACCACCACCTCCTCCAAATGTCTTGGTCTTTAGATAAGCACAAAATAACATTTCAGCAACCAGAAATAATGAAAATATTTAGCTAGTAGAAAAAGTAGAAACTTTTGTTGCAGTGGTTTTTTTGAGTTTTTTTGATTATGCTCTGGGTCAACAAATAAAGCATTAATTTACACACACACAGGAAAAGATTAATTTATTAGTCAGGATTTTTTTCCCCTGTGCCCAAATGAGGTTGTAAAAAGGGTATATAATTCTAGCTGTTACAACTTACTAAGCACTTTGATAAATAAACTAAAAAGAAGACTAAAGAAGAACATAAAAACCTGACACATTAGAACTAAATTTCCTAGCTATTTTTTTCAGACTGAGTTCAGTGAATCATGAGGGTTTTGAGAATTAGAAAGAACAGATGAAAATTGATAACCTGTATTTATTACTTAAATCTTATTAGCAAAATTGTACACCCCTCATTTTTTAGTAGTGGTAGCAAAATCATATCTATAATAAAACATTATTATACATTTATTAGCTCTATTAAAATAAGAACATAGCCATCAATTTAAAAAGACTCTAAGCCTAATTCATCTTTTTAAAGATATGGGAGTAGAATTATACGCAGGCAAATATCAGAAAGCATTTGTCACTTAAGAGATAAATACTTGACAAGAAAAGATCAATCACGGTAAGTAAAATGCTGCAACACATGCATTCTAACCTCTTTGCTCTTTGCTACTTCTGCAATAGCAGCTGTTCTCTGCTTTTCAAATTCATCATTGTCCGCAACAGGTTTTACGGTATTTGTCATTTGCAGAGTCTTTCTGCGATCAAGATCTCTGCTATCCACTTGCACATAAGAAGCACATTTCTGAAAATGCAAAAGGAATGTTTAATTACTCTTCGGCCTGCTGTCATTTGCAAAAAGACCCACCTAAGTTTTATTCCATTAGCATAGCAGACCCTCAGATAAAGAGTATGAGCATGTAGCAAGACATCACGATGCAATCACAATGATTCTTGGAAATTTGCTGATCCTTGCCAAATTCTTTGGCATTTAAGAAGGAGCTGCATACGTGCCTACACGATCTCACCAGCAAAATCAAAGGCTCCATACACTAAATAAAGTTAAGTTTGAAATTGAGAGGAAAAATGTTACTGGAAACTGGCACAACAAAGAGACAGGATTAACACGGTTTTGGGTTTGTTTTTTTTTAACAGGCACATTTTTTATACACAAGTTATCAAGACCTAAGGTGTTTTGACAGCCTTTACCTAACTGGAACAAGGTACACAGATATCATAATACAGGTACTTTTATGAAGTGACAAAGAAAAGTACACTATACCTGCCCAAAAGGTACAAAAGGAGGAGGGCCACCTTCTGTTCCAATGTTACTCCTATTGTGTTTTGCCAAACTCTGTAAAAGAAAATTGATAATTAATAAATTGCAAACAGAAAACAGATTATATTATAAATGTCTCTATTTCAGAAAGAACATGAAACTTGCAAGATGGGTATTTTCAGCAGAAAAGAAATTAGTATTTTTAAGTCTTGGGTCACCTAAGTTAAGAAGAGGGTTGGAGGAGAGGCAGAGGAACAAAGAAAATTATGGAATTTTGCAAAATTACTAAGGCACATAGAGCACAAGTAGAAAATTCAGTTATACATCAAAATCTACACTAATAGAACAAAGCAGAACAAAAATAGGCAGCAGATGTTTTTTCATACAATGTCCAATGAAATTGCAGCCAGTAGAGATTGTAAAGGCACACAGCACCTTTAAAAAGGGATTGAACCAATTCAGCCTAGAGAAGGGAAGGTTTAGGGGGTCCTTATCAATCTGCACAACAGAGACAGGCTCTTTTCAGTGGTGCCCAGTAAGATGACAGAGACAGTGGGCAGAAACTGAAATATAGGAGATTCCCTCCATCACGAAACACTTTTTTCACTGTGAGGGTGACTGAGACAGGGAGGCTGTCCCCATCCTTAGAGATACTCAAAAGCTGCCAGGACACTGTCCTGGACAATTTGCTGTATGTGGCATTGATTCAGCCAGATGACCTCCATCGTCAACGATTATGTGAAATTCATGATCCCATGCATAAGCAAACACAGAAAGGATTAATCAGAATTGTATCCCCTGATAATACAGCAATTCCGTATGTCAAGGCTGTATAAGTGCTCAGACTGTGATCTCTCCCTAGAAACAATCTCCTTTTTGCCACTACTGGAAACAAAATGCTGTCCTACTAAGAAGAAAAAGAACAGGTCCTTAATGCTGATAAAATGCACCAAAATTGCATTTCCTATAATGTATCTCTGTTATCAGCTTCATTTCTCATTGTCCCTTTCCCCCAACGGACATTCACGCATGACTACAAGCATTCTCTGTTGTCAGAGACAGCCTTAGTTACTTAAGGCTATAAATGACATTTACCTATATATTTATTACCCTGATGTAGAATTGATTTAAATCCATCATGTGAGAAATGGAGTATAAACATGAATAAACTTTAGGCCACTATGTTATCAGAGAATTTCTTAAACTAAGGAATAGATTAATTTAGCTAACACATACCCAAATTAAAACTTTTGGTCCACTCCTTTCAAGTTAACTGCTTTTATTCAGGAGCCAAAGACTGCTTTCTAAATCATTTATAGTTATTAATTCCTTTCAAGGTTGAATAAAAAGAATAACCCTTTTTCTCATACCTTAGAGCAAAAAACACCGATAAAGTATTCAATAAATTATTAAAAAAAAAACACTTAGAAGTGCAGAAATCATAAAATTTTTGTGCTTTAGTTTCAACCAGTTCACTTAAAATGCTGCCTTAGAAATACGAGCTAACCAAGGGCTGATCGCTGCAGCAAGCTCACACTCCCTGTACCTATTAACTGAAGCAGCACAGTACAACAAAGATTTCACGGTCAAGCCACTTCACTTCCCCAGAGCAGGCACTGCAGGTGCAATAAACCCTGCACTTATTCTGGTGTTTCTATTTGTTTGCTTGTTTGTTTGTACCTAGAGAAATGCAGGCAATTTTGGAATGAACTCCCATACTTAATCAAATTACAATTAAAAGAAGTAATTATAGGCTAGACAAGAACTCAAACAAGGATTAATTCTTCATGTCCTACAATCAGGAAAAGCAAGCTGAATTTGCACTCTTTTCTTTTTTTCCCAAATCAGAATCAAGAAATCACATAGAAGAAAAAGACCGTTCCAATCTAGTGCCCAAATGTGCAATTGGGCAAATGGCAAAAAAGCCCTTATAAACTGACTGCCTATTTACCAACATTTACCTACATGAATTTTGAATCACAACAATTTATTGCATAAAACTGTTATCCATAATGAAAGAATTCTAATGCTCTGAAACCTTCTTCTCAAGGAGCACTCTCTGCTGAGAAGTGAGAGCAGCTGCTTTAGAAACCAAGTTTCACATAGCACTGAATAAAAAGCAAACTGACAACACACACAATTTTTTTAACTTATAATTAAATATTTCCTCATAACCCAGCAGTAACTATCATTCACAATAAACTTTGTTATAAATACATATAGTGTACTTCTTTTATCCTTTTTGCTCTATTTGCATCATGACATTAAAAACATATTTCCTAGAGAATCTCTTAAGAAACTACAGTTTACAATATGAGATTGCTAGATATTACATACTATTGTACCCTTGCCTTTCTTTATACATGCATTTTGAAGTATACCTAAAACTACTTCCTTTTCCCATAATGTAATCTCAATATTTAGCCTCACCTTCACCAAAACAGAAATATCGTGACATATACTAAACAGCTTTACTTTTAGATGATCTGTAATTCTAAGTGTTAAAAATTTAAGAGCCCATCAACAGTCTCACCAATCATCTCAGCAGATTTGCTTCAGACTTCACTTACATATTGTCTGGTGTTGTGTTTAATAGCAATACAAAACCCTCTTCCCTCATAAGAAGAGTACCAGCAATATCATACACATACTGATCCTTCATGTTTGGAACCTAAGTCAGCACCAGAACATGAGGAACACCATAAAGCAATAATTATTTGGAACTGTATTTTTTCTTAAAGATGTCCACGATACTTCCAAATAGTCTAGAAAAACAAATCTTACATTCTCTTCATTCATTCCACATATGCTACATTGTATGAGTCTTTTAGTAATAAAACTTGATTCCTCCTGAAAGCAATTTCAAACACTGCTCTGAATGAAACAAAACAGTAATACAATTGAACAAGTAGAAGCTGGGCATGGGCAATACCTTAAGACAGAATAAATGGCTTTTATTCTAAAGTTTCATGCTATTTGGCTTAATAACACTAATTTTAGGCTAAGTATAAAACCCTCTTATTTCATCATCTACAGAGGAAGGCAAATTAACACATCTTAGACCTCCTAGTGGAGAGGAAATATAAAAGTGCCATGAAAACTAAAAAATTAGCTTCAAAAAAAGTAATTTGAAATAGTTACACAAATAAAAGTTTTATGTCTTTTTATGCAAACTCAATTCAGCATTTTTATTTAAGCTTCCATGGCAAGACTAGACAAGGAGTGGCAATGTCCTTATCACCTCTCAGATATTTTAGCAATTATGCTTATTTGTCAGCTGTACTCTTCTACAAACCCTTCTGAAGAGTATAGAAGCATCGAGTGAGTTCATAGGGAAACTGTTACCATGCAGCATCTGGCTTTTACAGTTTTGTTTGAGCCCTATCTGTCTACCTGTCAGTCTGGATATAGAACTGGAACTACAATTTCCAGTGGTCATGGTTCACCTGTCCAAACTGATTCCTTGTCACCCACAGCTTTTCTGACACAGCCACATGCATGTGCTGTGAGCTGGTCAACAAGAAAAAGAAAATACTCTGGGCAAACTCCAAAAGTTTGAGAACCAGAGCACTGAGGTAATAGCAGCAGGCAATAGCTAACTTTCTGTGTCTTACCAGAGCACATCAGTGACAGCTACCACTCTGTTTTATGTATTGCATACAGCCAAGAGAGCTGGCTAAAAAGTGCTTAAAGTTGTAGTCAGCAGCATGCCTTTGGTTATTAAATGCTTTGCTTTTTTATTTATGTAAATAGAGTCTGTTCGAAGTTATTTCTTGATACTGACTTCAAAAACCAATTATTAAGTATAAAGCAAAATTTATCTGTTGAAGTCCAGGTAGAAGAAATATGAAAACAGACTGTCCAAAATATCACCAAGAGAGCAAACCAGTTCTATTCTTGTCTTGTGAATTTTTAAGAAAGTGTTAGCTCTATGTTCTCTCTTCTGCCCCATCTACCTTCTTTAACTGAAGAGAGAACTCACAAGACTTAATACTAAGAATAAAAATCATAAAATGGGATGGTTCTGCCAGAACTTTCTTTATTTTGAAAGCTCCATTTAAAACCAGGAATGCTTTTGTGTTTCAAAAAGACCCCTTATTTTCAGCTATAAAGGCTGAAGGATGACAAACAGAATCTAGTACAATGTGTAACTCTAAAATTCAAGTTAATTTTGGCTCAGTTTGCCCGAATCTATTAAGCTCAACCAAACACCAAAGAAGGCTAAAAATTACTGAGCCCAACTTAGCAGGAACAACAATAAAATGAGTACTTCATACAGAACTAACCACCATGTTCATAAGCAGCTACTCTGTTTCCGAGATGCAGATGCAAAAATACAGAGATATGCATGGCTGTAGCAGCAATAGTTAATCTGGCAAGTATTTAGGACTAATGGTAGTAGAGTCACAACTCCTGCCCTAGGAACTTCCACCTGTTTGTGAGAAAATGTATGAAAAAATATTCCAGCAGCCACTTTTGTTTTACTGGGACAGAAACCAAAGTAAAGGAGCTTACACATATTTATGCCTTGTTGGAAGAATTTTAAACCTCCAATTTGACTTTGTAACCACAATTTACCTAAAGTACTGACGGAATTTGGAGTACAGGTCTCATTCCAAAGGTTACCAACTTCAATGCTTTCTGTACATTTATTCTATTATTTTTGCCTCAAAAAAGATACAGTCTGCAGACAGTAACTGTAAAAGGCAGAACTCCATAATATTTTGGCACCAAACACACTGTTTAAGAAAGCAACCATCCATGACTATTTACCAACATAAATTTAATATATTTGATTAATGTTTTCAATCCCTGCAGAAAGGAATCAGTTTCCATGCAAAGATCACTTGTAATTTTTTAATTTGCAATATTATACTATAAGACCTACTTGCATACATTTGGCTGCAGCCCTAAAACTATTTGGACAGTACAGTTCTAAAAGCTTATTATACAAAGTTCACAGTCAACAGAATAAGCTTGACGTGTTTAAATGTAATATGCAACTTATAAGACAAGAATTTCCAGTGGTGTTACCTCACCCTTTGTAATTCCCACTTTTCTATAAGATGCTCCACTTCACCTCCAAGAACTGCTGTGTTGCTGTCATCCAACAGCAAGAATCCATTTCTCACTTCAACAATTCCTGAAAGCTTAATTTTTGTTCCAGGTGGAGTGTTCAGGCTAGAGGTAGAAACAAAGTCAAAAAATTAAAACAGATTTATTAATATTCTGTCACAAAGAAACATACAAAAAAACTACTCTTATTGTAATTCCAACATTTATATATGCCATAATAAAAAATTAACATCAAAAAGCACAGTACTTTTCAATAGCTTTATTGAAATACTTCCCATCCATTATACAAAAATGCCATACTGCAAATTAGATTCTAACAGAGATGAACACCAGCAAATTGTCTGTTTGGTTAATATCCAATTTTGTAACACCAAACTAAGCTTACGATTTGTTTTGATTAGCAGATGATATTCTTAGACAACTGATTTGAGGCAGGTTCCTCATATTTACAGTTAAGAGTGTATTTCCAAATAGTTCATCATGTCATATTTTTTTTAGACATTTAACTCAGTAGACACATAGAGTGGTCAGAAAGGAACCTTTCTACACATTGCTAGGAGTTAGGAGTATACTAGAATAAACATAAAAACAATGCATCTCATAGTGCTTCTTCTCTCACTACTCTACAATTTAAAAACATATGAATACTTTATGTCATCAGCTCCCACATGGAGACACCTTATCGTCTTCTCACGTGAATCTACCCTTGCAATAGCAACAGCAGAAGCATAAAAGAATCATGTACTTCCAATGTGTAATCGAACTATATGACAAGCAGTGCAATCTGGAAACTGCTTCTTCTTGTGAGAAATAGGACACAGCCAGTTAAAACCTTTCAGCTGAGAGGCAATAATCTCTTCAAAATAGGGTAGAGTTACTGTTGCAATCACAGGCTTATACCACACGGTGAGGAAAATTCATAATGGAGTCAGCCAATTACAGTACCAGTGCCATTCAACCTTAGCAATGTTAATGGATTTTGGATTGTTCTGATAAAGGCAAAAAATGAGATCAAAAAAGAGACATGAAAGAAATACAGGAAAAAAAATTAAAATTAGGCAAGGGGAAAGGGATAAACCCTTGCCTAATGGAAGCCATAGTCATGAAAAGCCTATAATATAAAAGAAAATTGTGATTTTTATTTAAGTAACACTACGTACTGAAACACGATATCATTGCAGTTTAATAGTCTAACATCAGACCTGAAAAAATTATATATAACACAAATTAAATCTTTAAATGTTACATAAAAAGAAGCATTCACAACATTACTAGAGTGATTAGCTCTCTAACACTTTTGAGATTTTATCAAAAAGCTTTCAAATTATGTCTTGTACTGGGTATTCATCTTCAAACATTTTGATCTAGAGTCTACTTACACAGGACTCTGTTTGCCTTCCTTTATTGCTCTCTTTATATTTGCATTGGAATATGATATTCCAAGTTCTGCTGGCTCAAGCTAAAATTAAAATATCATTAAATGTTTTGACAGCACTCTAAACTTCAAGCTGGCTCCTGCTCCAAAGGAACAGTTTAACAGTAGAAGAATATCTAATTAAGTTAGATATATATCTATATCTAACTGTTGCAGCTAGCAGAGAAAGACAGAAGAAAGAGGGTTTTTTTTAAACCAGATTTACCTGAACAAGAGTGCAGAGCACACCATTACTCTGCAGACTAAACACCAGAGATTGGTTATGGGGGTGCTAAAAACAAACACATAAAGCAACCCCATATTCAGCAGTAATCAGCTCTCTTGCCCTTCACTTTTAACTGAAGAAATATCCAAGTAAAAGACCTGCCCATGGTTAAGCAGCATTAGTTGCACTGGCTTAGAAGTGTCAAGCCTGTGACATTCCTGCTACAAAGATAAGGCAAAAGATCTGCTACTACTAAAAATTGGGAATTTGATCCAAGTATACACACAACCCCAGTTTGCTGTCTGTTGTGAAACTACAACTCAGTAGATGCAAAAATCCACTTTCTTCCATTACATAGTTCAGCATAAAAAGAACTATAAATTACATTGATATGTACCTTTGCATGCTGAATTTAAATTTCTCCTTTACATACAAATCCAAAAAGAAGTCTCTTTTGTCGAGCAATTTTTTTTTCATAAATTACTAAGGACACTTCCATTATTTCAAGGACATTTACATATCAAAGGAGAACATGGAAAAGAAAGCTGTTCACCTTATTTTTGACATGCTGCTGTATTCTATAGCTGTGCAGCTTGTGTGTCCATCAGTCATCTGTAAACGTAACATTCTGGGAGCAGCCTGAGATTCTTCATTATCCTTTGGTGCAGCAACATTGCGAATTTTCTGTATTTGCAGGACACATGGCCCTTCCAGCTAGATAAGTCAAACAGAAAAGACAAAATTGTTAGCACTGTTAAGCAAGCACACTGCAATATCTAGACATATCAACACATGCCCCCAGGCAGAGAAAAGTGTAATTTGATCAGGCAGTCATGTTGAGTTTCTATCACTCATGAACTCTGTGTTCTAAAAACATGAAAAAAATGGGTTTTTCAGAGAAACAGTTGTGACGCTTCACACATCTCTGAGATACCGATTAGAAAATAAAAGTGAATGAAAACAGCTGAGGAGGCAAACAAGCAAAAACATAGATACTGTCACTTTGAACATAGTATGGAGTCCAGATAAGATTTCACTGCAGGGTGTCACTGACAAAGTCTTCTAAAGAACAAAACAAAACAGCTGAGAAGACTCTGTCTTTGGATCAAGAGGAAATTTCAAGTACCACTACTCTGTAAACACCAACTAGAAACATAGCTTCTTTGAACAATGGACCAATCCAAACATAACAAACTGAAGGGACATCACTTGTCTATTGATTATGTAAAAGTGGATACCCTACTAGACACACCACAATTCTATGCCAGAAAAAATAAAAATTATAACTAAAAAAAAAAACCAAACAAAAAACCAAACAAACAAAAACAAAGAAAAGCCCCACTAAAAACCAAAAACCCCCACCACAAACAAAACCCCCCAAAATAAAGCTAAATAAATCCACTTGAAAAACCCAAGCCGAAACCAATCATCTCAACCATTTATCACATTTCAGCTATAGCTAAGTCATTTTAATTTCTCTGAAAAAAAAAAAATTGTCTGTGGCTGCTCAATTGATCTCTAGCTCCAAAATGACAGAAAAAGATGAAAAAGTGCACAGTTCATCAGCTTCTAACCTTGAAGAAACAGAATAGGTAGCCAGAAGAACACAAAATAAGAGCAGATAACCAGTAGGTAAGTATATATATATAAAAAAGAGAAATTAATAAATAAGAGATCAGGAGCACAGTATTTTTACTATGGTGGCAGTAGAAGATCTGATGCAGCAATCACTCTCACTGAAGGAAGGTTTTTTAAATGCAGACCAGTTTTAAATAGAACCACAAATCCAATCATCATTTGGAAAAAAATAAAATTTGAAAGGCTGTAGGAAACAAAAATCCACAATCAAAAAATGAAACAGAAATGAGGAAGCATATGAGTAACCTTTAACAGGAATTAAATTGCTGGCACCTTATGTTTTCAACTGCTTACCATCAATTTGCTAGTACTCAGAAAGGAACTCTGAGATCACAACTTTAATCCTTTCTGAATGCTTCTTCTGCTGTTAATGTTTCCCTTGTAATGACACAAGTTCTCAAAAGAAAACCAATAACACCTTAAATGTAACAGCTATTAAATTATATGTTGTAACATTATAGTCTTCTTTGCACTTCAATTCCTTCAAAAATGCTTAATGTATCTCTATGGTATATAGTCATCTAGACAGAAATGGAAGGATTCCGTTTTCCCAAATCCTATGCAAATGTGGCCATCTTGTGGTTAATGCTGGTAATATTGATTTTTTTCTAACCCATAGAAAACACAGATATTAAATGAATGAGTGAAATAGTTCTGTGTATTAATGACTGAAGTTGAAGACAACCATCTATAGTGGTCAAATACCCACGTTTCATACTAGGATTCTCCCAGCTTTTATGCAACTATTTTCCTATTCTAAAATAGGCATAAAAAGTTATTTTTTAAATAAATAAAGATATTTTCTATGCAAGACAGAAACACATCATAGGTTCTCAAGATATAAATAAATAATACTGATATTAGTCTTGGCTGAGAGGAAGAATAGTAGCACATAATTTCTATTTTTCACTGAAACATTTCTGAACAACAAATTACCACATTCTGTGGAGAGATTATACTAAAAAGTTGTTCCTCTCCCTAAAGAAAACATTTTTTTGTAAACACGTAGCTCTATAACATAATGTATTTTCAGACATTGAAAGCTAAACAGCAGCACTGATTAAGGAGTCAGATGCACCTTATTTTACTCAAAAAAAAAGGAAATTACAGTTAAGAAAGCAAGGATTCAGCATACTATCTAATAGCTTGAGGTAAAAATTATAAATAGGAGTCCTACTCAAACAGAGTTTTTTCTGTGTAATTCTTCCCAAAATGTGAAGGATTATCACCCTCCAGGAAATGGTTTGCAAGTGTCTGGTTTGGGATTTTTTTTGAATAATTTTCTAAAGATCTGTGAATACAGATAAAGTTAATAAAACTCTTCCCATAAAGTTAGTTTGCTAAGTAATATGCTGCATGCACTGACTGCTGCCTAGCTAATATCTATGATCCTGCAATGGACTCTCTCTCAAGTGTGCTTTGCATAAATTGCAATAATGTTTGTGCTTTTTCTTGTAGAAGTCTGTGCTTGCAGCAGTGACTACTCCATTTAGACAACAAGATAAACAAATCCAAACAGCTCTTGGCAGCCTCCCTCATCAATCAATCTGGCTTTCTTAAAACAAACCCACCTTAACTTGCCACTATCTGAATTTTAACAGTAAAGGAATATGTTTCCCCAAGACTTTCACATCAGTAATAGACTCAATATTTGAAGTAAGGGGTAAAGAACTGAAGTGAGAATCACTACTAGGTTTAAAATAAAATTCCTTAAGCTACCCACTCCCTGAATCGCATGTAAGGGACAAAACAGGAAGGGTATACAGAAGAAGACAAATTTCATTTTTTACCTAAACACACAACATGCATTAAAGTCTAGTACACCCAAGTTTCAAATGTAATATTCTTCTCTAGCACAAAGTGTTAGCCCATCTAATATGTTTTATCCAAATGACTTGTGGGATACACAGCTATAGGAAAATTACATAAAGTGCATAGCTATAGCCATGGATGTCAGTAGGCAAGTAACCCAGCATTAACATATATCACTGTGCATCAGAATCAAACTGCTACTTCGATTTATTTCTGACCTGCTTTGTTGCCCTCTCAGGATAATGAGGGGAAAAAATGAAATTCTGATACAATTTCAAAACCAAACAATTAAATGGTTTTCCAGCAACAAATGAAGTTGCCAGGATTGTTCAGATTTTTATTTAATAATTTCAAAGTTGTGAAATAATACCCAGGAAGTCCTCTTTTATGGAGCTTACATTCATATTTTTACACTATAATAGATTCAAACATTGGGGGGTTTTGTATCTGAAGTAATGACAAAACTAGACTAATGTGTCACAGAAGGCTGTCATAACACAGAAATCACAGAATACTGAAAAGTGAAGTAAAAATATTGTCTACCTTTTCCACCTTTCCACCATTGATGTCACTGGGGAGGAATTTCTTGCCAATCGTTCTTAAATCTGTCTGAAATGATTACAGAAGACAAGATAATATTAACTACAAATATGCACTTAAAAAAAAAATAACATAGGAATAAGAATAGCATTTTTTCCATAATGACAACTACTTATTCAACAGAAATCCACTCCTTTGTGTGACAAAAAATTCAACAACTCAAGAGTTTACAAAAGAAATCTTTTTGCTTTTTAAATTATATTCTTGTTTTAATTACATTTTCAATGTTGATTAAAGTGCTTTTAAATAAACAAAACCAAATGGCTATGCAATGTTTAATGGTTAAACATAACTGTGAGGTTTCATAGAGGTAAAACATCCATCTTTGCTCTCCATCTGGCACTTACAGAAAAGTATTTTTAGTTCCTGTTTTTTTACATGCACAAATCCTTACTTATTATGATCATTAACAACTCTTTCAAAAGTAAATGTGCTAAATGTAATTATTACAAGAACTTGAACAATACTTTGCCATTAATATGTGTCAACGGTCTTCTATTCTGGCACCCTGATCTAAAACTGAGCAGGACTGTATTTTAGCATCTGAAACATTGTAAACAATTGATTTATTCTGGTTTTCAGTGAGAAACACTGGTAAATTACAAATTAGAAAACAATCATAAGAATGCACTTTTAGCATATTTACTGAGTATATAGAGGGAATAAATGCCCAATCCCCTCTCTGTTACACAAGATAGCCAGGTAATGACAAGGAAGCACATTCAGTTTTTCAATCTGAGGAAATCTGAGTTGTTCACAACTGGGGAAACTCATCTGTCAGTTGTGTGTCTCTGAATAGCACGCAGGCTTCTATAAATGGTTCCTGTGTGTTCCATATCCGTACCATGGAATCATTCTGGGATAATTTGGGTTGAAAGGGACCTTAAGGAACATCTAATTCCAACTCCCCTCCTATGGGCAGGGTACACCTTCCACTAAGACAGTATTGCTCAGAGCCCATCCAACACACCCTTAAACACTTCCAGGGATGGGGCATCCACGACTTCTCTGAGCAATCTATTCTAGTGCCTCACCACCCACATAGTAAAGAACTTCCTCCTAATATCCAGCCTAAACCTACTCTCAGACTGAAGGCATTCCCCCTTGTTCTTTCACTACATGTCCCTTTAAAAAGTTTCTCTCTCCATCTCTCTCATAAGCTTCCTTCAGGCACTGGAAAGCCACAATTAGGTCACCCCTAAACCTTTTCTTTTTCAGGCTGAACCATCCCAAGCCTTTACTCATTGGAGAGCTGGTCCATCTCTCTGATCATCCTGATGTCCCTCAGGTCCATGTCCTTTCCGCACTGGGGACCCCAGAGCTTGGTACAGCATTGAAGGTGGAGTCTCACCAGAGCAAAGGGGCAGAATCCCCTCCCTCACCCTGCTGCCCACACTGCTTCGGATGCAGCCCAGGGCATATCTGGCTTTCTGTTGTGGGCTGTGAGTGCACATGGCTGCGTCATGTCCAGCCTCTCATCCACCAGGACCTCCAAGTCCTTCTCAGCAGGGCTGCTCTCCATCTGTGCATCCCCCAGCCTGTGTTGATGCTGGTGCTTGCCCCAACCCACTTGCAGCACCTTGCACTTGGTCCTGTTAAATCTCGTGACATTCCCATGCACCCGCTTCCCCATCTTGTCCAGCTCCATCTGGACGGCATCCTATCCTTCAGGTGTGTCAACTGCACCACTCAGCTTGATGTCATCTGAAAATTTGCTGAGGGTGTACTTGGACCCTTCATCTGTCATTAATGAAGATATTTAGTGACACTGGTCCCAATACAGATCCCTGAGGGACACCACTTGTCACTGATGTCCATTGGGACTCTGCGCCATTGACCACTACCCTCTGGATGGGACTGTCCAACTACTTTCTTATGCCTCTAACAGTCCATTCATTAAATCCATCTTTCTCCAGCTTAGAAAGAAGAATATTCTCAGGGACTGTGTCAAAGGCTTTACAGAAGACCAGATAAATGACATCCGTAGCCCTTCCCTTGTCCACTGATCCAGTCACCCCATCACAGAAGGCTACTGGGTTGCTCAGGTAGAACTTGCCCTTGCTGAAATCTCCAGCTTCACATCAGAGTAGTGGGAAGGGCAGACAACTTTTACAAATACTTTTTAAGCTCTTAGGCAAAATAAAAACATTTGAAGAACTGAAGATATATTTATGCCTACTTCATGCTTATTTAAGCAGCTCACACACACACATTCAAAAAAGGTAAAAAAGGTCAGCTGACTTCTGGATTTCTTCTGCCTGAAAGGTGCCTCTAGTAGTCACGGAAGAATTTGTAAGAAGTGGAACATAAATTCATTGTTATCCTTCCATTAAAGACACACTGCTACCCTCTACTTACTCAACAGACAAGTCAATCTTCTAGGTACAAAAAAACCCCGACTTAATGATTAAAAGTGATAAGCCATTCATTCTGGCTTTGGAGTACTTGTGCAACATTTCTGGTTTATTTTTATTATTTATTAAATAAGCCTGAAATACCAACACAGTCACAAATTATCATGTCAGTACTCATTCCAGCATATGATTACATGCAGGGTAATACCCAGCAACTCACAAATACTCTATTTGGGTTTTGTATAAAGAAGCAATGCATTCTCAAACATAGGGACATGCTGCTCTGGTCCAGGAATCAAATGCCTGCCTTCTGTATGTTTTGTATTACATTCTTTGCATTATAATTTTGCTTTAATTCTTTTCATACTCCTTACATGAACTGGTGCCTGCATACATGAGTGACTGAAGACATGCTTTAAAGAATAAGTGAAAGGAGCAGAGGGGACTCTCTTTTTCAGAGTATCATCTAAACCATCTAGTGATTAAATCTTGAGGGTGGACAAAATAATCCCCAACAACTTTCACATAATTCATTATTTTATTATTTCTAATTTCATCAAGGAAGAATACTTTTCTCTTAAGCACTTGACTACATTGTTTTCGCCCTTGAAACTACATATAGTTATTACAAAGTTTATATTAAACAAAATAAAGTACAGTTTATATTAAACCACTTAAAACATCTGAGTATGGATTTAATAAAATGTTAAAATAAAATAGCAAATATATGAACTAAGAAACGCAGCAGACTTATTAATGTTTACCAACAATTATGTACTAGAATTCTGAAAAACAGGGATTCACATGCACACTTTTCTCATATCCTCAAAAATGTTATGATATATTGCTTTGAAGGTGTTGCTGTATCTTGTACATTCCTTGTTAATTTTTTGCCAAAATTATGAGTACTAATCCAGATTTCTATAGTAAAGAAAAAAGCCCAGGTTTTAGTTACATAAATATTTAGACAACAATGGATATGTAGTCTGAATGTGCTTTAAGGAGTACCATGTCCAGAAGTCAAAGTAAGGGTGCTTTATTCATCCCAACAAACTTATACTAAAATTTCATACTCATGTCATTACATAGCACTTCTGGTTATATTACAGCTGGTAGTTTGACTTTAGTTTTACATTTCATAAACAAAAGAAATATTTTCCTACTGCTAAATCTGTTCATTTTTTGTCCTATACATTCTGCAGTTTGGAATAGATGTTCTTTCCAAATAAAACTCACAATTCATACAGGCAAGGAGAGAGGTAAGTCCCTCCTTTACATAAATTACACTGACAATAGCACACTTAATTAGACACACAAACTTATACTTGAGCCATTACATCTATCATTTTTAGCATGATTTCTCAGAAAAAACATTTTCACTACCATAACTTACATTAAGGGCAACTAGGATAATATCATTTGTATCAACTTTTTCAGATGAACTTAAGCAAGCTTCAATTCCTTCATCTGAAAGACACCTGTTAAAGAAAAAAAATAGAATATCACATGATGCATCAATGAGACAAATATTTCTTCTGTCTATGAGATTGTCTTTAATTCCTATCTTTTGTACTGGTGAAGCATAGATGCAAAAATACATGAAAAATAACTCAATGTAAGTAGTTTCCTTACACTGATGGTGGTAGTGCAGGATCAGTACCTTTCCGCAAAAATTCTCTAAGTACACAATAAGTTTTGAACGCTAAATTTTTAATTGATTACCTGAATCCATTTTAAAGCGCTGGCCTAGTCTAACCTTCAAAATCACTTTTAAAAAGGATAATTTTAACTTGAGTGATCAGAAATTGTGACATTTGTTGTTCACTTTGCCTAATCTAACCCATTTGCAGTTCCAGTTTTCAATTTTACGTAGCTGGCAACCTGCCTTCTCCTTCACAGCTCTTCATTTTATTCAAATACATCACAGCAACCATTACATAATTGATAGACACCCAGTCTGAAACACAGTTCCTCCTCAACACTGAAATAACTACTCACCAAGAAATAACCTTTTCCCAAATAATAAAATGATTTAAGAAACAAAGAGTAATATACACTAATTGTTAAATAAAATAAATATTCCCGGGTGCTTTAAAAAATACTTCATTTTGAAGAAAATAACATACACAGTGTAACATACAAACAAGGCACAATATTTGAAGGGAAGTACATTTGACAGAATTTTTTGATTCTAGCCCTGGTGACTTTAACATTGCCCTTTTCAGTCCTGCCATGGTTCCAAGACTAATTACTGGTCCCAGCTGTGCTCTAACCCAGACACTTGATGGGATTTATCTGTTCATGTCAGACACTGGAATCTAGCAAATCCTGAGTCCCCACCATCGCCAAAAAGAAGAAAAGCCAATAATGAAACAATTCAGATGGCAAAAACCCCCATGCATATATATAGAAACAGAAGAAGAAACAATCCTATTTTTTTAATAAAAGACAAGTGCTTGAGAAGAATAAGGTAGCAAGACGTGTTGCCTTGCATGGGAATACAGGATTTCCCAGCTGAGTAATTCTAAGCTTCAGTACTATGATATGGGAAGATTTATGCAACTCCTGTGCATTAGCAGCTCTCATTAGCTGGAGTCAGAAGGTAAAGCAGAACAGCATTCTCACTCTGTGCCAGGGGAAACAGATACATCCAACACACTATCCTGCTCTCGAGGCTTCAACTGTGGCTTAATTACACCAACAGACTTCCTAGAAAGAGCAGTATCAAACTCTACAAGTTTGCCTTCTGCCATCTTCAGCATAAAACTGAACAGAAGTTGAACAGCAGGGGCTGAGGGAGTACAAAATCCATAAGCTGAGTTTTAGACTGTTGGTGAAGTCATGGAAGGATTTTTCTTTTACTGCTCCAAATGCAAATGAAATCATTCTTCATTCTACTAAAGCTAGAGGGACTGCAATTCTCTGACAGAGTTATTTAAGCCAAGTACTTCAACAAAAGTGCTGCCATTTTCCAGCAAGAAAAACACATTTTTAAAGAACGAGTAAACAAGAATCTGACCTACAATTAAACTTTCTCTATATAGGACAAGATTAATTCTGCTATTACAAAAATTCACTGCTAAGTCATGTTTTACTTTTGCACCTCAAAGTGAAGAAGACTGAATCACAGCTGTCAAAATAGCACTCTGGTTTAGTCAAAAATTTCAGTTTACAACTTTCTTTGTATAAATTTACATATGAATTTTCAGTTTAGTTTGTCTCATTATTTAGGAAAGCTTTTGAAACAGAACCTCATGGGAGATAGACCACTAATTTTTGATTTGTGCTAATTTAAGCAACAGCACTTAGCAAAAACATTGCCTATCTGACCAAAATCTCTGCCAACCTCACAGAGACACCAATCATAAAATACTACTGAGGACATCTGTTAGGTTGATTTAAGCAAACATCAAAGCTTTTTAGCAAAAGCCTGACTGATTTGGTTGTTTTAAGAATTTTCAAAAAAACAAAATCTGTGAATGTCAGTGTAAGGGGGGATACTTTATAGTTTGGATTTGGTTGGTTTATTTATTATAGATGCTTATTATATGAAAGTATAAATTAGGTAAATGCAAAAGATCAGGATCAAAATTACTTTCAAGGAATAAAGATCTAATCAACAATTCTGTCGGCAGAATTTTGCTAAAGAACTTCAACAGAGGAAAAAGAGCTTTCCAGTAATGTGTCAGGTGCTGCTTCTGTGCAACAGGATGCAAAACTACAGATTTAGTAAAAAATGGTCAGAAATTGGCCAAGAAGCAAATTGCAAGCAGGAGAAACTGTACACCAGATTCAGCCAAAGCACAGATCTCTCCTGCTGTAACAGAAGCTTGAAACCAGGATATATCAAGGCAGTCTTTTCCATTTTGCCATAATAACATTCTTATATTGCTATATTTCATATAGCAATAAGTACTCCAAACATGTTTATATTTTCTTAACAAATTTAAAGAAACTTATTTTAAATAAACTATTTTATTTTCTCCTGTTTATACAGTCTCCTATAAGAACTATCTAAATTTTAGCTTTGAGTATTTCCTGCTATAGGCCCACAAATTATTTAAGAAAATAAAAATAAGTATTTTTATTAAATTTATTTTAAAATAAATGTATTTGTACAGAAAAAAATACATATACCTCGCTCAAGTATGAAAAGGGAGTTAAAATAGATAAAGCTACCTCTTCAGATGGCATAATCCTTCCCCCAACAACATAAGGATTATCAAGTCTGAGCTTTTTCCAGACTCTGCAGGAATCAGATTCCCTTTTTCTATCTGTTCTTAATGAAGGCATGTGATATGCTGAAGGTAGGACCTTTACAGCATAGGGCCACTCAATCCTTTGTTCTCTGTATTAGATCAAGGAAGAGAAAAAAAATAAACCTGACCCTGAAGAAAACCAAAAGCAGTAAAAACCTGCTCTGGAGTCAAAGAGAACAGTCCTGCAGCTCTGTGTCTCTATTATATTCATTCAAGAGCCTCACATCATCTGCATTACCTGTTCTGCCCGTTTTGCAAAATACCATGACCTTAGATAACAAAAGGTGACCTCCAGTGTGATCCTATTACGTTAATCCAACAAATTTCCTATTGCCAAGTTGTTGGAAGCAATCCCTAACCAGGCATGAATCAGATCACTCTGCTGAAGTGCCCAGAAGCCTCCCAATTTCCAAGATCTACCTGGCTGTGCTGGTGCTGTACAAGCAGTGTCTGTCATTTCTTGCTCTCCACACCTCTATTCCAATCCGTCTCCCCCAGCATTCCTTTATAAATCAAGGAGACACTGAGAATAACCTGGCACAGAAATGCTGCTGCCATAATCAACAAACTCCCTTTTTTCCTACTGTAAACAAACATTTCAGAATTAAGCACTTCTGCTTAATGTGAAGCAGCAAATAAATAAAAGGTATAATAAATGGGTAAGAAGCATAAGGAGCAGCAGCCAAGCTCCACAAAGCTCTCCAAGAAGTCCAAAGCAAGCCATTGGCTGACCACTGACATCTTACAGCGACACAAAAAATCCCCCACAACCTCCCCCATAACCTCCCACTATGAGGACTGGTAGGTAACCAAACTAAGACACATTAAAAGTACCTTTAGTTTCCAAGAAATAAAGTACTCACTACACTTCTTTCTTATAACTTTCAAAACAATCTTAAAAGTTACATATTGAAGTTATGAAAACAACTACATTGATTTCAAGGGAATTTTAGCAAATAATACTGCAGGAGTCACACAGGGATTCTGTGGCCTTGGAACATTAATACAAATTAGAGGGGGAAAAAAACCATCACAGTTTACAACCAAAATGGGCATAAAACTTCCACAAATGGTTGAGATGGTTATTTGTGAAGCATTCTCAAGAGAAAGAAGATCAGAAGAGAAAGGAAAATAAATGTTTCTAATGCAATTCTTCTGTATTATGCCTGCTGAAACCTGAGGGATATGTCACCTATTCCTCCCCCCACTCCAGCTCCATTCATCTGAGACATGAAGCAGTACAATCCTCTTAGCAACAGCTTTTGTCAGAAAAACCATCTCCTAGAAAGTACCTGCATTCCCACCTTCAAATGAGACATTAAAACAAAACCATTAGTAATGAATCAGCATTTTCTACATGAACCATTCACATATAAATCCAAATCTGCAATTTTTCTGTCAAAATGTTCTCAACAACCTTCTAAGAAAACAGATTTCAGTAATTCTTCCTTCGTAATACACAAAAATACACATCAGTGACAGGCAGAGCTGTTTTCCCACTGCTCCTTCATATCAAGTATAACATCAATTTAATAATCACTTTTGTACATTATAGGTGTGCATTCTCCTTTTCAGTATCTCCCACTGCTATGGAATATAACCACAGTACCAACCTTGCCTATGCCTCTACTTATCTCACTTTATGTTCTGCTTTACTTCATAAAGAACAAATTACACCTGATGTGGCCTGAATAGACAGATTTCTGTACTGCTACTGTATTACCTATGTCTGAAACACTGAAGAAATTGGCAATATCAAAGCAAGATGCATTTTTTGTCTGCTCTATCCTGTTGGATCAAACACTTCATCTGCAGACAAACACGCACGTGTATACACATGCACACACACACGGAAAGGTTTTAAATGAGAGCCTTATTCTCTAATTAAATCCACCAGGTAAACAACTCTCCTAATAATATTTATTTGTCATGAGCAGCTTTCTTGAAAAGCATATTTTCTCTCTTTGTAATTAACAGTTCATGCACCAACACAAATCTTTAATCTTCCATCCTTTTTCTATCACATAATTTTTCTATAAATACTCTGTAATTTTCTTCCACCGTATCTAGAATTAACATCTTATTAAGTAGAAGCTTTCTTTAAGGGAAGAAGCAAAAAAGGAAAATTAATATAAATAAATATGTTCTATACAATTTATCCATTTCAGATTCCCAGCTCTTCCAGAATCACAGTGATATTACCAAACACAAACTGCACTACCACTTCGAATTCAGTGCCAACCACACAAATCAATGTTTGAGTTTTACAGCAAATTTTATATAGCTATTTTCATTGTGTTTATGCAAACATCAGAATGTTCCTTACATATCTTTGCTACAGAAGCAGACTTATACAATCGTGCCATAAAACGGTATAATTTTCAAAGGAAAAAAAAAATTGCAAAAAGCTTTCAAATTTTTCTTACTTGATAACACCTCAATAGAAAAGAGAACACTTGAAGCAATTAAGCAAAGAGCAGCTTAAAAGACCGCAGTAGTACAACACCACCACTGGATGTCAGTGTTGTTCCATAACACAAAAACTGCGCACCAGCTATTTCAAAAACTTGGGCGTTCTCTTAATAGGGCTTCAAAGTATTTTGCTGAATTTCAGGTGTGCAAAGAAATTACATTAAATGTTAGAAATTTCACTAAGGGGCTATCCACTACAGCTGTTTAAAAAAGAAAAACAAAGCACGTTTTAAGACATTATTATCCAAATACAAAAATCAGATTGCCAATAAAGTTTATCCTTTAACCTGCGTAACTATTACTGGGAAGCAACTGACACTGTTCTTCCCTTCAGCTTCTGAGCTTCTAAATGGGCAAAATTTAGAGTCAATTGTTCCTTTACCCACAAGGCAAACATCTGCAAGGAATGACAAACCTAGATTCAAGTGGCATTCTTGGCAATTTTACTATCAATATTCTCACACCAAGAAATGCCATTTCATTTTGCAATTGCATTTAAAGATTTATGTTCTACATCTTGTTCTTGTCTCATACATTTGGTATATCATCCTCTGTGTTTTGCACATACACCAATGATTATTGCTATAAACTGTATTTTTGTTTTCCTACCACTTTTTCAATTTAACAACACTCTGAACTCTGACCTGAGCACTCACAGCTTTGCAGTTTTAAGGAGCTTTATCTCAAGTTTGAGCTGAGTACTTCGCCCAGGTTTTGCATGATAGTATCAAATCAAGCATGACCCAGAAGACGTTTTCACGTAGCCTCAGGTTTTGACAGTGAACCATCCACAGCCATTCTTCCTAGTACAGTCAAACTACTTTGATAATTGCCTTACCGGAACTTAATCTAAACTGTTACTCTATTTCACTCCTTAAAGATGCAAACCCAACATATTAAAATAACAGAATGGACTGTATTGTATCACTATTAAAAATCCACTAAGTTTTAAATGCACTTATGCTAGCAAAAGCCAATTTGAATAATCCAAAAAGCACACTAAGAAATACAGAATTTTGGTTCCAACTCGGTAAGCATGTAGATGAAGAGGCACCAAAGTATTTAAGCCTATCTTTAAAATATTACTGACATTTCTAAAACTGGTGCACAGCCACTACATCATCTTGGTTCCCCAGGCAGTTAAACTTGCATCTCAGCTACCTAATTTTTCACTCCTGGGAATACACTGCTTCCTTAAGTGCAGACTCCAACCCAAGCCAAGCTGAAACCCCAGAAAGAAACTCATAAAATATACATTCACAAGCTCATGTTCTCAGATGTTTAGCTGACAAAACTTAAGGCCTACACCTCTCTCAGATGTCTATGACATTTGACTTTCAATAAAAAACATGAACTAAGAAAGTCCATGTATTTTTAGAACAAATAAAAAAGGTTGGTGTTTTTTTACGCTATATAATAAAAGCAGAATGACTGTCATTACTGCCCCCACCTTTTTTTTAACGTGAGAAATCAAACCCAAGTTAATTAGCACTAAAATCTATTTTGACAGTAAAATCCTGACCTAAAGAAAGCACAGCAAATGCTCAGTGCCAAAGAAAAGGAGAAAAACCAAAATGAAAACAAAATCGAAAGTGCAGCACTTAAACACCACCAGTGCATTAGCTTCTTCCTGGCTTACTTTTACCTGACACTTTCAGTAGGAATGGGATAAAGCCTAGTAACTTAGAAGCACTACAGTTCTAAACATATGCAATATCAAGCACTAAAAATATTATTTCACTGCATAAGCAACAGTAGTCCAGCGCTGATGGTGAGGCCCAGCGCAAGCACCCATTGTGCTTCTCCTTCTGGAACCTCCTGCTCCTCAGCCAGCCTACCCCATCTTGAGTGGAGCCACTTCCTTGCCCTCCTACCAACACCAGAAAGGCAAAGAGCCCAGATGGAACTGCTCTCCCTAACAAGGAGCTTTTGCTGTCTCTCCTACAGTAACACTGGGGAGGAGAGCTGTCTTATCCCTGGGTCAATAAGTCCTGAGACAGGATTTGGTGGTAAGGACATTTCTGCTTGGTGTCACAAGCAGAGAGCACCCCAGCAATCCCTCAAGAGCTTCCAAGTCATATTTCTATTATGATTTTTTTAATCACCTTTATCAAACCAGCCTCTTATCCATTTCCAAAGGACAAGGACTATTGTCATACAAAATCTGGAATAAACAGTGATAGTTTTAGCATTAATCTTTAAAATGCTTGACATGCAAGCATTGTATGAATTACAGCAAGAACTGTAATTCTATTATTGGGTTAGCCTGACAGTCAGTCACTCTCACACCTCTCTACATCCACCCCACACACCACCCTTCACTTCTTAATTACTAGAACTTGTATTATTTTGGGGTTCCCCCCACAGCCTCTCTGAAATTACTCTGTTCCAAACATGAAGTATCAAAAAGCAAGTTTTAAGCATACTCTGCATCAAGTTGTTGCACACAGAACACGAATTTTAAGACACTTTAACAGCTGCATAAGTAAAGTCTTTATAATCACACCTCCCATAGAGTGATGTGTGCTCTTTTTAAGTCTATTTTCTTCTATAAAATTCCTACTGCTGGGAATATTTAGAGTATGAGACTGGCAACACATCTTTAACAAGTATTTCACAATTAAAAAAAAAAAAGGGAAAGTTTGGTTCTTGAACAAAACATAAAGCTTGTTTACCACACAAAAAAAAAAGCTTACAACCACATCTCTAATAACATCACCATCAAAAACCTCAGACTCTCCACTTTCTCTTACACATATGCAATATACTTCATTCACCAAAGTGCTTTACCTAAGCTATGTACACAAAACTGAAAACCAGAATCAACCTTCCTTTAATATTTCAGTTCCCAACAAAAGAATTCAAAATAATCATTTGCAAAGCCCTGACCCAGAGTCAGAAATCCTAAAACTGGAGAATGTCTCACAACACAGGTCTACAAGAAGCTGGTTTCAGGACATCTAAGTTCTTCTACAAGCAGATAACTGGGCAAGCGAGAAATGCACATGGAAAAGCCTGTCTTGGACTGACAAGGAGCTATGAAGCAGGGCACTCTCTGAAAGTGCTGCACAGACAATAACTTTACTTCCTTATGCTTTCAAAAAGCTCAAATTAGATGGACTTCACTGAGTAATATTTATCTCTTCATTGGCATCTCTAAACAGTGTGAGAAATCACTGAAGGTCAGGAAAAAAGCTACAAATTGAGATCTCAAATCTACATGTGATAGGTCTTTAAAACCTCTACTGCTGCAATTTTAGGTCTTATTTGAGATACAGTTTTAAACTGCACTAGCAGCACTGTGAGTATATGCAAATGTAACTACTACATAAGTAAAGAGCCACTAAATTTTCCAACTTAAAAAAACTGCAAAAGCCACTGATAAATAATTTGACAGGTAATTTACATTCAAAATGTATCTGAAAAACTATAATTTTTTTCATATTAAAGATGGCAAGATCCAAAGCACTAGTTAGGAAGTGGGGAATGAAGGAGATTGAAAAGAAGAAAGCAAACAACTTCCCCCAAATAAAAGATGAAATCACCAGCTTAGCATCAGTCTAGAAGGAACTTTCACCCATCTCACTCATTACTTTATTTCCACTTCTGGAGCCCTGCATTAACACAACAGACACAGAGCATAACTTTCTCTGCTGGAAGTAACCAACCAAGCTCCACAATGCAGCCATAATCATCAATCACATCAGAATGCAGACATGGGAGTTACTTATTTCACCACCATGTATATAAGACAAGGAGTGTCTGAGTCAAACTGAGATCCCTATTCTGCTGCAGTGGCTACACACTCTTTTATGTTGAAGATCAAAAAGGTATATAGCTCTCACTTCACCATATAGTTATATACAGAATCTCTGGGTGAATGAGTTGGTTAAACAAACTCAAAAAACCATCAAAAGCCCAGGACAAATCAGAAACTTTGATAATAATAAAAAATTATATTTAAACAGTAAGAAATTATTTTTTCATGATGAAATAAACATGGTTTCAGGGTTTTGTGACTTTCCAAACTTTATTCAAGGGCCATTATTACTGATAGACAAAACAGTAAAGAGGTACTGGATTTTATATTTAAAACCAAAATATTAAAGGATGCTTTTCAAAGGCAAAAGAGAGGTTAATTATATCAACCAAACAAAAAGAAGTCGAAAGAAAGACTGAACAAAATATTCTGGAGGATTAATTTGCTAAAAGTTAATAATAAAGACTTTTCAAAGCAGACAGAAAAATCTTGACAGGTGACAAGGATGACAAATGTATGAGTGCCAAAACGACTGATAAAAAACAGTTATACTATATAAGTTGGTTTTCTTTGGGTTTTTGGTTGTTTCAGGTTTTTTTCTTAATTATTCTTTCTAAACTAAATCTCTACAGAGATTTGGAAGTTCACCAAACTAAAGTTCTCATTCAAATACATATCTAAGCATGTTTCTCAAATTGATATTTCAATATAAAATGCCTTAGAATATACACAGCAGTGACAGCAAACCCCACTGGGATCAGCAAGTGTTTACCCAATAGCTCTACAGCAGCCGAAATCCAGAACTGCTGACATGTTTTAAATGAACACCTCTACCAGAAGAATGGAAAACAATAGAACATCAGACATATTGATCACATGAAATCCTAGGATTTACATAGACACACGTGCAAACTCATATGAGCTATAACAAAAACTAGAATTTGCAGACGCATGAGAACCTTTTGGGTTTTAGGGGGAAGACAATATTTCTGGCAGATAGATGTCCCACCCACAGCTATTAGACTTCTCTAAAAGATGAAGAGAATGAGTGGAGAACAGAAGGATGCAAGAAGGAGAGGGTAGAAAGACTTGCTGAAATAGCTTTGGCAAGACCCTTCACCAAAAGTTCTTAAAGAATTAATTAAGGCACAAGAAGGGAGAAGAATCCTTTCTCACATACTAAAACATGGGAAAGGAAGGGTATGAACACAATGGTCTCTCTTCCAGGGGATTAGTTAACAATGGATATATTCCTCTGGTTCACACAGAATACCACAAATTTTAAGGCGAAGGACTGGATAGCAAGGTGGTAATTGGTGATGATTATACAGTTCTAGATGATGCAAAAATCTATAGCTTACTGCTTTCTGTGACCATAGGATAAGCTGTCAGGTGAATTTCAACATCAATAAACACAAAGCACTGCACAACGAGAAGAAAAAAAACTCACACAATGTGTACAGTTCTGAGCTCTAATTTAATTATCATTAATGAAAAATTTGTCGTCATTCAGGACAGTAAGTCATGGCTCAGTCCAAATCACAAAGAATACTAGGATCTGTTTTGAAAATAATACAAGACACAACATTATAAAACAAAGCAATTCAAATAATTACTAAGTAACAGTGTTGCTTCATGTAACTTTCTATTATAAAATTTCAGGTTGCTTAATTTTTAACACAGACTTCCACCACATTGTGCAGCACATATTCTCCTGACTAGCTGCAGAATCTCCATCCACAGACATCTTCCAAGACATAGCTAAGTAAAGCTACAGCTGATCTAATCTAGAGTCCTTCTTGGAGCAGAAGCTTTAATTAGGACAACTTTCAGAAATATCTTAGAATATTTCAAAAACTCAATGCAATTTGCAACCCTTGAACATATTACATTTAACATATTACATTTTAAGATGCAAAAACATAGGCTTAGTTTTAAAAATCCTTGAATTATGCTGTCCTTGGTTAACACACTTTATTCTTACTTCCATGCTGGCTTTACATACTTACATTTATTTTTATTTCCACTGGTTTAAAATCTACTGGAATTCTGGCACAATTTCATAGGTTATGTTGTTGTCCCTTCAGGTCAGTGGTTTTTTTGTATGTTTTTTCATACCTTAGCTCAAAAGCTGTTTAGTGTCTATAAAAAATAGAACTGGTGATCTTTTAACAAATAACCTAATTAAAATACACATTCCACGTTTAACTACAAGAGAAATGTAAAGTCTGTTGCTAATACTGGTAAAGAGAGACAAATACACCAAATTCCAGTTCAGAATACATTTAACACTCTGTGTGGTAGGCTTTCCATCCTTCTGAGAGCAAGCAGTGTTGTTTGCACTGCTGCTTCAGCATAGGTTCAATGCATATGCTTTCAAATGTTACAATTCTTTTCTAGTGTAGTGCGCCAGCTCACTAACCTTTTTAAGACATACAGCAAACAGCTGATACCCATGTGGCCTCTGTGTAACCAAGCTGATTATACAACAGATTAGAGTCCTCAGCTTCTTATAGAAAGCCAGACAAGAATTAACTAAGACCAGCTCTCAGCACACACAACAGAAACAATGAACCGGTGATTTACTGTACAGCAAACTTAGCATGTATTTTGATCAACTAATGAATGAATTGGGAAGCCATGGAAAATCAGTAATCCCTTCAACACTAAACCAGATGTGTAAGAAACTATCACATAGATAAATGTAGGGAATTGAGTCTTTCTGTTACCAATATTGATTTGTTCTCTTCTTCCCCAAGAGTCCCAATTACAAGTTCTAAGTCTTATAAAAACAACTTTTAAGAATCTGAATGCAATTTTGCAATTGATATTTGGAGATTTCAAGTAAGGTGACTTTGCTCAGTCCCTGGCAGGAACACACCAGTTCATTGCAGTCTACCAACACCATCAGTCATCCCAAACTAAGTTCCCACTACCACTTAATTAACCAAATAATAGAAGTCTGCTGTTGGATGACACACAGCACCCCAAACATCACCATCTCTGATGTCTCCAATCAGATGTCAGCATTGAGAAACCTGACCCAATGCAAGTCTGTCATCCACAGAAACCATTCTCTTACTCAAGGCACAAAATACGGCAAAATTAGAATTAGGATGCAGAGAAAGATGAAAGCAAGGTTATCAAGTGATCAAGTATTACCAGCAGTAGCCTGATGACATAAAAATTACCAAAAACCCTGTTCGTTGGGCACAAAACCATACAATTAAGTCATTATCTTACTGCCAGATTCTGGCTTGCATCTTGACAAACACAGATTTGTCAATACATCGTTCCAGAACCACCTTGGTTATTTCATTTTTAAATGAATTTAGTACTGTTTCTCTTTTTCTCCTGCACTCAAGCTAATGGTATTGCCTTCTAAATTCATGTAATTTATAACTGTGCTTTTCCAGCTTATAAAATGAAGGTAAATACAGCAATTATAGTGTTTATCCCAAATTATTATTACAAGGTACAAAGTGAGGCTGCGATGCTTCTGGCATTCCACTGCATAGGAAAGCCAAGTCTACCATAAGACAACAACTAGTTCTCTGCCAAAACAAAAGGAAACATTTAAAAATTTGAAACATGAAAGAATGGCAGGAAAAAGTAAATTCCATTAACCAAATCAAAATTCAGACAAAAGAAAAGCAGTTCCAACATAAACACATCTATGAGTTAATCACAGTTTTTTATTTCTATTTATTTCCCTTTTCTATCTTCCTCTTTCCCATAGGTTTACACAGTTCTTATTCTTAAACTGCAATACTGCAGAAAAAAAAAAAAAAATAAGCTGATCTTATATAATAATATGCAAGAAGGCATGTAAGATACCAGGGCTTTAAAACCAAGATATGACCTGACAGCATTCAAGTGGGTAGTTCAAAATATTCTGAGAGAGAAGTTCCACAACATAAATACATTTCCCTGAAAGTACACCATTCTCCATCTCACTGCAGTATTATTATACTCTTAGATACAGAATTTATGTTCTAGCCTTTAAGTCATATAGCAATTGATCTACTCAATGCTATTTTTATTTTCAGAAATGGACACACATTAATCACACAAGCAAAATAAATTTATCCAAAGGTACTTGGTAGAAGATGATGCAAAATTAGGTGCAGAAATCAGATGTACGTTCCTGGGCCACACCTCAAGCATTACTACCCTTCAAGTATTATAGACATCTATGAGAAGATATTATAGTTTTCAAATATTTGAACTCTTGAATTTCTTAGGCTTCTCGTTTTCAACTAAACTACCCCTATCCTTTCGCCTTTCCCTAGAAGGTAATGTTTTTTTCTAGTCCTCTACTTAGACTTCTTTTTCTCCCCTTCTCCCCACCCACACAGCTTTCATGCAGTGCTGTACCCAAACTGGACACCAACTCCAGCTAATGCCTTACAGCACTGACCAAGCTGAAAGAACCTTTTAATGTATCTTACAAACACCATAACTAACAAGCAGGACAGCTGCTTTTTATACCCCATTCAACAGCATGATACTTCATAATACTCTCTACATATATAACAAAATATAAAAAAAGAACCCTCAAAATATTTTCCTGCAGAGCTGCTTCTCATGAACCCTTATGATATGCAGGTGACTACTCCTACCTACACCCACAAAAAAATCTGCATTAAGCTTACTGAAATACATTTGTTTCTCTTCTATTCCAGACCCTTTTCGAAGTTAATTTTAAATTCTAAAGACTTGCTGCTGAAGTGTTTGCAACCCTTCAGGTTAGACATTGTCTCATACTGTAAGTAATCCCCCATCTCACAAGCAACAGTGTCTGCTATATATAAACTACATTTTCCCTTAAGTACCTAAAAAAAAACCACCCAAAGCTTCATTAAATGAACAAGACAGCATTGTTTTTTTCCTTGTCAAGACTTGTCTTGCCTTGTTTCTTAAATTTCTGTTTGCAGTTGCTTGTCATCCTATTATGTTTGTCTACAAAAACACTGAAAATTATTAAACTGTTTACAGAACACCATCTTAGTCTGAGTGTTTCAAGATTCTCATTTTTACAGGGAAAAAAACTAAAGGAGCAGTAACAATAGCTGAAGCCCGCTAATCTTTTCTCACAATGTTCTTCTGCTGCCACATTTACAGAAGTGTGAATCATTTAATTTTACATAAAGTAAAAAGCAGGCATTTTGGAGGTAATCTTGTTACCCAACTACAGGCACATAATTCTAACTTTATCCTGGATGGAGAGAATGCAGATGAATAGATCAAAGACAGAAAATGAGAAAGGAAGAGTACTTCATAGACTAAGACCCCTGTCTTAACCTGTTCCCTCTGATGCTTCTTTAATATAAGAGGACATAAAGAATTATCTTTTGGAAAGAAAAGAATATTTCTCACCCCAAATTAATATAAGTTTACAGAAAGGAAAAAACTAAAATCACAACACAAAACCTTCACCAAGCTTTGCCTCAAAAGAGTTGTCCTATTGCTCAAGATTTTGGAGACCACTTTTTAAACTTTCCCTCTGTGCTAATTGCTAATGGCCAGAGCTTTACTCTGTGTTAAGTGCTGGCATTCAAGTATGGCATCTCAAGTTTCACTGATGTCACCTCACAGTGCCAGTGTTCACACTGTCCTCTCCTCGCATGACATCCCAGATCACAGGTCCCAACATCTTTCACTTAGGTGTTGCCACTCATGTCACTTGCCAGATGAAAGTGAACAGACAGGAACTGTAACTTGTTCCTGCACATGACACTATTTCAGCGACAGACACCTTACTGATACTTCCCTATTCAGTGACTCAATCATGCGGAATCTTAAGGTGAAAAAAGGATTTACTTTCTACAAGGGTATTTTCTCACAGACATTGCCTCACAGTGGGGAAACCTCTCAGCAACAACTGCTAGAGGATTTAATTGCATAGTTTGCATGCAAGCTATCGAATACAGACAGAGTATTCCTATAAATAGACCAGATTTATTCCCCAGAGACAGCACGTGTTGATTTGAGAAGGGTTACAAAGGCTAACCTACACATGATTTGGCATCAGAGCTTGGATGCAGTCTGTTCTTGTTGTGGGATGGCAGCCAAGTACCTGCTGGCAGCATCTACAGCAAAATTTTTGCTATGACTAATTCAGGCGACTGTACCAGTACAATAGAGAAGAATGAATATATCTTTCCCAGGGAAAAAAAAAAAGGAAACTGTCTATCTGTAGTAGTGAAATTCAGGGCAAAGATTATCAGGAACCTCTCAGTGGCAGTCACAATCCTTTCTATAGAGACATGGTATGCTTTTGCCATCAAAAGAGCAGCTTGAAGGTAGTTCAAGTAGCTACAACCACCTTTAGCTACAAAAGGTAAATCCATTCCTTTCCTTCATTGAACAAAGCAATATATTTCTGCAATAAAAATACTTTAGTGTGTACAAACACTAAGCTTGTTAGGCAATTCAGCACTATTCCCCGATCCTAGACCCTGCAAACTTCCAGGAGGTGCCTGGTTTTAACTGGAAGTACAGGGACTTCACAACCTTCTAAAATACATTTGTCAAGCTTTTTAATCAAGATTTATGAAATATGCTGGTTCTAACTTGCCCTGCTGCAACCCATTAAGAAAAATGCTCACTTATTAGTCCAAGCTGTGCTAGAGCAAAGGTCTGTTTCGATTCTCATCCTACTAAAACAGCAAGGGTATAAACTAAACGCAAATTCATTTTCAGCATACTTCAACAGCTTTGCATTGCTAGAGATATGCAGCTATATACTAATATTCATCTCCTTCTACTAAGTAGAAAATAACATCATGCTATGACAAAACAGAGTATTCCAATTTTACCCATAGATTAGATTTTACCATAGACCCAGCATTCATGAGGATTTATCAATCCATAAAGCCAAGACACGCTAAGCATAGAAGTAGTCACATCTGAGAGTCTCGGTGTATTGAGAAAAACTTCCTAGACAAAACTAAGCTAGTACATCAGAAAAGGCATTCAAACAATAAATAAACAAAACTCTCTGACACCAAGAAAAACCTTTTTCATAAATCAAATAATACATCTTAAAAATCTCAGTCACAATGTTCAAGCAAAGAGTGTCCCTGCTTCCACCTCTTCCTCCCATTGCCTACTGGATGCTAACTTCCCTTTCCCAACACCTCTCACTCCTCCACCCAACAGATCTTAAGTTTAAAAGTTTAGCTGCTGATTGAGAATAACTGCATCCGTGTTGATGTGTATCTACCTTAGAGAGCTGATTCTGTCACGCATTCTCACTCCTCTCTCTGGAGTGAGAATGCTCAGTCAGAGAGCATTTGCTCTGGCACAGTAATTTTCCCCCCTACTCTAACTCTGATGAATGCTGGTGCTGCCACTGTCACCGATGGGCTCAGCTTCGGCCAGCAGTGGGTGTGTCCTGGAGCCGGCTGACATTGGCCCTATGCACATGGGGGAAGCTTCTGGCAGCTCTTACAGAAGCCTCCCCTGTAGCCCTCTGCTACTAAAACCTTGCCAGACAAACCCAATAAGTAAGCTGTCATGCTTTAAGTCTAAACACAAAAGAATGCTAACATGCTTTTTACAAATGAAAAGAGCCTATGTTTGTAAAAAGTGTTTTCTTTGTATAAATAGCTGCAGTTTTAAAAGTTTTCTACTTCAAAAAAGAAATTTATTTACCAGCTCACCGTAATCAACAAGTCATACAAAAAATGGCAGTTCAGACTGAAGATTTAGCTTCCTCAGGGAACTGAAGTATTCAGAAATTACAGAAACATGCCAAAAATTAAGGTACTCCAGGAACAAGGACCTTGAAATCTTCATGTGCTCAAGTTAAAGAGCTGTCTGTGGAGGCACCTAGTAGTAGCACGAAAGACAGCACCAGCTTGCAGCAGGGCAGGGTGCTGTGTGACACCTGGCAGCCCTCAGTCTCACCCAGCATTAGGCACCTGCCCTCAGGTAGCACGGCAGAGCCCTGGCGCCGGCAGGATCTGGCACTTGGCTCACATGGGCACGCTGCCCACTCCACTCACAATGGAAAAGCAAAGCCTCTGCCACAGCTGCCATCCATAAAAGAGCGATAACAACATCTCTGCCTCACAAAAGTACTGCAGGGAAAATTGAATTTGAGGTGGGAAGCATTCAGAGACAAAAGGTGGATATTTTTATGAGCAAATTTGGAGTCTTTTTAATCAACAACTAAACATTTGAAGTAACACAGTTATTACACCTTGCATTCAAGAATACTGCAAAGATCACATACACAAAACCACAGTCCTTAGTCTGTTACCTTCCTTCACATCCTCCAAGGAAATGCCACACAGAAAAGCACATTTATTTTATGTACAGTGATATATTGCATTTGATGCCATAATTAAAAACATAATTAAAAAGCAAAACCAATTAATATTGTCCACTATAGTAAAAAAAAAAAAAATCACTGGACTGTATCATGTATCCATCTTAACTACGGCTAACCAACCTAGAAAACAAATACTACTATAAAAATGGCTCAGATGAAAAGGAACACTTTATGAACTACCACTGCCCCTCTGAACTGAGCCTCCAAAACCAAAGGTGAGGCAAACAACAGGAATGCATCCAAAACTCCAGAGCTTCAAATGCACAAAGAGAGGCCTTACACTCCAAAAAGAAATAAAAATTTACAGAATCGTTTCAGTTGGAAAAGACTTTTAAAACCATCAAGTACAACTATTAATGAAACACTGCTAAGTCCACTACTAAAACATGTCCCTGAGTACCACATCTATGTATCTTTTAAAAACCTCCAGGGATGGAGACTCAACCTCTTTCCTGGGCAGCCTACTCCAAGTCTTAATCACCCTTTCTGTGAAGAAATTTTTTCCTAATATCCTAAACCTCCCCTGGGAAGAAACTGAGGTTTTTCCTCTTGTCCTACAACTCATTACTTGGGAGAAGAGATTGACCCCCCCCTTTCAGGAAGTTGTAGAGAGCGATGAGGTCTCCCCTGAGCCCCCTCTCCAGGCTGAACAATCCCTGCTTTCTCAGCCACTCTTAAGACTTTTACCGGAGATCCTTCACCAGACTCATTCCTCCTCTTTGGACACCTCCAGCATGCATACATAAATACATAAATATTAAAAAAAAAATACATCTAGAGAAAAATAAAACCTTCACCGTTAAAAACAGGCAAAAGCAATCTGCAACTAACCAGTGCCATGTGAACAGTTCTGATGAGATTCAGTGACCCTCGCTGCAGAGGGTAGGCTGGGTATTTGAATCGGAATGAGTCACTGCCCCATTTGCAATCACCACAGCTATTTATCTTTCTTATCTTGGACACCTAGCTTAGAAAGAGATGAATGGCCTTCTGGAGGCAATTATTTCTGTAAATTTAATGGAGATATAAGAGTAACCAGCTCTACACAGGCATCTAAATTTTAGGCAATTAAATTTGGACAGAGAATTAAACTTGTGTCTACTGTTGGACCATAACTCCAAGACTACACATTCCTGACAACAGGCATCAAGACAAGAGCACAAGTGCTACATTTTGAAATGCAACAGACTAATATTTACCTAGTGTTTGAATGCAACTGCAAGAAGAGCTTTCAGTATTGTCAGAAAAGATAAAGCTTCTGCAAAACAGGCAGAATCATGACATTAGGGAAAACAAAATTCTGTCCTTATAAACAGCAATTAAAAATACGTATAGACACATTCAAACTCTTCTGAGAATCCTAAGAAATCTCCTAGTTTCCTGAATGTCAAAGAAAAAGTTCTTCTTAAGAGGAACTAAACGTGTGCTTCCTCCTCTTTCCTCTAATAGGAAGACAGAAACAGCTACTACAGTCAGTCTTGTAGAGGAGGACTTGCCCAAGAAGTTAATCCATCATTATACCACCCTTCAATGTGTGACTTTCTTGACTCAGAAATATGACACAAATTGATCTGGATGATTTCAGGGAAACTGCTGCTTCCAACACTGAATTACTTTTATATCTAGAGCACCAATTGCTGCCACAAATTCCAGAAATATGCAGAAGGGAGAAAATGTACATCAGGATGACTGCATTATGTCCTTCTGGGAGTCATCATCTCTGAGCACATGCAGCACCACAACAGCCAACAGCACAGGTATAGCCATAAAATGCTTGCACAGTCCAGTGTAGAACATTTTTACACCAAAAAGTAAATGACCACCTCAACATTAAAAGAAACCCCTGACAAGCAAATAATGCATGTAACTGTAAGACTCTGAAAGTCTGCAAATTCAGGTGTCTGCTTTTTAAAAACTTGCTTTAAATTTCTTCATTTAACAGACACTCCCATAAACTTCTATTTTGTGTGACTCAAACTTGCAACAAATGGTATGCAGACAGTTCACAGCATCAATAATGCAAAATCTTACAATTCCTACTCTGTTTCATCCTATGTGCACCACAAAAATTCTTCCATTTTGCACTGCCTCTAGCAGTTTCTGAAGTCGATTTTATAACTATAGTTTCACATGTAGATAGAAAATTCAGGAATAGGAAAATAAAGCTCTCAGTAATTTTATCAAAGATGTTAGACTGAAAAACTACATGTTGTTTTCAAAGCCTGTGTATTACTACACAAAAATTACATTAAAGACACAGACAATACCAAGAGAGAGAAAATATAAACATTAAATGTCAAACAGGTTTCATAAACAGTATTTTTAGGTGTATTTACTCACATCACTTCGGGCACAGGCAGTACCATAATATGCTGTAACTCTTATCTTAAATAGCTACTATTTGTAGTCCACACTAAATAAAATATTATGCCACCCTTAGAACTTTTTTGTCTTTTGCTCTTTTTTTGCTACTTTTTTTTTGGTAAGGATATTGTGATCACAGGATCCAAGTGAACAATATGAAATAATAAACATGCCATCAGGGCTTCCATAAGATGAGATGCCATCTTCTTTCACAAGTGGAATTAAGCACAGTTAGATTTTAGTTAAAAGTATCAAAAAGACAAGCTTTAACTTTGAATGCCCTGCTTGAAACACCTACAGTTTTTTTGGCCTCAGAAGTTATCATTCTGATAAGAATTTAGAGATGTGCACTGAATGTGCAAACCACATGTCTGAAAATCCTGACTCCAGCTTTCTCCATTGCTCTGCTTTAATTCCTAGTCAGAATTCCCACTCTTTCACTTCTTAACCTTCCCTATCTGATGGGAAACAGTCTTTTCTCAGACACTCTCTGAAAATGAGGACAGCGTCAGTGAACTGTTACAGAGATACTCAGTAACACATACAGGGAGGCAGACAAAGAGCACTTCACTGTGTCTACTCAGGCAAAGCACCTTGGCATCTGGCTTAACCATTTTTCTCTTCTGGCAACACCAAACTGAGCACTGCAGTCAACTCACCATCCAGAGGGACAAGCCCAAGAAAATAGCCTGTGGCAACCTCATGAGGTTCAACAAAGCCTAGTGTATGGTCCTGCACCTGAGTTGGAGCAACCCCCAGTATCAGTATAGGAAGGTGAATGAAGAGACTGAGAGCAGCCCTGCTGAAAGGACCTGGGGGTGCTGCTGGATGAAAAGCTGGACATGAGATGGCAACATATGTTCAGAGCCCAGAAAGCCAATGGTATCCCAGGCTGCATCAAGTGAAGCAGGACCAGCAGGCTGAAGGAGGTGATTGTGTCCCTCTGCTCTACTGAGACCCCACCTGGAGTGCTGCGTCCAGCTATGGGGTCCTAAGCACTGGAAGGACGTGGACCTGCTGGAGCAATTCCAAGGAGGGACACAAAAATTATCAGAGGGATGGAATCTCACCTGAGGAAAGGCTGAGAGAGCTGGGGTTGTTCAGAATGGAGAAGAGAAGGGTGACCTTATTGCAGCCTTTCAATATGTGAAAGGGTTTATAAAAAGGATAGGGACAAGTTTTTAAGCAGCCCCTATTGTGACAGGACAAGGAGTAATGGTTTTAAACAAAAAGAAGGTGGGATTCAACTAGACATAAGGAAGCAATTTTTTTACAGTGAGGGTGAGGTAACACTAGAACATGTTGCCAAGAGAGGTTGTTAGATGTCCCATCCCTGAAACATTCATAGTCATGAATGAGGCTCTGAGCAACCTGATCTAGTTGAAGATGTCCCTGCCCATGGCAGGGGGATGGACTAGAGGTCCTTTAAATGACCATTCTGATCCATACTATTCAATTATTTTCTTAATGGCATGAAGTCAGCTATGCATGCTACAAAATTTGTTCATGACCTTAAAGCCTCAGAAATATTTGTCATACATCAGAGCTCTTTAATTCCCACTGAACACAGGAGAACACTTTCAATATAATTCACAAAGAGATTCAACAGAAGGCACCCCACTCCTCCCTCTCTATAGTCCACTGACAAACCAAGAATGCCTAATTATACAACTCAGTAAGGGCTTCTGTCTTGCTGTACACTCAGCCTATACTTACCCTTTATGGTCAACTATTTATTTTGTCTTGACTGATTTAAGGATCTAGACATTGTCTGCTCAAAAATAAAATTTTGAAAATGCTTCTCATGAGACCATTTTCCCATTCCTCTCCACAAATATAATTTGCTCCCTTTTCTTTGATATTACTCATAACTCTTTGAAAGATCAAGTCACTACCTACACTTTGGCAATACTATTACTCTGCTTACTAATGAGAAGTTAAGAGAAGTTAATGGTTTGACAACAAAAAATTTGGCTTTCATGCAGACTGGTCAAATAGCCATAGCCACAGTGCTGATCTCATAAAGTTGCTTTGCCCATACAAATTTGATCAGAGACTTCCCTCCTTACTCACAGACTTCTTCCTCAACCAGGCACCATCTTGTTGTTCACCAGTCTTTGCCATACATTTTGCCTATCTGCACATACACTTGTATCTCCTCTGAAGTTTTCTTAATGGATAGACTGGATAATTCCTGATCTCTGTGCTAACAATGAATCACAAAATTTACTGTGAAGAGTCCCACCTCACAAAATTGCACAATAGTACACATCCAAGTATTCTTGACATGAATTAAATTCATACATTCTGCTTCTAATTCTGAAAATTTTAATGAGTCTGAATTAACTCAACTCCAGCTCTACCTTCTATAGGAAAATTGCAATATATCATCAAAACTTACATAACTAACTACGAGTGTATTCATAGTTCCACCTATTTTATCAGTGAGGTCAAATGGGGTAATTTGTGAGCAAGCCTTGGGATACAGAGTGGTGTTCCACAGGTACTAAGGCTTGAGATTTTTACCTCCAGCCATGAGCAGCATTCATACACTCCAACTTTCCCTTGACCAAAAACATCTCTTTAAATTCCTCACACAACTGAAAACTGCAAACTTTGGTACGCAGAAATGCAAAGGACACTGATAAAAATAATGATAGAGGAGAAATAAGGGTGAGGAACAAAAGTAGAAGAAAACAACACAATAAGTAAACTTGTCTCTGGTTTTTTGTTTTTTTGGTTTTTTTTTTTAACATTACTTCAACTACGACAATTTTTCTGCACTCTGACGTCTTTTCAGCAGAGTTCAGAAAGGATATGCAGAAAAAATGGAGCAACATGAGGCATGTCTTTATTGTCATGAACAGGTAACTAGTATGACAGCCATTTGGTCAGATAACTAGCTGCTTTTTAAAAATGCTTTTCCTTTTTCCCTTTTTGCTTTAGGGTTATTTGACTGGATCTAATATGTTAGCAAATGTGAAAACATTCTAAGAGGAGACTCATGCTCTTGTTATCTGTTCAGCATACAGCTGTTTAACTGAAACTTCTAATTACCAGCAATTCTGCCATCCTTCATTAATACACACCCAACCCTGCTCAACCACTTCAGGTTCTGCTTTTCTTACAAGTTTTACAGATAGTTAAATTCCAGTCTACTTTCATCTGAAGTATTAAGAGCTAAAAACCTTAGTACACACCTGCTCTTGATCTCTGACAGCTGAGGGAGGTATTAGAGGGCAAAAGTAATGTATCAGAAAAAATAGAGAAGTTAAATTTACAACTGCTGCATTCTGATTTCCAGGGAGAATAGAATACAGCTACTTGGACTTAGGACAAGTTATGGTACCTCATCATGAGAGTTAGGAAGAAGTAAAATTTTAAAAATAATGCTCAGGACCATAATCTTCCTTATTTTGAATAAATCAAGATAAGTTCAGCTGAATTTATGAAGACAGTCCCCTTCAAAAATTATTCTCTTCTGTTCTGCAGGATAATTATCTGCCAATAACCATATATGTTCTATAAAATAAATCATAAGAGAACATCATCCGTCTCAGCCATTTTCATTTTGGACAAATTCTGATAAAATCCTTCCTGCACCTGCTGAAATTTTATCTACCTCAATATTTCAAGAAACGGTCACTTTCAACCTGTCTTGAATGAAGAGCTTAGCTTCTGCTTCTGAAAGCATGAAGGGATTAAAAAACATTTTACCACAGCTGCAAGTTGTCGTAGCAAAGAATAACTGCAGTGGATAATTGTAACACCAAATATCATTGTACACAAAAATTAGAATTCATCTTAGAACACTGCATAAACATAGCATCTCCTCACAATTTCAGGGCTAGGTATCTGACCATTTGTCACTTCTTTCTGTCGAACTTGCTCTAAATGCTAAAATATACACAAAGGAAAAAAAACAAACAATCAAACAAACCCACAGACTGACTCACTAAGCCTAAGGCATAATTTGCCTGAGATCCTGAGGCAACTGAAGAAAGTTTGATTATATATAAATTGGGGAATGGCATCAAAGAGGAATGACTATTCACAACAGTGTGTATTACAGATTCACAAAGCACAGGAGGCAGAATACATGTCTCAAATCCCCAGGGCCTGAGCTGGTATCCATTTTACCTAGACTGAAACACTCCAGCTGCTAAACTAAAAGCATAAGGCAGAGACAGGCTCTTTTGCCAAATTTCTCTCCCCTCCTTTTGTATTCAGTATTTGGAAGAAGCAAACACTTTGAAGATTAAATAGATAAACCTTTTCACATGAAATCTAGTTTATTCATTTTTGTTTTAGTGACCAAATCCACAAGTTTTTTAAATGCCGTTCAATTAGTCTTAGAAAAACAATGATTATATATTATGCAGTTTGTCCAACAGCCATGTCACACAGATGAATTCTAATCACGCAAGCCAATTTTAGCCAAAACTGACAAAGAAACAGAGATCTCAAAGATACCTAAGTTTCCCCTAAGTTTCCCAGAAATCAGCTGCCTGGTAGGAGCAAGACATACAAATTAGCAGTTGCATTGTGGAAAAAGGAAACAGAACTTGGCTTTCATCCATCTCCAGCAGGAGCAATCAACTGGTCAATTGAAGCACTCGCCTAGTTCCAAACCAGCCATAACACAGGCTGGTGCTTGCCAAATGCAGAGGGACGTGAGAGGAAGCCAAATGCGTTCTGGGGTAGGACAGGCCACATGAAGGAAATGAAGGCATGACTGTACACAGGTGCTGGGGAGTACCAAGGGCAGTGCAGCAGCCCCATCATGGGGGAAGTCGAAGGGGAAAGTTTGCAATAATTAGTTTAGTATTAGGAGCTTGAAGACAACCACACTTTCGGATGTCCACAGTTCTGAAAAGATTATTTTCTACCTGCTTTTCATTTCATCAATGGAGCCAAGTAATCATATGATGCTATGACTCCAAGCTGGACTATTCACTTCCTTCAATACAAGAGTTTCAAAGTTTATGTTCTAATATTCTGATTAAGAAATAATTAAATCAAGTCTGTGCCACAACATTTATGAAGTAATATTAAGCTAAAAAGTACATAGTGAAATATGCATCTTCATCCTGTAGAAAAATGGGAGCTGGCAGGCAAGCAAGAACCAGCAGAGATAAGATATCTCAAGCAATATTCAACTCTCAGCTGAGAAGTAGGAACGGGTGACACCCTCCATCTGTCAAACAGTAAAACAGGTATATCATCTTCATAGAGAGATGGCATGGTAATGCTAAACTTTTTCATTCTGCATAGGAATATACCCACATCCAGACACCAATTCTCACAGAACTGTGCAAGCTGAGTCCTACCTCTCGTAACTGCAAATGACTGTTGTCACTCTTACACCCAACTCTTCTACCCAAAATCACAAGTACATGACAGGCTAAAAGGTTCCATGCAAAGGCCACACACTTGTAGTTTTGAAACTTTGATGTAATTTATCATGCACTGTATTTAATTTAATAAGCTGGTAATTAACTTTCTTTGAGGGCTACAAAGTTGAATAATACCGTAACTGCATCACATCACACTTTCTCAGTCATGTGGTACTCTCCTCTATAATGTAATAATACATATCTCCCTTCATCTTCTTCTTTCTCCTTTGCCTCATCTGCTTTTCTTAAGCTCTCCCTCCTGTCTGCCCTTCTCTACTCAACAGTAACAAAGCAGATCAACAGAACACCTTTCTTTTGAAGACTATAAATACCAGATTTCTTCACCATGAAAAAGACCAAAGAGGGTATTTAACATATCCATACAGTTAAAAATGACATTAATGAGATAAAAAGGTTTTGGCTACTCATCATCCCTAAGTTAGCAGGTGGGAAATTGAGCAAACTTGGGAAGAAGGTGCTTCATATAGGATACAAAGGTGTTATTCACTATTCTGTGGCTGCTAAAATTTAACATGGGTTCAAGAAAGCACTGCACAGATCCATGCAAAAGAAGTTCATCAAAACTTTACTAGAAAGAAAACATGAGGTAATCACTGAAAAAAAACCCAGTAGTTAAAAGATGGGGAAAACATTCTGAGGCATCATTTATGCACATTTGTCACACTCTCAGGCTCCTCTACAAACATAAGTTATTGCACTTGCTTAGAGACAGTTCTGGGACAGAAACTTTGATTGACACAGTAAGGACAGCTGAAGATCATCCCCCAAAGAAACTAAAAAGGAAAGGTGTGCATGAACAGAATGATTTAAGTTTCTTGGACCTGTAGCAAAGTCAACTCAAAATACTACTTCACTTGAAATAAAGAGCTCTTTTGTGCTGGTCTCCACACACTCCAGTTCAGAAATTAGAGAAATCAGAAGTTTAGGTAGCAGTCAGACCAAAAAAAGTCATTCTAGTAATGGTTATTATAGAGTACTGACTTTCCGTGTAATACATGTTCTACAATGAAGAAGCACATTACATTTTTTTTCCTACACATCAGCATAGCTTGTGCTGGCATAAGCAAGTCGAAACCTTATTAATATGACCGCATTAAAGTTTAAAATAGATGCACAACTTTTCATCAAAAAAAAGTAACAGAATTTTTTTTTTGGGTGGTGGGGAGAGTGTAGAGGATGCTAGCAAAAATTCAACTATGCAAGATGTACCACCACAGCAATTCCTTGTCCAAAAGGAACATCACAGAGCTCAACAATAAGAACCAAGCCATACTCCTGCTTCCAACGACTGAGATTACGAAGTAGCTGAACAGAAAGCAGCTCTGTGGGTCCATGGTGCAGAACAATTTGAACACAAACCAGTGTCCCCATAGAGTGGTAAAGTCTAAGGACTTGCTGGGCTGCAACAGCATGACTCTAGTCAGCAAATCAAAAAATGTCATTATTTCTCTCCCCATAGCACAAAGCCATGTCTAATGTATTGTGTCCAGTTTCCCCATTATGAGAGAACATCCCCAAACTGAAGACAGGCCACTGAGGTGTTTTGGAGGCTGCAGCCCATGTTCATAGGAGGAGACACTAAGGGCACCATTGTTCATCCCAAAGAAGAGCAGACAGAAGAAGGAAGTTGTTGTTGCCCTGCCCACCATCTAAACATGGTTTAAGGAGACAAAGCCAATTCTGAGTGCTGTGAAGTGAAATAAGATAGTGCAAGAAACACAGGCTGAAACCTGGGAAATCTCAAATGGATATAGAGAGAAAAATTTTCCCAAAGAGTGGCTAAGCACTAGAGCAGGCCACCTCGGAGATATTCAAAGCTCAACTAGACAAGACCTTGAGCAAGGTGACCTGGCTTAAGTTAGCTCTGCTCTGAGCAAGGCCCGGGACTAGGATTGCCTCTTCAGAATCTGGCCAAGTAAACTTTTTTTTTACTTATATATTGAGAAAAAAAAGCAAAGCCTGGCATCTTTATAATACTAAATTTCCAAAAATACTTTCTCAGAGGAACCTTTTCTACACTTTTGTCCCAGCAAGAATACTTAAAAGCTAGCTTATTGAGACTGGAATATGTAACAGAATATTCTTACATATAAATAACAAAAGACTCAATCTTTAGTAGACCAAGTATAAATTTGATCATTTTTAATCACCTTATTTAGCTTATCAACCGTACTCATAAAGGAGGCTATTAATATTTCTCAATTCAAGCTGTAAAATCTTACTTTATTACCACACAAAAGCAGCACTGAACCATAAAACTACAAAATGAAACTTGGAAACATTATTAATTACTATTTTGTTATTAAAGCATGTCTTCCATACCAGTGTCAAAGACCTGGACTACTTCTGCTTCAAGACACTTCATATTAATTTCAGAAATAATAAAAGCTTAACATGCTCAGTGTTCGCTGACTCAAAAAGCGAGATGCTAAGAAAATACCTTCAGTTGAAACATTTTAAACAGAATTTTATGACCAACACAAAGATGCCAAGAATAGCTGCTATAGTGGGTACTGCTCTTAGAGAATCAATTCAAGTGCTCTAACTAAAAAAACCTTAGCTTTTCAAGATACCCAACGCACATCCCTCCCTCCTACATATCAAAACTGGCACAAACAAAAAAAGAAGTTACAATCTGCTTAGAAGAAAAGGATGAAAGATGAGGATCACTACTGAAACAATGGAGCACACTAAAACTGAAATACCAGGCAGAAAGTAATTTCTGTTACAGCTGTGGTCACCAATGCTTAAAACACACACATCCTTATTACTATTACTGCACAATTTTAACTCAGCACAGAAAATTCTGGATACAGAGCAGTATTTTCAACCCTGCAAAGGTGTCCTATTTACTTTTATTCTACTTTGTGTTAAAATAACCATTTCTACAGACCTTTAAAACTAGATTTATAGCATATATATTAAATGTGACTCAAAGGTAAGCAGCATGAAGGCATGCACTCTTGCAAATGTAAAAGAAGACACACAAAGGCTTGTTTACAATTAATTTGAAAAGCTCTACAGCAACAGAAATTAATGTATTCCTGAAACTAAAAAAATACGACTGCACCTATGGGATATTCCAAAGGTTATATCCAAGTTGCAGTTCATCAGTATGAGTGTGGTGTTTTATCCAACAGGTAGATAAACACCACACTCACCAAAAAACCAAACACTCCCTGCCCATGTTTGGGGTGAAATTGCAAAATTTAGAGGTGACCACTGTACCATCCCACACACCCTTCTACCACCCACAGCTACCTGAACTCAGGGGAAATGTCTGTGTCATATTCTTAAATAGTTGTTTCAACCTGAACGACCTGAAACATATACAGGAAACACAGCAATAGGAACACGCTGGTTTGAACATATTGAGGATACTAAAAGTTCCACAGAGCTACTGCAATTAGCCTGGAGGGAGGGGGAAGATGGAGGCGTGTCTCCCCTGCAGCCAAAACTGTCTGAGGAGGAAAGGGACACAGTGCAATTATTCCTGGCTCCCGTAGATGGCTCCCGAAGCTCAGAGATGGCGGCAGCGCAAGCACAAGCACCACAGCAGTCTCACAACCACAATGTTACCGGGAGCCAGCGCTACAAAATTCAGCACAACGAAAACCTCAACCCAGCCCCCAGAGGTGATCAACAGCACAGTATTGTTACTTGTACAACATATAGACGCTTATACATATATACACTTAGACATCTAAAGCAAGTGCTGTCGATACACAACACAGCTCTACACACACAAATCAATACTGTAAACCAAGGGTAGATGAAGATAAAATATTAGAAAGAATATTTTACTGTGATGAGGCACTGGAAGAGATTGTGCAGAGAAGCTGTGGATGCTTCATCTTTGCAAGCGTTCAAGGCCAAGCTGGATGTGGTTTTGAGCGATCCAATCTAGAGTCTAGTGGAATTTGTCCCTGCCCGTGGTAAGGGGGTTGGATGGAAGCAGGTAATCATTAAGGTCCCTTCCAACCCAAGCCATTCTATAACTCTACAATTACAACAAATTTGTTTCAACGTGCTCCAGTCAGATCTTCCACTTTTTAAAACCCTTATGTCCCATACTGGGTGCCAAAAAAGGAGTGTCGTGATTTAACAAAACAGGTAACTGAACACAACACAGCCTCTCCCTCATTCCTTCATCCACCATTGAATGGGGAAAAGAGATGGGGGAAAAAAAAAAAGTAAAATTTGTGGGTTGAAATAAAGGTAGATTAATAGGACACAAAAGGAAGAAAAATAATAAAAATTATATTCATAATTAATATATACATAAGTGAAGCACAATGCAGTTGCTCACCACTTATGGGCCAAGGCCCAGCCACTTCCCAAGCAGCAGACCCTGATCAGCTTTCCCCCTAGTACATATATTGACCATCATGCCATAAGGTATGGAATATCCCTTGGGACAACTGGGGTCAGCTGTCCTGACTGTGTCCCATCCCAACTCCCTGGGACCACCAGCCTCCTTACGGGTAGGGTGGATTGAGAAGCTGAAAAGTCCCTGACAATGCAAACACTGCTTGGCAACAACTAAAACATCAGCATGTTATCAACAGTATTCTCATCCTGAATCCCAGTACAGGACTGTAAAAAATGTGAAGGTGATCATCCAAACTACTGCAAAACCAAGTTAACCATCCATAACTGCAGTCTAAACATGCTATCAGGTGCATACTTCTCCTGACTGAATTCTTTCATTAAAAATGAACTGTGTTACTTCATTACAATGTTTATAGTTCTGCCCACAGAGTTGTAATGGAGAAAACATTTTTTCAAAGTTAGTAAAAATTTAAAGACTACTTTGCACAAGAGAAAGTATGCATTGCCTTTCACTACTACTGCTATAAATAAAGTGTAAAAAAATCTGCCATGGTAAGACACCAAATTATATTCCTTACTGTCATACTGTTCCTTACATTCCTTACTATTCATACTGTTTACCTAAATGTTCTTTGGAGTAATAGGTAAAAATCAGGTGCTGAATTAGCTCACTATAAAGATTTATTTTCATAATCTTTGGTTTAAGTAATACTTTCAATTTAGTATTTTGGCATTGCAGGCTCAGAAAGAGAAAGGATTTAAGTTAAGGGCTTTAGCATTCAAGATTCATCTAACCTCCCAACGAGATGATGTGTAACCAGAGAACAACACATGTTCTTTATTCTCCTGCTTTTTCTGAATGATCCTCTAATTCAAGCTCTCACTTCCTTTCCTTCCCAAGTCAATCACAGAAATGCTTCACCTGACAGAAAATTACTTTCTGTTCTGTCAGTAAGTTTGGGGGGGAGGGGAAGGACAGACAGTTATTCTGGTTATTAAAAGATAAAAATTATGTTATTATTATAAGAATCAAACAACATTGACACACAGTAATTATTCTGAACAGATTAAAAATACTGCAAGACACTTAGGAGTAGAATTATGCAGTTACAAAGCACTAAGTTCATCTCTAGCACAACAGCATGAGGAAAATATGACCACAGCTAAAACATAACAGCAGTTACTCTTCTAGACTAAATTAAGCTTTTTCCATTTCATCATGTTATGATCATATGGTAGCATGGTTTAGTTAGGAACTAAAACATGAATTAAGAAAACAGAACAGAGACTAATGTAGTGTTCAGAAAGACATTCTCTTTCCTTTCTTCCCCATTCCCAAACCCAGAGAAAATTACACACTGGTAAACTAGCCTTCTCGAATGAAATCTTTTCCATATCAAAACCATGAATAGAGAATCTTTTTCCCTAAGTGTCCAAAATCATAAATGAACATCAGTTGAAAATTTCTGCAACAGTTATTTGATCAAGGCTGAAAACTCAGTGGATTTACAAAACTTAACCTCAAGCACAAAAACCTTCAAGTTCTTGTTTCTTCGTTTGCCTATTCCATAGCAATTCTATTTTAGACAATTCTTAAAAATTAAATTCTGAAACGTACGCCTGAAATTTTTCAGACCAAACTCAGAGTGAGAGATTTTCTTGGCCATTAACAAAGAGATTACCACAAACTGTTAGTACTATTGAATGACACAGAAATTGATTGAAATAACTTTATGCTACATATTCAAGAATGATTTAACTATTAAACAAACCCAAACCTGTTTATCTTAAAATATTAAGTATAAGCAATGATGCATCCACTTCCTTCACTTACTCTGATTTTCATAGTTACAAACAAATCTGATGTTATTTCTTATCAAAAATTGTAGATAGCACTCAAGTGAGAAATTGAAGAGGTATTTGGCAAGTATTTGCCAAAAGGCAGAATTGCAGGCTATTTCTTACACTAGCTGAACTGCAATTCTCTACTCTGTCAAAACCTACCTGTGTATTACACACATGACTGTGTATCAAACCTTACATCTGAATTTAAAAACACAACTTTAACTAAGTTTTAAACCCAAGAATCATGACTGTGCTCATTATACATTCTGTTTTCAATGAAAGCAGCTTGATGGATCATATTTTTACATAAGGATCCTCTCCGCATTCCTTAGCAGCTCATTACTTCAACACAAAGTGTGCCTCATTCAGAAATCACTACTCTGCACAGTCAGAACCAGACCCTTGAAAATCACCCACCTTCTCTTCAGCTCCTTCACTGATGTTTTTCCCCCTTCCGCTCTTCTCCAAATAACAGTTAAATCAAAAACTTCACACTCGCTAGTACTTTCAACTGTATAACAGAAAGTGTGCTAACAGGAAAAATGTAATGTTCATTAGCATTACAATTCTAAAAAGTAGTTTAAAGCTCACTTCTGCTTTGTATTTAAAACTGTCTTGGACACACTATCACAGTTACAAAAGTAAAAAAATAAACTATGTACTTGGAAACTCTGAGTAAACTTAACTGCCCTGATGCCTTTTAAAGTCTCCTGCACTACCACTGTACAATGAACCTAATAGAAATTACAGCTACATCAAACAAAAGAAGTAGAAATGTGCTTCCATAATAAATGGTGTCACAGACATATTTTATGAAAAATCCTTTTGCCAGGATCTTTTCTCCTGAGAAGCTGGAAAGCTTCAGCTTCTTCATGTTTTGCTGCTTTGGAATGTGATTTGGAGAATTGTTTACCCAGCATGTGAAATTGTTTTTAGTTGATGACCAATGGCAGCAGCCACCCGTGTCAAGGCTGTGAGCAGTCACAAGATTTTATTATCATTCCTTTCCTTTCTAGTTTTCTGATGGATCCTTTCTTTCTATTCTTTTTAGTATAGTTTTAGTATAGCACTTTAATATAATACAGTGTCATAATATAATAAATCAGCCTTCTGAAACATGGAGTCAATATTCTCATCTCTTCCCTCATCCTGGGACCCTCGAACACAACCACAAAAAGGTAATTTCCATTTCTATCATTCTAAGAAGCAATACCACGAAACAAGATGACCCCACCTGTTGAAAGATGTATTTTGCCTATTCAGTACACTGCCATCAATATCAGAGCTAAGTGATTTCATATCCTCATTAAACAGAAGAATATTATTGATGCCTTTCATAAGGGTACTGGATAATGCACACTTCTAGTCTGTGATTTAATGCTGTATCCCAATTTGCATCTATAAGTATTTCAACACTAAGATCACACATTGTATTTTACAACATTAGAAAAATATAACACAGTGAAACTTCAGCAGACTGAAAAAAAACAGTGAACATGAGTCTCTAACAACTACTTAATAGAAGAGATTTAGTGATAGCACAGGCATACTCTTATCTAACAGTAATAGCTGTGATGCAAAAATGTCAAACTTTTCCAGGTAACACACAGAGATACGCCCAAGATAACCTTACTAACTCCAAACTTTGATAAGATAAGCTTCCAGCAAGCAGCACTGCTGTAAAACAGCAGATGCTAGAAACAGCCCCTGCAGTCAGAAACTGCTGGACAAGAGCTCTTGCAAGCTTTCTGCTCCTTGAGAAGATTTGCTGCTCCATAACAGGCCAACAGGCCACAGTAATTTGGCATACAAAAGTCACACCACTGTGAAGGGTTTATTTTGCTCATGTAACTAAATTCTTAAAATTCTTTTTTTCTTTTCTTCACAGATACAAGCTGTGAACACTTTCTCACTCACATCTCCCCAAGAAAATGCTGGCAGCCATCCTAAAGCGCTAAGTCGAACACAAATATACTAAGGCTGGGGCCGTGCCAAAGACACAGCTGCCATGCCACAGAGAGTATCTTGAAGCTGTCTTAACACACATGGCTTTTTCTCCTCTGGCTTTCCTCAACAGCTTTTTTTCGGATATGACACAGCACTAGAAGCTCGAGCTGTTCCTGGAGCACTAGGAGACAAACAAGAAGAAAAAGCCAGTCTTGACCACCACCCCCAGACAGCACTCCCTCACAAAGAAGCAAGCGCAGCAGTCTGTTCCCCAGTAAGTCTTCACTTGCTGTCAGTTAATGCCATCACTGTCATTTCCAAAACCTAAGCTACATTTCCCAAAGTCAAGGGTTCAAAATGACACCACTACAAGAACACCCATCATGCTTCAAATACTTACCAATGGTACAAAGATTATTTAAACCACTTTCTTTTTCCTTAAATGTGCAAAGAAGCTCAAAGGTTGTACATCAGTCCTAGAGCTGTCCAGTCCTCCTAAAATCTGACACCTCATGACTATGCATTATATTAAGTACATAAAAAGTGATTAGAAACACGCATATACTATTCATCCCCTAGAGAGCCTTTCCTTCTTCCTGTCAGATCTATTAGAATGACTCTTACTGGAATTAAATATGCTCCTTTTGCTCTAAAGAAGTAGAAAATGTACTATTCCTGAAAGTATGAACAATATGCATAGTTTGGAGAATCAGTCTTAAATTTATTTTAATTTTATTGCTATGACAATCACAGAAAAAATTTAAAAAATTAAAAAAAAAAAAAACCAACCCTGATGTATAGGATATTTAATATCCAATGTTTCCAAGTGTAATTCTCTCTAACTAAAACTTCAGGACAGCTTCTTACTCCTATGTACTCCTACATGTATTATTTACATAAAGCTGTATTTTAACCAGCAGTAACACACAAAATATACACATAGAAAATCCTAATGAATCCCACTCTGTTATCGGTATGAATGATAAGAGTACCTTACTCCAAGATCACCAGCTACCCTCCCACCAGCTTGCTGCTCAGGTACTCACTTTCTGGGGAGTGTGAGCACACAGAAATGGAAGAGATAAAAAAAAAATCTGTTTCAAGAGTCTTATAACATGATTTCAGAACAAAAAGACTTTGCAAAGGTCTTTCTCCTGAGACCTGGTTCATCTATATGCAACATCTACTCCAAATGCCTCAAATTTCCACATTCTAGATGACACTGGCTTTCTGACTAATAATTTAAATTACCAGGAAATGTAAGTTTAAAACAACCTACTTTTGCTCAAATGGTAAGTCACTGACCTTCAGAAAACTTTAGACTTCTTGAACACACAACTGTTTTTATTAATTCACCCTTTCATTGGGAAGTTCATTTGGGTTTGCTGGAAAAGGCAAATAATAATCAAGAATGGTACTAATTCTATCCTTCCCTCAAATCTGATTGGTGGTAGGGTAGAATCCTACCAAAATCCCATTAACACTACACCGAGAAACAAAATTGCTCTGAGGGAAGAGGTAAATCAAGCCAGAACAATAAATCTCAATTGTGTAACAAGCTCCACTCCATGACCTTGCTTGTGTGATGATATAAACTAGAAAAATTTATAGAAAGTCTTATGAAACTCAGCAGACAGGAGATAATGTGCAGTGTTTAATATGAGTTCTTCAAAGAGCACCAACACAAAAAGAGGTAGAAAGAAGGAAACTAGAATGTCACGGAGTCAACCTAACAATTTGCATCCCATAAAGAAGGCTAAGCCTACAAATTACAATGCTAAGTAAATAACTTCGGAAACAAGACTCAGTACATTCAAAATTCCAAGAACTCCAAAAAGGAGACTAGCTATGGGAAACCTACACATTTCCAGGGAACGCATTGATTGGAAAGAATCAATGTGAGACACACTATACCAAGAAAAGTCAGGACACTGAAAAGGCAGGCGTTAAAAAGAGAACTGCAGCAATTTAAAGATCTTTAACTTTAGATGTGTTGGGAGTAAGCTTTTTTCTTTCCTCTTTTTTTTTTCACAGTAGCAACAACTTCAGTCTAAGTTGCAACAATTTTATAAATCAAGGACATCTTATATTAGTGCTTTAGCTTCCTTGCAGAGAAACCAGCAGGTGAAGTCTGTTCCCCAAGACGGTGCATAAATCGATTTGAGATCTCACATTAAAAGATGCAGAGAGAGTCTCTCCCAGCAACTGATGAAAACCAGAAGGGTGAGCTGCAGCAAGGCAGTGGAAATCACAGCTGAGATGGAGTACATAGGGGACTGTCACACTTGCTTTGCCTTTTCACTCTGTTTCAACAATTCAGTTCATTTCTCTCCAAATCCTCATTCCCTCTTCCCTTATCTCCAACCAAGAGGAGAAAATCCTTTTCTTTAGAACTACGTTGTGAGGACACTTACCTAACAATATAAAAATAAGAACATAAATGATGTGTTAGCTTATGCAGTCTAGGGCTGTCTAACACGGTTCCATTTTTGTCAAGGGTGGCCAGAGGCAGATGATCCAAGACAAGAATGCAAACCACAGCAAGTATATAGACATAAAGTGTCCACAGTAATTCCTGGCTATCAGCCATTTTAGAGCTGGTAGTCCAACTTTACTGTAGAGTTCAGTATTCAGTGCAACTATCCCTACCTGGCTTTCCCTAATTACAATTTTAACTCACTCACACTTTTTCTGCTCCACAATATCATGTGGCAAATAAGTTACACAATTTAATTACACATTGCTTGACAAGCTACTCTAATTTTCATCACATAGCAAGTTCATTCACCATGTGGCCTAATTCTTGTCCTAACAAAAACAGCTACTCTTGCTTTCTACTCATAATTTCTTTATGACTATGGATTTTATAGATCTCTATCATCTCTCCCCCTAGTGTTTCGTTTCTCAGCACAGAATATCTTCCAGTACAGAGTATCTTCCACACCTCTCATCCACTTTTTCAGTATCTATTAAATCCTTGCTGTGCTGGGATGATTACATTAATGCACACTGTTAATGATTTTGACACACCGCTGATGATGAACATAATGACCAAATAATGATTTAATTCTTTGTGAACAATTCCCAAGAGCTGTCTGACCACTGCCCTTTTCATGTATATATATATGTAACAGGAAAAAATTTAGAGCTTATCACTGTGTAGACAGGTTTGCATTATATTCCCCTGTATGAGCATTATTTGGCAGAACTGAACTACACTTGCATGTGAAAGAACTGGACAATGGCTTTGGAAGAGTTTGCTGCAAGTACCAAATTAGTTCAGATTTTACCAATCCCCAAAGATTAACAAACTACTACACTGCCACAGTACTGTCACTCCCTAAGAATATTTTTTAATATACTGAACCCCTTAATCTTAGCAGAAACCTACTGCTAACATTGTTCCAACATGAAGCAATCATTTATCTGCCTCGTTTCTCATCTTTTAACCAACCATACTAACCCACAGTATAACCATTTGTCTTCAGCAAATAAGCTTTGATTGAGGCCCTTAGTCAAAAATTTCACCCACTTTTAAACCAATCTGCTACTGATTTCAGTAAGTGCTTTCCAATTCTAGCGTTGCAGCATTCAGTGAGTAATAACCGTGTAGGATTTGGTGAGTAAGAGATCTACTTTCATTTTATGTCCTGCTTGCGGATTATGTAAACCTCACAAAGTTCAGCCACTTCAGTTTTCTCTTCTGCAAACTGCAGTGTTCCAAACGTTTGTCCCCCACCTCTTTCAATCTCCTTATTTTACCATTCTTTTTTTCAACTTCTAATTACAGCCCTAAATTTGTTTCTCGTAGTTGTAACAATTCCAGCTAGTAACAGTTATTTTTCAAACACCTGGCATCTTCTTTAAAAAGAAGGAAAAAAATAGCATCTGAATTAGTTTCTTGGGGTTGCTTCCCTTAACAGAATGCAAAATGCTGGACCTTTTGCACTCCTCCAGAGTGAAAATGACATGAAGAATTAAGATTCTAACTACCCATTACTGGTGACCCAGCAGGAATGCAAACTGATCAGATCAGCCAGTAAGGGATACACCTGAACAAATAAAAAATGCAACAATGTGGCATTTTGGTTTGTACTGGTATTTTGAGATTTTATGGTACCAGCCACACTTCACAAAGATTTTGCACATCACAAAAAAGTCTCAAGAATCTCAAAACAGATGCATCTCCCCTGTGAAACACGAGATGTGTGTTATGCTTGTGTCTAAGGAAAATTTTGTCTCCTGCCTGAGCTTGCCCAATATGCAGGAACCAATTTCAGCTGTGATTTCCAAAAACGTTTTATTGGAATAGCAAAAAAACATGAGGGAAAAGCAGATCATCTTGCAGAATTCTGGAACTGACTACTTTGCCAAATGCTTGCTGTGCTCTTAGAAAGTGGTGCTAGATTCATCCCTTTGAGAACTTCCTTGTGTTTCCAGGCATACACCTATTTTTGCTTTAGGGCTTGGATCATATCAGATGATTAGTCCTACAAGAGGACACATGTGAACAAACCAATCTTAAACCCAGAGTTAGCCGGTATGCAGCACGTCACTCACTTGCTGAAATACCAAAAACTCAGTTTAAAAGTCTGTTCTACATCAACTTGATATTTTCCACTTACAAAGAATATACAACCACGATGACATTAATATAAAGGTTTTCTCAGAGACTGTTAAGCAGTATTCTTTTGTTTCAAAACAACTAGTACAATTCCATTTCCTCCTCATCTCTGGGAATAACTTTTCATAGTCACAGCTTTGTTTACATAATCTTCAAAACATATTATGTTTTACAAGATGGTATTTTTTGCCATAGAGTCACTAATTTCTATGGCATCACACAGTGCAATAAAAAATCTCCACTAGTTGACAAAGAACTTGCAAATACATTTAGCTGTACTAAAAAAAATCTTTATTTATCCAGTTTGCACCTCTTGCTTTCCTACAGAGATCAATCACCAGACCTGAGATCTGTGAACCACAGGCTAAATCTGCTGTAGGCCATGGCATATTTTTCATTTTTGACAATATGTTGGCATTTCTATGTAATAAATTCCCAAGTTCTGAAAAGATCTAGGAACACTGTAGAGATCTTGGCTTGTCATACTCTCTTGTGAAATTCCACCCAGGAAATTTAAAAACAAAAAAAAACCAAAAAATACAGCACAAAAAATTCTGTTGCAAGCCAGTAAGAAGTCCTTTACAACTCATTGTTTACATATTCAGCAGTTCTTCTGGACTTCACTTCTAGTAATAAAACTGGATTCACTAATTCATGCTGCATTAAGGCCCATATTTTAATAAGAACACTGAAAAACTGATTCTGAAATTCATTAATGTAACTATAACAATACACAAAGGCAATTCTGCCACTTGCCCTTCCTCACGTTTGATAATTAAATAAAAAGTTAATACAGAACTTCTGTTCCAAGACAGAATATCTTTTTCACTGACACGTAATACAAACACCTTATCTCTCCCCTAGCTGGAGCCAATATCTCATTCCAAGGAACAGTGCAGTGCGTAACAAAAAGAACAAGCACCGAAAAATTCAGACTTCCAATGAGAGCTGCAGGGATCTGTCTTCAGAAAAACTACAATTCTGCACTCAAACTACAGGGGCCTTTACTCATTTTTGTAAAACACCACCATCACCAAAAAAAAGAAAAAAAAAGTCTCCCAGCTTTACCTACCACTGTTATGTTTACTAGGCAGGGCTACTTTACCTTTCAGAAGCTGACAAAAATGTAATTGATATACTGAAGGCAAACATTACAAATTCAGAGACAATCTTATAACAGATTACTCTGACAATACCTGGTTGGAGGAGGGGAATAGATATATAATTACTGTTCAGTATTATCTACACTTTGTTACTGTTCTACTTGAAAAATAACTTTATTTTTTATTTATAAAAGGTAAACACTAGCTGCAGAAACTGACATAAATGTCTACCTTAACTCTCTAACCTTGTAAGGTTTAAGAAACTTACTGTAAAATCCAATCAGTACAGGCAGTATTTTACAAGCTAGCAGATTTTAAGCTAAGCAAGGACAACGGGTTTTTTTTACTTGATGTGCCATGCAGTGCTTCTGCAGTTTAAGTGGGGACAGATTTTAACACATAAACTCAGTTTTGCTTTTGTACTAGAAAACTTATCATTCTGATATCAGGTGACAGCAACAGTAACCTCCAATTTGGTACAAAAAATTATTTAATCACCACTATAGTCCGACACATAACACTACATTAAACACCACTGAAGGCTCACTCACAGATGTGCTAAATAACTCTAAGATATAATAATATGAGAAAAATCATAAGTAAGAGCAACAGCAAGCAGTTAGAAACATGGATGTTCAGGTTACTACTCTTTTTTAAAGTGCATGAACACAGCTAAGCAAGATTTACAAACCATTATTTCTTTTTCCACTCCACGTTCCTCAGAAGTATATATATTCATTCCTCTCTCCTTTATACCACCCTTCCCAATGTAACTAGGTCAAGGCATAATTCCAGTGCACCTGATAATGAGCCCTTGCTTGCCCCTTCAACTTTCAGCCTCTGGCTCTCACCCTACAGAACGGCAAGAATAACGAGTGTTGACAGCCATCCAAGAGTCTATACCCCCAAGGAGGGCAGCAAACACTGCACAGGGACAGATTGTTTCAGAGGCACCTCATATTTATACTGCCAAAAACCTGAAAGCCATTTACCAATGGCTTCAGCTGAAAAGGCAGTAAAACAACTCAAGAGATGAAAACTGTGAAAAATTTTTGAATAGGCAATAGAAAGCAAGAAAAGCAAACTAAGAAAATAAAACTTTTACAGAAAACTTTTGCATTTTTGTAGAGGTCTAAGTACAGAAGAGGATAGGGGCAAGTTTCAAGTCACACTCTAAAATTCCCGTTAAATAAGCTAATGTTATAAAAAGTAGCAGAAATAGTTATGATTATTTCATTTCAGCAATAGCCAGGAGCCACAGGATTGTGCACTCCAGAACCACTTTGAACAGTATTTCTGGATTTTGATACACTTATCCAAGAAGCATACCAAAGGACACCTAATTACTGTTTGGTTACTATTACCACAAAGTAGCAAAAGCTGGCCCAAAAAACACAGAATTACCAGGGGGTTAAAGGGGGTGATTATCCCACTGTACTCAGCACTGGTGTGGCCTTACCTGGACTACAGTGAACACAATTGGAAAACTATGTGAAAGTCTTCAAATACGAAGGAGGGCAACAAAGCTGTTGGCATGTCCTGTAAGGAGCAGCTGAAGACCTTGGCTTGTCTCCATGGGAGAATAGGAGGCTGAGGGGCAAACTCATTGCCCTCTTTCTACAGGCTCCTGAGTGGGGGAAGTGGAGAGGGAGGTCCTGATCTTTTGTGCCTGGATTCAGTGATAGGATGAAGAGGGATGGTTCAAAGCTGTGTCAGGAAGGGTTCAAACTGGACATAAGAAAGCATTTCTTTACTGAGGTCAATGTCCCAAGCCAGTCAAATGTTTAAGAGGCATTTGGCCAGTGTCCTTAATAACACAGCAAGATCTGGTCAAAGCTGAAGTCATCAGCGACTTGATTAGATGATTGTCATAGGTCCCTTTGAAGTAAATTATCCTGTTCTATTCTAAATCACAGGCTACCCACTTTAACCTTTTCCATCTTAGATATACATGAAACCATAATCCAGGACAACCACTAATATAAACAGTAAAACAGAAATATCCTCAACATGCCACTGGAAATAACTTTGCATATGTTGCTTTGTGCTTTAGCAAGTACCACTAAACTTTAGGTTCGGTGAAAGACTTTCCAAGTAGTTATGGAAAAAAGTCAGCATTGACTAATAAGTGAATCACGTCAACAAAACAATCAAACAAACAAACGGAAAAGCCCCAAACCAAAACAAAGACTTCCTACAATGCAGCCTCACCTCTAGGCTAGCAAATAAGCGTTTGCAGCAGGTATTTGAAAAGCACGACTCGTTGAAACACGTTGTTCCAAAATGGATATTGTGTGCCCCACGACTGGGACTCCGTAGAAAACACAAGTACCCGAGTTCAAGCCTCATGTGTGGTTCATTTACCCTACCTTAACTCCACTTTTTCATCTTGCCTCCCTTACTGAAGAGGCGCACAGTGCCATTAACAGCACTACGGGAGGGCACCAGGCCTCCGGGCGAGGCCGGTCCCGGCGCAGGCAGGGAAGCCGCCGCCGATCCCGCGGGACCTCGGGGGCGGCCCCGGGATAGGGGCGCCGGCCCGCCCCGCAGAGCCAGCGGGACGGGCCGGGAGCTCCTCTCCAGGGCGAGCCAGCGCCAGGCCCCGAGCGCACCGGGGTCGGCAAAGCCCCCTGCCCGCCACCGACGGGCTCCGAGCGGAGCTGGGGCGGGGACACCCCCCCGCCCCGCACGCCTCCAACACGGGGCACTGCCCACCCCGCCCCGCCGCTCGGAGTCACCGGCGGAGGCGGAGGCGGCGGTGCGGCCGAGCTCGGCCCCACTTACCAGCCCGACTCGGAGAGCGCCGCCCGCGCCCGGTCGGCCATGGCGCCTCCCCCGCCGCTCGCCCGCAGCACTCGAGGCCGGCGGGCACTGCGGAGACCCCCGGCACTCGCTCGGAGGGGAAGGAGGGACGCGGGGCCCGCTCGTTCCCCCGCCCCGCGGGCCTCTCCGGGTGCTCGGGCCGGCCAGGGGGAGGGAGGGAAGGGGGGAGGGAGGGAGCGGAGGGAAGGAAGGGGCGGAGGCGGCGCAGGCAGAGACGAACAAAGCCCGCGACCGGCGGCTGCTTGGAAGCTGCCGCCGCCATGGCGGGGAAGGGAAGGAGTGAGGGCAGCGCAGCCGGGGAGCGCGGCCCCGCTCCTGCGGCTCGGGCCCTGCCGCCGTGTAGTGTTGGGGAAGGCTTTGTTTAAACGCGTTTCGTCTATGAATAGTATTATTGACAGCAGCGTTGTTCTGGAAAAGGCTCTCCTCCGTGCCCTCGTGTTGCGGGTGAGGAGGGATTTTTAGAAGGGTCTGGAGCTCACGTCACATGAGGAGGGGCTGGGCATGGGGCTGGGGATGTTTAGCCAGGAGAAGAGGAGGCTCAGCGGGACCTTCCCGCTCTTGACACCTTCCTGAAAGGAGCCCACTGCCGTGTGGGGTCGGCCTCTTCTATCAAGTAACAAATGGTAGGACGAGTGCAGATGGTCAGAAAACGCGTCGAGTTGTGCTACAGGAGGTTTAGATGGGATATCAGGAAAAACTTCTTCACAGAAAGAGTGAAGCATTAGAATAGGCTGCCCAGGGAAGTGGTGGAATCACTGTCCCTGCCAGCGTTCAGAAAAGCTGTGATGTGGTCCTTAGGGGCATGGTTTAGTGGTAGACTTGGCAGCGCTCATTAATGTTTGGGCTCATTGTTAATAGTCTTTCCCAACATTAACGATTCTTTGTGAAAGACTATTCTTGTGTTTCTTTTATATTTGGCGGTTTGTTGTTTGGGGTTTTTTTCTTTAATTATTTGCTCTAAAATGCTGGGCACCGATATGAATGTTTTGTTGTTTTTTTTTTTTTTTTTTTTTTTTTTTTTAATCTGCCTTTTTAAAGGGACTTATACTTTAACAGAATAGCACTATTTCATTATTGCTGTTACAAGTGTCCAGTGTCCTCGGGTGCCAGTGGCAGGTAAGGTGAGAGCACTGTCCCCCTGTTTAGTCTGTGCTCCCAGTATCGAGAGAAACGGCCAGAAGGTGAACATGAGCAGATCAGGAATTAAAAAAAAATGCTCATCAATGTTATGAATAAAAAGTTATCTATTTTTGTTTAAGGTTACAGAGCTAAAACCGGTTGGACCGGTTGCTGTTAAATTAGCTTAATTGTTAAGAGTTCTTCTTTAATTGCCCGTCAATGGTTGGTGATTTAGCCATTGTCCTCCCGATGCTTGCCCGGGAGCTACACCTGGACACGGCAGCCCAGGAGAATAGGAGTGGCCTGAGACCACGTATGCAGATGAGGAATGCACTGCTCCAAAATTTTCCCGTTTTCTAGGAAAACCCCTAAAAACAACGAGCCAATATAGAATTAGGGGACCCTAGGTGATGTCTAAGGATGGGCGTGAAGTCCAGTGCCTGCTTGGATCCTTTTTGCTCCTCACCCTGACCTCAAAGGATGTTCACTGGGGAGGGGACCCGAAGTGTTGGACCGAAAAGCAGGAATCTGCGAATCTCCCGTGAGGACGCAGTCCCCAGCTCTGCCTGCAGACCAGCGGACAGAGCTGCATCACCCTCCTCCTCCGTGCCGCTCTTGGGGACCACGACGGTGTGGGCGCAACCCATCGATTTCTCCCCACCTGAGCTGAATCTCTTTTATTAAAGGCATTATAAAGGAGAAAGATCTCCTGCCCTATTTATTTCAATCAAGGCCTTGGTGCTCAGGGTTTCTGCCTGCAGGTGAGGTCAGCTGCTCTGCAGAAAACACTGACCATTTGCATTAGTGCATCCAGCTACATCTGTAACCTGTCAATGCCAAATGGTTTTTTTCACCACTGAGGTTTTGAAACTTGTCTGCCTGCTTTGTTTGTCTGTTAAAGGTGGACTTTTCCTCCTGGGTTATTTTCATCCTTAAGATGTTTCAGTTTTTATGCAGCATCTTCAGGTCAACGCTTACAATTTTGCTTTCGTTGAGGGGGTTTTTTGGTTGGCTTTTTTTGGTTTCATTGTTTGATCCACCTGAAAACCTCTCTTTGCTATACTGAGTACAAATCACTCGGGATTTTTGCACATACACTGTGCTGCTCATTCATTATATTTTCTTTTGTGTCTATAGGTTATATACTCTAGGACAAAGATTTTGTCATAAGTAGGTATGGTGTCCTGTGTGGCTGCTGATTTTAAGAAGGCACGTATATCTTTAAGCTGATAATTATTAAAAGGTTGACACAGATGAAGGAAACAAAACCTATATTATTCAAGTTCAGCTGAACAATGCATAATGCTATGGATATCCTTGAAGCTTTCCTGGTCATGAGTCTTAACATAAACCTAAAATAAAATCTAAAAAAAAAAAAAAAAGGCAGCTTGAAAATAGAAGACTAACATATGATTTCTGCCAGCAAAATCTCAAAATAATAAATATAGCCATAAGAAAGTGTTAATCCTTGTGATGGTCATTAAACCTCAACAAAAAATTAGCAGAGGAAGCATTATTAATTGGGAAAGTGGATTGTCAGAGGTTGTGCAGTCCTATGTCATGTCAAGGCTCCAGGTGAACATGATCTGCAAAAGGAATAATGTCAAGGAGAACTAACTAACCCAAGAGCCTTGAATCTGGCCTACTGTATGTCTGTACCAAAGAAACTCTTGAATTAGTGACGAGCAATACCGTAAAGCAGAGGAGTCACACTGAAATATCAGTGGCCAAGTCAAACCTGTGTTGCAACAGTAGCAGCCATTGACATGGAAAAGCACTAGCGGGTAAGTGTGGTTTCAGTTGAGAACTTATTATGGAAAAGAAATGGGAATAAAAACACCTTGCATTTGGAGTCTGACCTGTCTGCACATTAGATTAGCAAGAAAAGGTTGTAAACATTGTAACTCAAAATGGGATGCCCATAGAACCAATTAGTAAGGGATGGAGTATGACCTAGGAGAAGATAATGAGAATTATAGACTTTATGCATTGCCTTGTGTTAGTTTAAGACATGGAAGGTTTTGCTTACTTAAATCTTCATTAAAATCACCAGGCAATTATGCCAGCAGTTTATGCTGGCATAGGGCTAGCTGTTGCACCTCATGGCACTAAATGCCGTCTAGTATAAAGAAAATGTAGGTGCTGTCGTCCTTAAAGGTCTGCAGGCCTCTGCTCTAACAAATTCATTATATGCAAGCTGAGATTTGTGTGTATATGTATTCACATGTGCCTCCTTTTGTACAGGAGAAGTCCCCATTAGTGGGTGTTTTTCTGCTCACAGAGGGCACTGCCTGAGCTTTGTCGTTTGTAGCTGCTGTTGGCTGTGCTGCACCGAGGTGAGCAATTAGTTCCACTGTAAAACAGAAGGTGATGCAGTGCCTGCCAGGCAGTCAGAAACCCACAGATAAGACCCTCTGTACCAGCTGTTTGTGATAAAACATTCTTAGAGCATATTCTCTATATCGATCACTTTTAGAATAAATGACATGAGCACCAGAGTAGCTGGGGCTGTACAGGGACTGACCTAAACCCCTGCACTCCTGTTAGGGGCTCTGTACCTTCAGAGCTTTCTCTGGAAAATGCTTGTTGCTCAAGGTGAATCAGTGCATCACTGTCTACAAAATTCGCATGGACTTCTGTCCAAACTGCCTAAAATGCAGTTCTGTTTGACTGCTGCCCATGTGCCCTGGGACAACTTAATCTATGCCAGAAGAGGTTATTTCACAATGTTCTGTAGTTTTAAATACCTGAAAGCATTGGTCTACTTGAGCATGCCTGGTGAGACAGCTCTAACAGACAGAGCTAGCACACAGCACAATACAGCAAGAGCCAGTTTTTGAAGCAGCCCTGCAGGTTTCTTGATTCATTGGATTGATTCTTCCTTGCTCCCTTTATCTCCTGCCAGTTCCAGGCTCAGTCCTCTTGGTTAGCAGTAGGCCCACAAAACTGGGGAACTGAAACTTTTGACCGCACTTTCCAGAAACAGGCAAGAGCAAAAACCTGTAACACTCCTCATGAGCTATGGCATCATTCAACCCAGCCTGATGTGCTGAAAGCAACAACATTGGGATGAAGACCCTGAACACTAGATCTAATAGAAGGTCCCCACAGTAGCAGAAAGGTTTTAATTTTTGTCTTCCATAGAATATGCTTTCTTCATTACATTTTCTGAAGGGAACAGGCCTGCTTACTGAACACAAAAGCAGACGATCCTTATCCTGGATCTGAAGCTGAAAGTTACTGGGCACTGAATGTAAAGGCCTTTCCTTCTCGTCACTGTATTTCTAGGAGTGTGCTGGAGTTTCAACTAAAGTGGTTACCTCTCCATGTCCTGTGATGGACTGGGTCCTGAACTGATTTGACTGCAGTCAGAAGGATTAGCTTTCCTACATGTATTGTTGCATGTCAGCTAAAATATTGTGTATGTTTTATCTGAAGGATAGTACTCAGCACTCAGTCTTTATTACATGGCAGCTGGAGAAGAGATGGACTTTTCACAGACTAAAGAGAAGAAGGGAAAATTACAGAAGTAAAGATTTTCTTCATGGGGGAGAGGAAGGAGAGAGGCTTGGAAAGGAGCAGGATGGAGGAAAGACAAACAATAAGTACATATCCTTCACAGAAGTGGTAAAGGATTATGAAGTCTTAGACATAACACCATCACCTATAGCCACAGACTGTAGTTAAGATGGTGTTGCAAGGAGAGATAATTTCCACTAAAGGCCAAGGCTAACATTTTTGTCAGGCTGCTCTAATTGATTTTGCCACCTGGCTATCCTCTTCTGGAACCCTTCAGTTTGACCACACTCCCCACATTCTCATGCAAATCACCAAGTGTGTGTCAGGCATCTTAAAGGTATAGTTCACACTGAACTATAGTTCACACACATTATGTCAGTCAAAAAGACAGCATCACACTTGGTGAGGCACTGTAGCTGTCAGGATAGGGGCATTTATATATGACACAATGATGCTGTTGTTGGCTTTGTGCATGGCTGCCTATCAAAATCTCAGCAGTTCAGACCTCAAAGTGCAGATGAGCCACTGCAATGATCACTAGGGTATGATGATTCAGTAAGTACTGCAGAATGTAATTCCATATAATTGTGATGCTTTCAGGGCCCCTCATGGGCCAGCAGAAGGGCTGGTGTTTGTCAGCCATTCTGGCAGAGCTCATCCTATTGCCCCTCTGGACACTGACTTGGTAAATAGCCAGGGAGCAGAGGATCAAACAGCATATGGCTTTGCAGACTTTACTGGGCTGCAGTAAACATCCCAGCCCTGAACAGCTGTGCCTTGTCTCTAACAAGATTACTTTTAAGAGACTGATACCTTCTGGATTGGATGAAAATCTGGAAATAAGCATGTTGTTGTCAGGGTTTTGAGTGCACCAAGAGGCTCTGCAGCCTCTTCTCCACTCCTTGGGGCTTGGTTGCCCATCCTCCATTGCAGATCTGATATGGTGCAGCTGTAGCCTTGGATCAGGGTGCTGGGGACAGAGCTGTGTGAGGAGGAGCTATGGAAAGCCTCATGGGGGCCTCCTGCTCTTTGCTTGGGAGCTGCATTGAAGCTCAGGCTTCCATCCTTGAGACTTGTCTTTGGTTTGCATGTGCTGTCCATGTGCCTTGCTGATCCTGAACCACTGGGTTGATTTGCTGACTTGACCTCTCACCTGCTTCACCACTACAGACTTGTCTAGTAACCTTGAATACTGCCTCACCCTGCTGCCCAGTATGGCACCTGCTCAGGTACTGTGGGATCGTGCCCTCCTGGGTGGGATCATTGCCCTACCTGCCTTGCTGTTGCCCTCAGCTCCTGGCTTCCTTCTATTGTGGGACAACACATGCTTGCTATTCCAGAGCCATGAACATGGTGTTACATGGAGAAGTTAGTGGCCCATTGGCTGTCACCTGGTGTCTGAAATCAGTACCTGTGATCCAACTGAACAAAGCTCATTGACAGTGGAGACACTGCTGAGGCCAGCTGCCAGCCATACAGTCCCTCAATGTACAGGACAGAACAGCACCCTCAAATAGGAAGAGAGCAGGCAGGGAATGTGTGGTCCTCTCTGCAGGCCTCTGCTTCCCTCATGCTTCCCCCAGGTTTCAAGTTGAAAGCTTGTCTCGGTGAAATTAACGTCAGTGCTTACAAGCACTGCTGGCAGAGCTGCTCATGAGGGGCTGGCTGCATGCTGAGAGTTTGTGGCCTATACGTGAGTAGACAAGTTAGGGACAGCACTTTTACTGTGGAGGCTAAAGGCCTTGTGGAGTAAGTGCCATGCAAGAGGACACCTCACACAGTGTCAGGGAGCTTTCAGCTGGATGTTAAGAACCTGCAGGGTGGGACATTATAGTGTTGCCTGTCAAGCCACATGGACATCCCTGTTAAAACTAAGCCAAATTCTCTAGGGTAGGACAGCAACACCCCGAACACCACGGTAATGGAAGCTGTAGATCAGCCTGTCAGAGCCACATTGGCACAGACACCATTATCCTGCATAGTACACAAACAGGATATGTCCTTAACTATAAACACAGATTAGATTGGAGAGCACAGCTGTGCAGCAAAGCAGTGACTACAATGACCACCTATTACATGCACAACCTATTATCTATACACCATGTGTATGTGGCTGTGTAGGAATTCTATATATTGGATTTGCTATTAAAAGTCATAAAGGTTTTCTTTTGTATATCCACAGTACTAGAAGGCATCATCTCTGTTGAACAGTTTGGGGCATAAATTACCCAGTAATCTGTGTCAGCACTTGACTTAATTGCAAGGTGAGAGAAAAAGACTGAATAAATAAGTGCTGTTTTCTCATGGAAATCTAAAAAGATTCTTTTTGGATTATAAAAGAGTCACTCTGTGGTTTTCCTCAAGTGTTGTCGTATGTTTATGCTTGAGGAAAATCGAGTTATTGGAAATCTATGCCAGGCTCCAGATAAGCAGTTGACTTTCTATCCATGATTTAATACCCACTAAACAGGCAAGAATGCTTCTTCATTATTTCCTGACAGTGAAAATATCCTGTGTTAAGCATCTTTCTTGTTCAGATGTGGCAGCTTCTGCCTACTACTGCTCTTCCCTTGTAGTCTGCAGGCCCAAAGCAGTACAGTTTGGAAAGATAACTAAATTTCTTAAGAACTTCCAAGGAGCAGCAAAATCAATGCTTCTAACAATAAAGTGCAATAACTGGGCATGCTGTTTGCTGATCTTCACTTATGAGTGGTTCAGTTCCTTCCTTTTCTAATTCTTATTTATTTATGTATCTCTTCTGTATCTGTTGATTTCGGTTTTTCTGTCCTTTGTGCTCCTTCTTTCCTGCCTATTAGCAAAACACAACAAACCAAAAGAATGTGAATCATCTGATCTTCATGGTAGGTTTTTAATCTTCTTTCAAGAGAGAACTGGGCCCTATTTTCTGAGTAACTGCATTATTATGAAGAAAATTACAAAATTACAGAATCATCCTTAAATCAGCCTTCCATATTTTAGGTTATTAAAAGCAACATTTTCTTTTTCCAACTAGGTTTCAGCTAACTTTTTGATTAAATTTTGCTGTTCTCAAAGATGAAGGATGAAAAGAAACAGAGATGCTAGAGCCCTGAACAATTTCTCACTATTTGCAGGAATACACTTGAAACTTCCCTGGCTTGCGTATTTATCCTAACTAGCTAAGACATTTCAAATGGAGTCAATACAGAAATGGGGCCATAAGAGCAAAGTGAAGAGCTTCAGGGACTAAAAAAGATTCATAGCCCCACATCCTCAAGTGAGCTCCTGCTTGCCACAGTTGTTTTAAAAGTTTTCATTCCTTTATTTCAGTACAAAATCATAACTTTACTTTTTTCACAGCCTACAAAAAATCATGATTTAGTACAAAAGTGAATATATGTGTTAATGAAGCAGCTGTCCTTTTTACAGAGTCCAACAGTTGCCAGTCTGAGGGACAAGAATATACTCCAGAAAGCACAGTGCTGTTTGGCAGATTAGTGAACCAATGAAAACTGGCACTCACCATGAAAAATTACCAAAAGGGGAAAAAATGGAGGAATGAGAGATTAGAAGAAAAAGTTGTGGAGGAGAACCATAAAAAATTGAGAGAATGAAGAAAAATTGGCAACAATTGGGCCACAGCACAGAACAACAATTTGGGCTACCTGTGTCAACTGGGATTCAGACCAGTAAAATAATGTGAATGAAAATAATTTATCATGAAAATAATGCATCAAGAAATGCTACTAGTAAGCAAACCAAAGTAGACACAGCATAAAAATGTGTAGAGAGGTCACTAAGGACTCCCTTTTTCTTCTCCTGCAAATGAGGCTTTTGGCTTGGAGAGTGAATACAGATTTTATGAGTTTATCTTTTTCCCTCATCTGGACACAAAATCAGAAATAATCAGTACTCTGTTCCACCCTCTATAAAATTCACTGAGGCATTCCTTTAATTATGTTTACATATGCTTATATGCTTGTGGGGCTGCTGTGTGAACCAGGCACCTGGCTGAAAAAAGGGAAATTGGAGAGAAGGGATGCTGAAGTTTTTACTTTGAAGTGGATTCCTTTTCTGGTCTGATTCACATTGCAGTCCTGCACCTTGTTGACATGGGGGTAGAAATTAATTAAGCCAGCATTGATGCTGGAGACAGTATATCATCAGATCATTGCCTCTCTGGGAAAAAAAAAAACCAAACCCATTACTTGTGGAGCAGTGTAGCTGCAAATTAAAGGTGTTAGGAAAACACATAACTGAGGGGCATATGAAAGGCAAATGTGAGAGGGACAGGAAACATGTGTGGGAAATGCATTTGGAAAACAACTGAGGGATAGGAAGAAGAGATGTAATACATGGTAGCAACACTTTGACCGACTCTCTGACCATCTTTATAGAATCTAATTAAAACATTCAAATTTGGGGTTTGAATATTTTTTGAATGTTTGAATTTGTTGGGTTTCTCTTATTTTCAGATTTTCTGTGATTACGGCTGTAAATTGCCAGTTTACCTTAGCAGAGAACAAGGATAGGCTAGCACTTCCTGCTAAAACTGAAACTGTTGTTTCCCATCAAAGCACAAAAAGCAAAGCAGCAGAGGAGAATCAACCAGCAGTTATTTACCAGCAGTTTGTTATCTATTTCAGTGCTCACAACCATGTTCTCTTAGCCTGATAAACACAACTGCCTGCTGTTAACAAATATTGCCTGAAGCAAAACACTAAACAATCTAAAAGAACCTTTTATTCCTATTTTACATATTTATTTCCAAACAGTTCCTAACAGCTCCAGTTAGTGCATTAAGGTGCCCAGTCCTACTGGCTGCACAAATCAGTTCTTCACGCTGACGCCAGCAGTATTGCCATGGTTACGTGATTAGAGTGACTTAACCTGGCAGGTGGCTTAGCAAAATGCCGAGTGCCAAAGCAATCCTAGCACACAATCTATACTTTTCCATCAAACAAATTAGTATATCACATACACTGGTGTCCATATTGTGGTAGGGTGGGTTGTTTCTTGTTTGCCATTTGTTGGGGGTTTTTTTCTGAATAACAATGCTGTTCTCAAAATTTTACCATTTTTCAGCTATAACATTGCAAACAAACAATTTTCTAAAATAAACACCCTTTTTCCTCTACTCACAGTTTTATAGATCCAACAATTGCAGTAAAGATAACAACCAATGAGTTAAAAAAAATCATAAATCACAAAAATTCAATGTGAAGTTTACATTTATAACTACATTTAGGGTTGGACTAAAAATCTGGAAAGATCCCATGCCAGCTGAAGGCTGGCCAGCTATTACTTGTTTGAGAGCATTTTTTGGGAGATGCAAAGGTGTGATTTTTTTTTTTTTTTTTTTTTTTTTTTTTTTTAGACTGATGATTGCAAAGCTGAGATTCAGCAGCTTTGGAGATAGATTCAGCTGTAAACAGTTGTGGTTGAGACTACCAGAACTGCTCCACCGAGGTATGAGAATATTTGCCTACCAAGTCACTCACATACCGATAGCAAAATTACTTAAAGCATGTGTCTTCTTGAGAGGAGAAAGCATCAGAGAAATATAGAAAGTCAAAACATAATGAACAGATCAAACTTTGGCAAGCAAGGTACTGCTAGCATTTTCTTAGGTGGAAGCTACTAGACTTTGCAAATCTCAAACTAATGCAAAGCCTTAATACCTCAGTTGGTATTATTTTAGCTTTAATTATAAAGCTATTGTAATTGTTACGTGTATTACATGCAAAAACTTTCTTTTGTTTCCTTCTGTTGAGTGGGGTACAATGCTGAAAGAGCAGAGAGGGAGTTTTCATTCTTAACACTTTCACACTGCTTGCCAAGATCCGTTTTCTGATATGAATATAGGACAGTGTAGTAGCTTATATAATACTTAAGGTATAAAAACACCTTGGAGTTTGTAGAAGTTTTATAGCTGTTTCGTAGATTCATTCATACTATTCATTCAAACTATTGCCCAGTATATTTTCTGTCCAAAGGAACTCCAGGAAAAGTGATGTGTTGTTTTTCACAGCTTGTTTGCCATCTCCCCTTTCTCATGCTGATTTCACTGCTGTGTTGATGAAGCTTCAGTCCTCTGGTCTTTATACTGTAGCATTCAAGTTTAGAGATTCTGAAGCCTTCCTTAGAAGTGACTCAAGTGATTTTTTGCATTTGGAGGAGAAAGCTGAAAAGCCTTCAATATTTAAATAGAAACATAAGTTTCAAGTGTAGTATAAAGGCTTCAGATCTCTTAACTTTATTCATCAATTAACATATCTGCAACAGCTGGGGTTTGATCCATATTTTCAGAGAACAGTAATGTTGCTGATACAGCATTTCCAGTTCAGTCACAGGAATACTGAAGTGGTTTTCAGAAGATCATTTAAAAAGCACTCAGTTGACAGGATGTTTCTTCAGGGAACCATTGATCGCATTTTCAAATTGCAACAGAACCAGAGATTGTCTTCATTTTAATTTCAATATCAGGAATGCCTTAAGTGACGATCACAGCTAACCCATTTTAATGACAACCCTGAACATTTAGAAACTCTTATCTATTCAATGTACTTCTGTGCAGAGAAACAAGAACAGATGGATACTTCCTTAACACCTGCTGCTGTGGGAGTCTTCTGAAACACTTGCAAGTAAGAAATTATGACTGCTATAAAGTGTCTCTCAGTTTTATTTGTTTAGAGGGTTTCTACAGAACATGCATGCAATTTATTTTATGTTTCTTAACTTAGTTGTTGCTTTTGGAAAGCTGAGGAAGGATCACTTACTGAAGGAAAGCTTATTTCCGTGCTTTATTAAAAAAAAAAAAAAGGGGGGGGGGGGGGGGTGGGTTAGGATAATAGATTGGGGATTTACTGCTATCTGTTGTGTAAGGAGGTAGAAGAAAGCACATGGTACGGTACTCCAGCAGTGAAGGAACAGCTCCAGGAACAAAGAGCCCAGTCCTGCAAAGCAGGAGGAGAGAGGGCTTTCTAGAGAATACCATGTCAAAACGAAACCTAATGCTTTTCTGACTAGGAACTGAAAGATGAAGTGCAGAAGTTTTAGCTCATAATTGCCCTTTGAGCTTTCTATGGCTGATTTAAATGTTTCTCTGCTTCCACAAGTCTCCAATAATAGAGAGACAAATTATTTCCTAGATTTGGAACACTGTTCTCTTTTGAAGCTATATGTATCAGTTTAGTTTGTTTTGCAGATTTTCATATGCAGTAGATTCGAGAAATAACATGTAAGTTCAAAGGATCTGAAAGTGAAACGTTATTAAGGATTCTAATCCACCAAGATTATTTAATGGGTTTCATTTTCATTATGCTTAGTGGTCAGAAACTGCCCTAAAATAAATCTAGTTAATTGCAATAGGAGATAAAACCCAAGTTGTTGTACCAAAATAATACATCCATCTTTTGGAACAGATGTTGCAATAATGAATGCAGGTGATAAGAAATTTGTAAAATGGAGAGGATGACAGTACCGACACAGAAAGAAAGGGTTTCTTCCAGTTTAGGAAGACATTGGGGATTGACCTTGGAGCACATAATTGATTCCATTTTATAGGTCCACAGACTTAAAACTTGAAATAACTATGCAGACAGTTTACTCTGTGCTATTGCATAATAGAGGTCACAATACTTCACCTGGTAATTCTTAACCCATAATTTCTGACTGGACTGGAGAATGTCTCTCAGAAAGACACTCAGTCATAATTTAAAGTCTTCACATTGCTAAATTCCTTAATTCTCAAGGTAAATTGCTTTGATTGTAAATCATGCTAAAATGATGTATATTATATTAGCTTGAATTTTTCTTCCAGCTACAGAACTTTTTTATGTTGTCTTACTGATTCCACAGTTCTCTGATCTGTCTCATCCCACTGTACAAACAAATCAAATAACCCCTGACTTTCCTGTTGCCTAAACTGATTAAATGAAAACTCATTAACTTCTGGCTTTAAGGTATGGATTTCCAAACCTTACCAAATTGAAAAAGATTCTGAAAAAACTGAAAGTATTTGGTGTATATTTTTAAAGACTAGACAGAAGAAAATAATGTTATTCCTTACTCCTCTCTGAAATAGTGCCATATGTAAGCATAGAAATGCACCTTTGTTAATTTATCTAAGGATCACAGCAATTAATTCAGACACTTTAGATATTAGGTTATCCTGCCAATTTACATGCATCTAAGATAAATCTTGTAATTTGTTTTGGCTCCTTTGTCTGCTGAACACAAAGATAAATTTGCTATATATCTAGGACTTGAATTCCAAGGACTGAACTCTATATGGTGCTCAATGCACAAATTTAGATAAACCATTTATCTACTTTCAGTGATTAAAACCTGAAGTACATGACTTATGAGGACAAGCTTAGAAGAAATGAGTTTGTTTAGCCTGGAACAGGCTTGGGAAGTCACTGTCTACAAAGCCCATTGGGGGGTGTAGGGAAGATGAAGCTGAACTGTCCTTGAAGGTGCAGAGTGAAAGCATGAGGAAGAGGAATTTCTGGTAAAATATTAAGAGGACAAAACAATTACTCCTACTGAGGGTAAGCAGCCAGAGGTATCTCCACCATTAGGAACCACCATCCTTAGAAATACTCAAAGCTCAATTGAGTGTTCCGATCAACCTGCCAGACCTACTCTGAAGGGTGGATCAGAGCAGATCTGTTCCAGAGAAAGGTTCTTTCCAGTTTACATTACTCTAACTCTATGACTAATTAATTAGGTCTGCTGGCCTAACTCAGTGGTGTAATGAAGCTATGCTGTAATTTAGGCTGGAAGCGCAGACCTTTCTTTGCACAAGACCTTGTATGGTATTTGACAGGAACAGAGATTTTTATCAGGGTGCTTGTTCATACAAACAAAATGCTATTCAGCAGACAACAGCTGAATGTCCACCTCATCCACCCATCCACTGTGCTTGTCTTGGCCATCCGTGTCTCCCCTGCATGAACTAAACTACTTCACTTAACACCACAGCCTGATATGATAAACTAGCATAAATTACAGTCCTGCAAAACAAGTTTTAGTTCTTCATGCTAGACCATGCCATAATTTCCAGCAATGTAGTAGTAGCCCCTGCATAAAACACTGACTTTCCCCAAGGCAGGTGTAGAGCAGATCATTGAGAAGAAGCAGAACCATGCGCAAAACCAATTTCGAATCAGCAGCCCTCTTTTTTGTTTTTTCATTGCAACTAAAAATTGGTCCAAAGACTAATGTTCTTGATGAAGCTACATGCTGTGCCAAAGCTAAATGTTATTGAGCTTGCTTATCAGACATGATAAGCAATGCAAGGTATATAATATAGTTAACAACTTAATTTGTACCTGTTTTGTTCAAAAGAATCATCCTATTATCTTTACTTAACATTCTTTTACACCCAGTTAAACTAATCCAGTGAAATACACATACATAAGAATAAGGCCTTTGATATGATCAGTAAATTAAATTAACTTGACTCCAGGAAGAAGAAGAAGATAAGAAAATGCCTGTCCTTATGAGAAAGGTCACAAAGAAAGAATAAGAAGAATGCAAACCAAAATTTAAAGAAATAATGGCCAGAGGGATAAGTGGCCTGCCTTTTTTGTTGGTTTCTGTCTGTTTGAAAGAAATCTTTTTCCTTGACACTTTACTGTATTCCAGATTAAGGACACTTTCTGATTATATGTTCTGATTTGATATGCCTTACATGGAAAGATGACTGGGGGTAAAATTAAAGGCAACAGAGAAGTTATAGTCACATCCTAACAGAAGTTGTAACGGTACAGAAATTATATGGCAAAGTGCAGCTGCTACTCCTTGGATGGAATATGATCAGTATGCTCAAAACCTATTCCACCAAGATTCCCTACACACCGAATTTGCAACCATAAGCACCTGCTGAGGGGGATGGAATGGAGGGTGGAGCAGAGTGGAAACCCTTACAGGGAAGGGAACTGGATGGCATTTTGCAGCTGATAAACCCCATAGCAGCTGTCAGTCAGGGGAGAGAGGAGAAGGTGTCTTGCTGCCAAGCCAGCAGCTCTGGAGAATTCATTCTCCTCAGATAAACTTGGTTCATTACAGCCTAATTAAATACAACACACAGCTCCATCCCAAAGCTACCTGCCCACAAGGTATGACCACCTCTCACAGAGCAAGTATCTAAATTTTATTTACTATACCTTGAAGAGTGAAGCAAGGGAATTTTTACCAATCACTAACAAACATCTGTATGACTAGAGTTATTCAAGCTCCACTGAAACATAAAGAAGTATTATAAAAATACATTGAGAGTGGGGAAAAGTTAGTGAAGACTCCACAGTAACTGTTGGCATCAGTTGATGGGCTGAACCTGTCCTCTTACTCATAGGGACAGGTAAGAACCACATTCTGTGTGACCTGAACGATTTTATTGGGGATTAGAGTTTGTCTCTGCATTGCTTTGAATATGTCTCTGCAGTCAAATGCCATCACAGGCAATCCTCGAACCTTAACCTGTCACAGTTTTATATTAATGAGGTGTATTATTCTGTAAACTGTTGGTGTGAATCCTTCATGGGTGCTGGCAGTCACTGGCAGAGGGGAAACACTGGAATAGAGGGGAAGACTCACTGAGGAGTCTCCATTATGGTGTCTGTGTGTATCCCTGAATAAGTCAGTCAAACCAGCCTCAGATCCAGCAGGATTGCTCAGTGAAGGGTCCCTATAACAGGATGCTGACAGACTGGTTGGGCACAAGGATCTTGGCTTTCTTAGGGCACTGACAGACAAACATTAAGGGTTAAGGAAATCTCCCCTTTTCACGTGACTCCTAAAATGCTGCACTTTTATTGCAGAAACCAAACATACTCTATTGCAGGAAAAAGAGAGAAACGTGTTAATGGTTTAAACAACTACATTGGCCAGTAGATTGTGAATATACACATTTTCTTTGCTGTTTTCCTCTCCAGTTTGAGGGTCACATCAAAGCCGTGTCCCTGTATTGACAGGAGAAGTCAATACTTCAAACAGTGGGGAAAACAGAATATCAGACTGTGAATACATGTACAGTATGTGTTGCTCAGCTAAGGCTGTGGATATGGAAGAAATGTCTTGCATAGAGATGACACCCTGGGAAAAAATTGTTTTCTGAAATATACTTCTTGCCATAAAGAATATGTCTCCATTTAATTATTCCAAGATCAAGTATAATTGAGGAGATGGATGTGTAAAACTAATCTCCAAACTTTTTACTGCTCTTTCCAAAAGCAGCTGTTTTACCTCAGCTGTCAAAAGGTCCAGTCTATAGGATCATCTGGTCACTCAGCCAGAAGTTTTAAGTGGTGCGAATATGTCCTGGAAAGGGCAGCTATATCAAAATTGGGCAACTTGACTGGAAAAACAAATGTTTTCTGTGTCAGATGAAATATTCACTAGTCTTAATGACTAGTAGTGGCTGCAGTGAGGTTTCTCCAGTTAATTTCTTTGAAATATCTTGGCTTCAAAAATAAAACAAAGAAAAAATCTTTCTTCCACTTTTTGAGTGGATGCATCAGTCACCTGCTGGAATACAGCCTGAACAAAGGAAGACATAAACTTTCTTAAACTCTGTCTTTTCAAGTGTCTTTGTAGACTGTGTAAGATGTTTCACATTATAAGTTAGTTTTTCTTTAACTGTATATAAAGGTTTGGTTTTCATTCTTGGCAGATTATAAAGTGATCACACCCAAATAGCATTACCAGGAACCTTCTTTTGCTACAACAGCTCACCCACATATTCTAACAGTCTTACTCAGTGACTCACTCGCTCTGTTGTTACACAACTTCTTCTGGGAGCAGGGAACAGCAGTAGTTTTATCTTTGGCTATTCCTCTCAGAGCCCTTTGCAATTCTCTTCTTACTCATCTGGTTCATCTCCATTTTCTTAATTGAAAACTGAAATGTTTTTCCCATACAATGCATAATAGTGTGTGGACTTGCCTTTCAAATCTATTGATACGATAAAAAATGGATTTGCGAGTAGTTTTATCAAAGACTCTGCAGCCATAACAAGACTTGTAACTGCATTACAACTGAAGGTGTGAAATGTGTGTGTGTGTGCATATACTTGTCCCAATCTTCTCACACCATAACTTAATGTAAAACTTTGAGTGTTATTTATGCACCTACTTAAAGCTCTGGAGTAATTACTGTAGAGTAAATTAAAAAAAAAAAAAAAAAAGAGCAATGCAAAAATTATAAATCTTGCTTTATGTTTGGGGGCTGTACTAAACATAATTTGCCACAAAGCTGCATCTTGTGTTTGCAGAGTGTTTATCAGCTTTCACTATTTATAACAGATGGAACTAGAGCATTCTGAATGTTTCTATTAAACAGAAAATGGCACTGCAACATAAACACAATATTGTGGAAGTTTGGTCTTGCAAATTAAATTCTACAACCTGGCAGATGATAGCTTACAATATCATCTCATCCTCTCTTTTGTAGAATACAACTACAGAAGATATCCCTTGCCATGTGCCCAGTGGGGGGCAACGTTATGGCTGCATACTCTGAAAGAGGAAAGGAAGGATAATACTGATATTGCACAAGGGCCATTGCATGGATTTCATGAGGCACTATCACCTATTAAAAGAAATGAATGGACAAGCAACAAAGACAACCTCTCCTTGTAGCTAAAGAAATCTCAGTCTGATTCTGATCCTTAGGCACTTATGTCCCACCATATTGCTGGTAAAAATACTTCTCCGAACTGAACTTTCTCTAAGTCAATAGACAAAATAGCAGCATAGTCACAACCATCCCACACTGAACAAATGGCCATTGCTTATCTTGCAGAAACATCCTCTCCCAGTGAAAAACATGTGCTTCCAGAGCTCTGGCATTGGCCATCTTTAGTGACTGTGAATAACTGTTTCCTCATGGGCATTTATGTAAGTCCTTTGGCTGGTAAGCATCTCCTTTTCCAATTTTCAACACATTTTCTTTTCTCAGAGGCGGAAGTGTCTTTCCTCCTGGGTTTCCATAATACCCTTCCTTGTTACAGGTCTACCCAAGACTAGAGTTAGACAGTCATTCATTGCCCATAATTTCTGTCTTCATTTATTTAAAACAAATGAACAAACTTCATGTATGCAAATAAAACCATAGTACCATAAGTAATGCCAACTATACCAGTGAGTCAATGTGTTAAAATTCTTCCACCTCCATTAATTTATATCCCTCTTGAAAACTAGACCCACGGAGATGGCCACAAAATGGCACCACCATCTGTAGCTTTGCTCACGTAAAAAGTTATATGAGAGTTTTTATCTTCAAACCCTTGCAGAACTATTAGCCTCAGATCCTATTCCCTTTAGAGTCTGCAGCCCCCAAAGAGTCCGTGGAGAAGCAGGTTTACCCTTAAGGACTGCAGTCCATGGAAAGGCAGATGCTGGAGCAGAGCAAATCTAAGGGGAGGAAGGTGTGAGAAAGAGGAGCTCTTATGGCCTGGGTGCAATCCCCATTCTTTCTGCACCGGGCTGGGGGCAGAAGCAAGATGGGAATGAAAGAATGATGTGGAGACTGAGAAAAGGGGGTATGAGGGTGGTGGGAAAGTGCTTTAGTTTTTGTTTAATTTTCTTATCATCCTACTCTATTTTAATTGTTAATATTAACTAATTTTCTCTCAATCAAGTCTGTTTTGCCCACAACAGTCATTGGTAAGCAATCTCCTTGCCCTCATTTTAACCCATGGGTTGTTTTCTTCTTATTTTTTCATCCTATCCCACTGAGGAGGAGCAGGGAGAGAGCAGCAGGGTAGGAGATTGTTAGCCATGGCTAATCTACCATACTAGTGTATCATCTTTGTAGCATCTCTAATTTATCTGTATCAAATGAGAGTATTCAAAAAGTCACAATTCTAGAAAAATATGGCCATGTAACTTCATGTTCTCAAGTTAGGTACATGAAAGGTTTCTCCTGACACTTTGTGGGTAAAACTGGACATTCCAGAAAAAGACATGTATATATGCCTTATAATTTTTTAATTTCTCAAAAGTTATTCTTAGTAGTTTTCCTCATTTCTCATTTTTAATTACAGAGAGGGTTGGAAATTAATTCAAATTACCCCAAATAACATCTGAAAACTAATTCCAGTTCCTCCTACATGTTTTCCATCTGTAAGATGTATGCACAAAGTAGCATTTGTCAAGATATGAATACATAACCCTAATTACATTAATGTCTTATCCAGGAGTACCTGCTGGGGCATCATACTTGCCAAGCAGAACCAAGGCAGCCTTGTGAACCTTCCTCTTTCTTTCTAAAGCTCAGACTCTCTGCCATTATCTCCTCCAATCAAGCATGAATACATACATGGCTTCAGCTGGCATTCTGACAATTCAAGACATCAGTGACAAATATAAACAGGGCTCTTAAATTTGGAAATCAGTATGTAAGAGGTGGTATGGTTGAACTTTGGAACCAATATAAGCTGTATCTATTTAATTCAAAGAATATTGCAAATGGTATTAGACATTTCAACATCAATATTACATACCTTTAAAAATTCCAAAATATATTTACAGTATCTGGAAGTGTTTCTAATGGATCTTATTCACATGCAGTGTTCAGTCAAGTGGATTGCCCCCATAGAGGTTATGAACACATCTGATCCATAAAACTCATCTTCTTCACTGACTTGTGTTTTGCCTTGTGACACCTAATTATTTGAGCTAGCAGATCTAAAATGTGCTTATAGATTTGTAATTTTATTCTGAGTGAAGAACCAACTCAATCTAACTTCTATCCAATTTCAGAATGGCATTAAAAATACTTGGAAACTGAAAATCTGCTAAGATGTTTTTCATCAAAACAGATGGGAATTATACTTCTGAAATTGCCTGCGGCCATTTATAAGATTTCTTTTAAAAAACCGTTCCTCTATATTTATGACATTGGCTCATCTATTGCTACAAACCAAAGCAAAAAATTTCAACATAATGCTAAAAATGAAGTTAAAGTTTGTAGATGAGCTTCTTCAAAAAGGTTCTGAATTTGTAGTTAGAGTACTCTCATTTCTTTTTATTTCATGTTTAATAACTCATTTTTGTCTGTGAGAGTCTTTTCTTTCTGCAACTTGGCACGACATAACTTGTTATTAATCAGCATTGTACACACTCAAATCTTGATCTTGTTGGTTGCCCCAAGTGCCATAAAAACATAAAAGGAAGGCAAATATCTCAACTGAAAAGCTTAAATTTAATATTTTGTCACAATTCAGCTGTTATGCAGGAAGCTGAATGGCTTATAATTCTTAGGTCTTGAGCTGATGCAGGACCAGAGATTTTAGAAAGCTTATGTGGCTAGCAAGGCCAGCTATTTCATTGAAGCCCAACAAGGATGCAGTACAATTTCTGACTGTTTTACTAATGGCAGAGAGCAATGGAACCCTGGAGCAGGATAATCCAGGATTCCATTCCAGCTGACTGACCAGGTCAGGACTGACCAAAAGTTAAAGCATGCTATTAAGGGCATTGTCCAAATGCCTCTTAAACACTGACAGGCTTAGAGCATGGACCACTTCTCTAGGAAGCCTGTTCCAGTGTTTGGCCTCCCTCTTATGAGGAAAGGCTTCCTAATCCAGTCTGAACCTCCTGTGGTGCAGGTTGAAACTATTCCTTTCTGTCCTATCAGTGGGTCAGAGGGAGAAGTGGTCAGAACATCCCTCTCCACTTCCCCTCTGCAGGAAGCTGCTCCAGAGAGCAATGAGGTCACCTTTCAGTCTCCTTCACTCCAAACTAGACAAATCCAAAGTCCTCAGCTGCTCCTCATAGGACTTGTATTCTAAATTCAGATTAAGTGTTAATAGATGACCAGAGTTGAAATTACTGTGTGTGCATGTGCAGAAGGAAAACACAGGAAACAGCAAGAGAATTAAGTCAGAGAGCAATCCAAACAAGAGAATTCAGAGTAAAATGTTATCAGATGAAAGATGTGTCTCCTGTTTCTTATTTTCCACCATATTCAGGAAAATAGGATTCCATGTACATTTTTCAAAAATAAACAAGATTACAACAAAGACATTTCTGATTGCAAAATCAATTTCAGGGGAAAATAAAACAATCTGAAAGGTCTCAAACTGCTTAAATTCTCAAGCTATATCTCTGTGGAATTGTGTCTTGCTATTCTTCTTATTATAGGGCTGTAAGAGAAAAGAAGAGTGTTATTTCCAAAATGTTATATTTTATGAGTTACAAAATGAAGGAAAAACAAAAATGTATTTGTGAGGCAATGAAGGATTATTGCACATTCATTTAAAGCTAAAACATACAGTTTGTAATTTAAAAGTAAATCATTCTATATTTGAATGTTATGTTTTTCTTATGAAGTGACATCCCCAAGCAAAACAGCAATGCTGATTTGTCATAAGAAAGCCATTTTGCCATACAGAAATAGAATATTTTTCAGTTAGAGTTATTTTGATCATTCTGTGATACAGTTATTTCTTCTTAAATTATTATTTTTAACTGTTATAAATAATCCTGTCAGTGGTAAAGAAATAAAACAACTTTTCAAAGTTTACATGTCTGTTCTTATGAAGACAACATATTAAAAAAGAAAAAAACACATACTGCCCAATCTTCTTCTGCTAAAACAGGAAGTGTTCTGGGCATTCTGCTGGAACATGGGGAGGAGGCTTTGGTCCTTGCTCTGAAGGTTGCTGGTATTTTTAAACAAGTGTAGTTTAGTGTAAGCATTCCTGTTCTGGAAGCCTTGTCTGAAAATCGGTGCTCTCTTTCCTCTTAGGTTATTCCTTTATCCACAATCCTTTATTTAGGTTTGCTTCTCTGCTTTTCCACATGGTCTTTTTATGCTGAGCTGCGTAATGGTGCATAGGTCATGACGTTCTCGTGTCTGAAAATCAGGGTATATTGAGGGGGTTTGGGTTGAGCCAAAGGAATGCCTTTCTATGTGGTGACTGTAGTGGAAGATGAAATGACAGGCAGGAATGCACCACCACCAAATTAGAGTGAGTAAGGGATAAGATCAAGTGGGAATGGATGGCTGTGGACAACATAACTGACTTTTAGCCTCATTTAAAAAGGGTTTAGTTAGACTGCATTCTTTCTGATCATGTCAGCATACTGCAAATGTTCTTATTGATGTAGAGAGTCACTGCCCTCTTCCCACAGATAAAATATTTCTGCTATTTATTGTACAGTAACAGCAGCCAAAAAGCAAGAGTGCCTCCAAAAGCCAGGTGATGAAGTGTGTGGCTTAGAGGCATTTCCAAGGCAGATTAACACTTCTGGAGTAAAACTGGCCCCATTTTGACAAAGATTTTTCCTATAGAGGGCATCGATGCAGCAACAGTTGCAATAAGGAAAATAACACTGAGAAATCATCATTCAAATGTCAACAAGACAAATATCCCCTGTTGTGGCAGCCAGAGACCACAGAGCTCTAGATATGCTGTAGCAATTCTTCAGGGCTTCTGACAGTGGTAGGAAATAGGTCTCACCTTTCCCTCAGGAAAAAAATTACCGCTGGTAAGGCAACAGATCACAAGCATGCTGAAAGTGAGGAAATCTCTGTCTCTATGTCTGCTCTTTCAGCTTTACTCATCAGAGGTTTCGTTTTGCATCAATGGTGAAATGTAGGAATGGCATTTAGATGTTCTGAGGTCTATTTGGAGCCCCTCACCCTCTCCAGCACAAGCATCTTGCACTCCTCACATCACTCTGCTCTACTTTTCAAACACCGCAAAGATGTGAAGGAAAGAGCCTGAGAGTGGACCTGTGTTTCTCAGTCAGTGGAACAGATCCCAGCACTGCTTAGGAATGACAACACTCAGGCTCGAATTACTGTGCACTTTTGAAGAATCTTCCAATCAAAATTAACTGTATTCAACAAGCAAAAATTTGGTTTCTTTCCTATTGTACAGTAAATCAGTACAAGCTTTTACTCTGTGTCTAAAACTGAAATAGAGTCTGGTTTCCAATGCATGATAGTAATGAAAATAAAACTCAGAGATATTCTTTGTGAAGGCTGACAAATTTCAAAGAATGCAAAGTACAAATATTCCAAATACACAATTACATAAAGTATTTCATTTTGCAATAAAACTCATTAAAACATTAAATTTTTAATGCTCCTTTACCATAGAATATGCAAATCAACTTTACAAGTCTACATCTTTCAAGAATAGATGGCCCTACAAATTCCTACATTCACGACAACATTAAATAATGTTATAGCATTTTAACATTTGCAAAACTAATCATAACTGCCTAAGTAATATATGATGATCAACTTAGCTCTAAAACACTTACATAGATATTTTTTCTCACAGCAAAATGGAAAGTTACGATAGAAGGAGAAACATCTCAAGAATAATTTACGTCTTACACTGATTTATCTGAACTGAGAACTAGGAAAATATTCCACTATCAATTACAATGGTGTAAATCACAATGCTCAGTGTCAAAGAATAAGAGGTTTCTGTTTATTAGCAGCCATAAGCCAAGGCCTGTTGTCTACTTATAGGAGCGATAGGCTGAATTTTATATTTCATTTAAAAATCAATGAAGTAATTTTAGGCACAGGTCTTCCTTAGAAAAGTACAAAAGTCACTCTTAAATGGACAAAGCTTGTTGATGTTTATTTGTGCAACAGGAACACACCTGCTACTTCAGGACAGGAACCACGTGGGTTTTCCTTCACTGAATTGAGCCTCAGGAGCTGCTTGTCACGAGGAGTACTGCAAAGACAGCACGGTATCTGAGAATGCTGCTGAAGCAAAGGAAGGATCTGGACTGTGGCATGCACACCTTAACACAGCCCCAGGTTAGACAATCAGACTGTTATTGAGCAACCACAGAAGGCTATTAACCTTTGTATAAGATGATATATACACTACATCTCCTGTGCTCTTCAGCAAGGTGAAGGTAGGATTGAAATCAGCTGGTTAGCAGCTGGTGGGAGAAGAACAGGCACAGATTGATAGGTCTGAAGTACTGAAGAGAACAAAGAGGAAAATTACGGTATATACGGATTAATGTATTAGCAAATCACAAATCAGTCTTCTTGTGCCTAGGATTTTCTCAATAGAACAACTCCTTGTGGGTTATTGATGAGTCTTCAGCAGACCACAAGAAAAGGAGGAGAGGGACAGGAATGTGAACTTCACATCAAAGTGGATGTTCATGCTGATATGAATATGCAGGAGTAAGAGAGGGGTAAGAGGTGTAAGGAGAACATGGAGATGGCTGACCTCTGTCTAAATGGAATAGCCCACTCCACAGTCTACGTGCCATCAAATATCTTCCTTCCTACAGGCCATCAACATTGGCTCACCATCATTACAGAGTGCTGTAAGGAAGCCTGTCTTTAAAAGATTTTAAGCAGTAAAAACCATGCCTTCAGAAATGGGGAAAGCAGTGAGGTTGCAGTGTCTGCTTTGGCATTTGTTGTAGGTACAGTTTCAAGATACTTCTGCCATTATCCCCTCATTCAACCATTACCAAAACACAGTGTTGTGCATCAGTAGTTAACAATCATTGAATCTCAGTGACAGTCCCTGGGAGGGAAATGCTATCAGGGAAGTCAGGGAGCCCTGCATGCACCTCTGAAATGTAGTCCTCCTTCTCTAAGTAATAAAAATAGTCTGTTCCATGTACTGTGGCAAATCTCCAAGCACCACGCAGGGCTGAACTTTAGATGAAGTTGGCATATTTGAAACAGCCAGCCTAAGTTAGTCTCATTGTTTGGATCAACCGTCTCTAAACAGACCTTAGAAATAACCATTCAATTTCTCGTTTAATATCTTCATTTTTAATTGGCTTGTTGCATTCTTTATATGCATTGAAATTCTAGTACACTAGCTCCTGTGGGAAAATAGTACTCAGCAATTTGAATTTGTTAGCTGCTCTGAACATAGGGGACTTGATTTTCATTTACGTTACAGTCGCTTTATATTGCTCAGGCAGTAAATTGCATTTACACCCAGTAAATGAGCAACTGGAGTAGTGTAAAGTAACTTTAGCATGAATGAGAATTAGGCCCAAAGCCTTCCTAAGTTTTTATAGCAACTCTGTTATTCACCTCAATTGGTGAGATAGGGATTGATTGACAAACAAATAGCAACACAGTATTGCCTAGTTTGGAAGGAGAATTGAGCCAGGGATTAGAAAACCCCAATTCAGCGAAGGAAATCAGACTGGCTATTAAAAGCTTGAAGTCCAACAAAGCACTAAGGCCAGATGGTTTCAGCATACATTTTTACAATCAGCTAAGTATAAAAGATGAAATAGCTCCCCTGCTGGTTAAAGTATTTCAAAATTATTTACAGATGGGAATTAATGTTAATGAGTCGTGTAGCTAACTCCCTACATACCATGCTGAAAATTTACCACCCTCAAGTTTAGTCCCAGCCAATGCACCAGAAAGTTTCATCATTTGAAAATAAAAATAGATTTTCCTTGTTTTACCACATATAACTAACCATTTCAGTTTCACATCTAAGAGGCTTAAAAAGGAGTAGGATAATGCAGGACAGAGCTAGTACCAGAAATGTCCTCAACGTGAAGATTATTTTAATTGTAAATTCCCATGGCTGGAAGATATACTCATAAAATATAACATACAATACGAGTGGGCCATGGAGAGGATTGATATTAAAGACATGTGCAAGAGCAGTTGAGGGAAAGAGGGAGCTCTCTCTCTGGGTGAGTGACTCAGAGCCCTGTTAGGTCAAAATGCAGATTTCACCATTTGATGCTCCCCCACGGGAGCATCAAATGGTGAAATCTGCATTTTGACCTAACACAGCTCTTTTATCACTCACATGATAAAAGTGCTAATGGGCCAACTAATTGCACGTGTCCGTGGAACACTGAGAATATTCTGCTCTTGTTACGTGAATGTATGTGTTTGTTGTTTGCACGGACACAATTTATTAGCCCTAACTCAAACAAAAATTTATAAGAAACAATAAAGAAAACAGAAAATTCCCCCACTTTTAGTCAGCTTATATTAATGCAGATTTTCTCCTGTGTACAAATTTAAAGTCAAGCTTTTGCCTAACTAAGTGGCACAGGTGAAGTAGACTGGAATCTGAATGAGCAGTTTCAGATTTCTCTCCTCTCCACAGATAAAATCTCCCTAATCATTGCACTCCCTTAACAGATTAATTTCTCTAAGGTACAGCTAGCTTACTGTTTGATCTCTCTTCTCTCATTAAAAAGCAAACAATTTAAAAATACTCCTTGATCAAGGTCCTTTCAATTACTCATTTTACAAATAGGGGTAATCCAAAATGAATGAGACCAAGAATAAATTTCTACTATTAGTCAAATATAATTACAGCCAGACAAATGACACTTTTTAATTTTAAGATTGCATTCAGGATCTGGGCTAGCATGGCAGGTTAATGCAGCACTCAACTTTCAGATTTTCATTTCAGTTTGACTTTAATTACATTTCTTTGGTCTGTAATAACAACTGACTAACCATTCCTGTATACTAAGAAACTACTATCAGATATATTATTACAATAGTCTTGGTTTACAGGAAGATGAAGACAGGTAAAGCTTCTGCAGAGATCATCAACTGATCGACCTTTAGCCCTGCTGAGAGAAAACAAACAAAAACACTCAACTACCAGAGAAACAGGTTCTAGAAACATATCTTCAGAAAAGGTAAGAGGTTTCCTTGTGGTCATTCTTTGAACAACCTTCTCCTGACTTTCTCTTCACTTAGTTATTTTCCTTTTTACATTATTCTTCAGCCTACTCAAGTAGCCAATGCTGAAATATGTTTGATGCTCTCCAATATTGGACAGCTGTGAATTTTAATTTTTTTTTAGCTCCAGCAATGCCTGAAGTGTAAAAACCATCTCTGCCTCACCCCCTCACCAAAAAAAAAACCAAAAAAAGCCAAAAAAACAAAACAAACAAACAAACAAACAAAAAAAAACCCAAACCAAAACAAACAAACAAACAAAAAAAAAAACACCAAGCAAACAAAAAACCAAAAACACACCCCAAAACTAACAACAAAACCCAAACCAAAAGCAAAGGGCCATTGCTGAAGGAAACAGCAGGGAACCCCCCTCATCACCTTGGAACACAAGCCCTATGAGGAACGTTTGAAGGAACTGGGGTTGTTTAGCCTGGCCAAGAGCCGGCTCACCGGTGAAATTATTGCTCTATACAGCTTCATGAAGGGAGGTTGTAGGCAGGTGGGGGTCGGTCTCTTCCACCGGGCAGCAACTGACAGAACCAGAGGACACAGTCTCAAGCTATGTCAGGGAAGGTATAGGCTGGATATTAGGAAAAAATTTTTCACCAAAAGAAAAATAAAGTACTGGAATGCTCTTCCCAGGGAGGTGGTAAAATCACCGTCTCTGGATATGTTTAAAAAAAAGACTGGACGTGGCACTTGGTGCTATAGTCTAGTTGAGGTGTTAGGTCATAGGTTGGACTCAATGATCTTAGCTGTCTCCTCCAACCTCATTATTCTCTGATTCTGTGATCATGAGGACTTGTGGCAGCTGTGCTCTGTAACAGGTTTCCACCATTTCCATGGCTTCTGTGTGGGCTTTTCCATGACCAACGGCAGTGCTGTGGGAGGTGCCAGTGAGCCCAGCAGCACTGTTGGACCCGTTGTGGTCCAAACTGGCAAAGCTTGGCTAACAGCTGATTCACTTGTAGCAGATTCACTTGTTAGTAATAAGGACTGACATGGAGAAGCCTCGGGGCAATTCTCTAAAACCCAGTTCATTATCCAGATGGATGGCACCAACACACACAGAGCCATCAGTCAGCTGGCACTAACTGCAAGGAATCACACCTGTGCCACACCTTGCACACAATACATAAAGGCACATTTCTCAGAGACATCCACTGCTGGTCAGTAACATGCACCCTAGCTGTCATTAATATTTACCTGCCGAAGATAATGGTAACAAACTCCTACTAGCTGTTGGGAAAGGTCCATTTCTACATCTATGTTTTCCATGCAACTTTGCTGAAATATCTGCTCTGCCCTTGCAAGAACCCCTCCAGGAATACCATGTCCAAATCTGGAGTCCTCAGTGCAAGAAAGACGTGGACCTGTTAGAGAGGGTTCACAGGAAGGCCACAAAGGTTGTCAGAAGGCCGGAGTATCTCTACTATGAGTACAGGCTGACAGAGCTGAGGCTGTTCAGCCTGGAAAATAGAATGCTCTGAGGAAACTTCAGAGCATAGCACCTTCCAGTAGCTGAAGAGTATTCTGAAAAAGAGGGACAGTGAGTTTTAACGTGGGCAGCTATTGATGGGACAAGGGGAAATGGTTTTAATGGTTTTAAACTAAAAGAAGAGGGATTGCAATTAGATTTGAAGAAGAAATTCTCTACTGTGAGGGTGATGAGGCAGTGGAACAGGCTGGACAGGGAAACTATGGATGCCCCATCCCTGCAAGTGTTCAAGGCCAGGTCAGATTGACCTGAGACCTGATTTAGTGGAAGGTGCCCCTGCCCATGCCATCCTTAAGGTCTCTTCCAACCCAACTGTTCTATCATTCTGTAATTCTGGTTCTATGTACCCTGTCAAATCAAACACTGTCATCTCAGCAACTCCAATATATTGGCTATTTTCTGTGAGAGGGGATTTTCCTCAAAGCCATTTGAGTTAACTCTTTGTCTGCTGATATCTTATTTTTCACTGAAAATTTTTTCTCTTCTCCCCAGACTGAGAATTCCTTTCTCTCAGTTCCTTTCTTTTTGAACATTTTCATTATAAGGATGAGAAATAATGGGTACACAAATACTATAGCTGATATATTTTAGTCTTGACATGCTGAAACAGATACAATTTGAAAGAACAAATGACTCTCTACAGTTTTCCTTATTGCATATTAGAAGAAATTTAGACTGCAATATAAAGATTTAATAAACACATTAAAATGTAAAGACCATTACTTATTAAACTAAAACTGAGATAGTGCAACAAACAAATTAAAAATACTGTGGCAAATAAATCAGGAAGTTGATGGTTATTTGATTTAGATTATCAAATTATTCCCAACTATGAGTCAAACCCTGCTGTGAGGTTGAGACAAAAAAAAAAAAAAAAAAAAAAAAAAAAAAAAAAAAAAAAAAAAAGTGGGATTTTCTTTTTCTAGTCCTGTATTGGGAAAGAAATTGGGTTTGCGTCTCAGTTTAATGCAACTATTTTGTTCCCATTTTTTTCCATAGTAATAGGGAGTTTCTGACAACAATTCAACTGTTGTGACTGCTTTCACAGAGTAATGCATAGACTGGGTATTTTCTAGAAAGTACAGAGACCAAATAAGCTTCCTTAGCTACATTTTCACTGCTGTTTTCCTTTTTCTTAAATGTCATAATTGTTCTAGTAGCTATTATTTTGTTTTTCTTATTATCTTCCCTATTGCACATAACAACATAAAAACTAAGCAACAGAAATAAGAGAGTGTTTACTACGACAGGTTTCTACAGAACAGTTGCTCCAGAAAGCACTTCTGTAACTTTGACAGCACTTACTCACATAAAAGACCAATTTGGGAGCTCATTTTAAGGTTTCAGAAAGTATTATCAGAAGGGTTTTTTCACAAGCACATAAATTCATTCTTTGTGCTTTCATGAGCTGGCAGGACACAAAAGGATTATTCCCTTAACACAAGGCAGCAAAAAAAAAAGCAATAGAAGGATACACTTTTACTTCTTGGCCTACAGATCTTTGATGTATGCTGGAGCTGCACAGAATAGCTGATACAAGCTGATACAATACCTTACTTAATTTTTTAACACCTGCATCCACCTAATGCAAAGCAGAAGATTTGTTATCTTTCACACCCAGCTCAGACAGTTCTTGCCTCCTCTTGCAGGGTGTTCAGTATCTAAAAGGAGGGTGGGACAATTATTTTATCTGCTCTGTGTCCACCTCAGATGTGCCTTTGATCACTCCTGGAGATGATTCTCATATGCAGTCTCTGATAACAGCAGCAGGCTTCTTAAATATCGGATTAAATAGCACAGCCTTAGTACTGGGCTGTATGGTCTACGTACAGTTAACATAATCCAGTCATATTTCCCACTTGATAGGCTTTAGGGCTGAGATCACTATAAGGTCACAAAGCCACCCAACAACCACCCTTGGAAAAATTCTCTCTTCCATCTGCCAATGAGGCGAGCTCCAAAAATATTACAACTGAATTCTCCATTATCTGAGGTAAATCAAGCCACACTAATGCTGATCCCCCAAAATATGATTAGTAGAAAATACAGTGCTGGGATACTGAAGAAGCACCACTGAAGTCAGCCAGCATTCAGCATGATATGGAGCTGAGAACAGAAGAGACTCAGACTCCTTGCTGTGCCCTGTAGCACCCTCTGATCAATGGTTTCTGGCACACGACCGCAGATCTGAGCTGGCTCTGTCTGCTCCCAAAGTGCTGCTGAGGGAGTTAATAAGCCTCCTGGAATTCAGTGCCCTGGGAGGAATGATGCAAAGCCGTGAGGCTGGCTCTGTGGTGCTCAGCAGGGTGCTGGGACTGAGCCAGAGCAAATGAGCCCGGCTGATTCTGCCGAGGGACAGTTAATTGCCTCTGAAACAGGCACCCCAGGACTCTCGGTTCACTCTAAAGAGCAGGCTTGGGCTTGTAGGAGTCATGAATTGATCAATCAGCCATGGAGAAGTAGCTAAAATTGCTTTTGACTTACTAGTGCTGACCCTGGAAGCAGTGCAGTTGTGATCATGCAATGCTGTGTCTGAAGTGACAGCCTCTGCACAGAGCCAGCTCCTGTGCCCTGCTCTCCCTGTGGGAGTAACCCCCCAGCTGGACACTCACCCACTTCAGGGGGGGTTCCCTGAGCATTAAGGGTATCAGTTGCATGCAAACACCAGGCAGAAGAGGTGGCATAAGTATTTCTACCTTCTCTTAAGAAAAAACCCATATTTTAATCTTTCTCTAAAAATGACTAATGACCTTGTGAACACTCAACACTCACACTCATTCATCTTTTTATCAAGAGATGCCAAGTCATATACCCTTACATGAAAGGAAATTAGGGAAATACGCTGTAGGATTTTATCAAGGAGTATTTTCCTGATCTGCTTAGCAGAAACTGCTTCTACAACTTCTTACACTAAATTCTATTTAATATCACTTAAATGTATTTCTTTAACAGACAGTTCCCCCACACACACTCGCCATGGTTGCTCTAGCACTTTCATTTACTGCAACTACTGGTAGCAAATCAAATAGAACTCCTGGCAGCAGGTTTTCAACAGAAAGACACATGCAGCAAGATTCCTCTTCTCTGTTTCCTCTTCACCTTTTCTTCTCATTAGAGAGGATGGTAATTTATAGAAGTTTCCCCATGCCTTGCAGTTCCTTCTCTAGGCCACCTGCTGGATGTTATTACACCACCATTACCTCCATGACATTGATTTCTGATGAATCTGCCTTAAAAACTGTGGCTGTGGTTCTATCTAGATGAGAGATATTCTGCACCTGCAGTCTCATTGACATGAAATTCACTTAATTTTGTATTATGATCAGAAACATGAAATAGATTTGATTTTGCAGAAAGTTGACATTTCAGCCAAGAGAGATGTATATTATACTGATTTATGTGATTAGGTGAAAACACTGAGATGTTTTTCCATTATGGCACTCAACTGCAAGAGAGAGATTCTTTATTTATATGAGCAGAGGGAAAATGCTTTGACCTAGGAATGAAGGAAGTTGATTGTCCCCTCCTGCCATTGCTATGCTGTATATCTGTATATCTCAGAAAGCTCATTGTGTAGCTAAACCTCAGACTTTCCCTTAGAAAGCCTGCTGCCACCTCCCAATTCATGATAAAGTGGCACTGCACACCAACTCTTAGCTAACATTTTGTCAGAACTTGACAAAATCACTTTCTTTCAGGAGCCTCACTTACTTGGGCAGAGTCCTCCTGGAATGAATGTGCAAACAGAATTGTGGATATTTGCTAGAAGGGCTAAAGAGCATTCAGACTGCTGAAGGCCTGAGAAAATGAACCCTGTAGTCATATAATAGAGATTTTCCCTCTCCAGTTTAGAGAATATGTTATGTGGTTATATGTTGAGTTATGGTTAACTATTAATTTAAAAAGCATAATCAGTCAGTGATGGCATCACATACTAAGCACAGACACATTGCTGCCATTGGGGATATATTTTTAAAAAATCTTTATTATATTTAAAATATTTTATATTTTAATATTTTTAAAAATCTTTATAAAATCTTTCATTACTTTCTTAGCATTTCACACTTTATTGGAAGTTGAGGAATACATATATATATATATATAGGGCATTGGCATTTGAGGAGCAAAACAAATATGGTGGATATTTGTTTGCTTTTTATGTCACCTTCCATTCTAGGCTATTTTGTTTTGTTACAACACTTCCACAAGTTTTCGTGGGATTACGCAGGAATCACAGAAAAATGTGGGCTTTCAATGTTTTCCATTTTGGTTTGGTCAGTTTGGTCAGCTGGGGCCAGCTGTTCCTGATCTGTGTCCCCTCCCAACCTCCTGCCCAGCCTCAGCTACACGCCTTTGGGGAAATGGGGAGGAGGTGAGAGACAAGGAACAAGAGAGGGCCTTGCTGCTGCAGGAGCGCTTCTCAGCCGTAGCCAACACACCGGCGTGTGATCTGTGCTGGTTTAGCCACAGATGAAAATCACAGGGCCCTACAGGCTGCTGCAAGAACATAACTCCATCCCGTCAGACACACTACAGTGAGCTTCTTAGTGACCTCTCTGGACATGAAATCTCTTATGGTGTGTCCCAAAATATCTGATGTTTCCTTCTCTTTGTTACAACCTTACTAAGGCTGGCAAATATTAAATGTCTGCATCTGGATTTTCTTATTCACTATGTCATGAGATGTGAATTACTTCACTTTAAAAAAATAGTACATATTTTAAGCAATTTAATCTAAAGATAAATATTTAAAAGTTTTCCCCAATCCAGAAGTATTAAAAAAAATTAATACTTTGAATCTAGAGCTCTTAATTCATTCTAGGACTTCAGTTTGTGCAGTCACCTGTCAAAGATAACCATTAAAAACTACAACATATTAAAAAAGAAAAGTTTGGAAGCAAATTTGTTTGATATGGCAAAGAGTTCTTGGCAGTGAAAGAAAGAAGCTGTGATGTGAGCAGTTCTCTTAGTTTTGCTTGTTGTAATAAATGCCAACCTACAGATGGAATTCAAGCAGTAATTCAAGATTATTAAATTATCTACTTTTAAAAATGGATCAAGTAAGTCCTCCCTTTTTAAAAGCCGTGAAAAAGAAATAATCTTTTTTTTTTTTTAAATTGCCAGTAGAAAAGGGGATAAGCAGGAAGTACAATTGATCTCATCTAAAATCTTATAGTTGAGAACATTTATTATGGCATAAGGCAGAAAGGGAGGGAGGCTTATAAATGAGATCCAACTGTCTCTCCAGATGCATTTTGCTGAAAGACTCTTCAGAGTGAACCTTTAAAACTTGAATTTGGAAAGCATAAGCCATGCTAAAATAAATCTAAGCTGATATATTCATTTGTAACAAAATGAATGTGACACATCATGGCTATGACAATATGCAATTTCACCCTGAGTGTTCAGTTTTCAGCGGTGATTTAATTTTCTTTAAAACATTATTGAAAACTACAAGACACGGATTATAATAAATATCCTTGTCTCATATGGGTATTAATTTTGACAATGCTCACCCTGCAACTAAGTTACAATAGGAAAACCCACTATTTGCTTAGTCATCTATGATAGAAAGCGTTGGTACGTAATTATCTAAATGCTCAGTAGGATTATCACTGTAATGTTTAAAGACTCTGAGCAGGAGATAGGATAAAGTTTAGAAAAATTAGACAATTTATAAATGCTTAATTAAATATTTTTTCGGGCATTAACATAACCCAGAAGAAGGAAACTAAGTCAACCTACCACTCCCTGTAAAGTATGTACATAGAGTGTAAGGCATAGGAGAGTCGACTGCAGTAAGAGATATGTCCATGGTATGGAGCTGTTTGATAAATGCTGTTGCAGTGTTGGTCTTACTCCCTAAACTGTGCCTACTAAACTCAATGGGAATTTTTTTACTGCATCTACAGGCAATGAATGAGGTCTAGATTCTTTACATTTGCTTTTACAATGTGCTTGATATTCTCAAACACAGTGCCGTGCTGCCTGCAATTGTGTGTGCACACAAATGCACACAGACATGCTCTCTATTAAGATGTAGATGTGGGATAGAATTCTCTACCTCCACACCCACATATCTAGCAGAATGAGTTACTGTGCACCATTCATGTGTCAGGACGTACAGCCTTCATTATCCAAGCTGCATAAAAATTACAGCTCCAACATTTGATTTAACAAAGAGTTTAGTCCTGTGCCAGCCTTAAGCATGTAAGTAAGTAGTCCTGGTGGGTTAATGCTGCTCCTCATGTGACTGAACTTGAGCATGTGCTTAATTTGCTTGATTTGGCACCAGAGCACTGTGAACATTGTGAGAGGGAGCTGCAGGCAGGGGAGTGTGCCCTGCTAAGGTAGTAATGGCTTGGTTCAAAACTCTTTCTTTCCAACAGGCAAAAACTTTGAAGAAGCCAAAAGTTTTTGCGGCTGTTTGAAAGGATCATCATAGCTCAAAATTCGAGGCAATAGGGTGGCAGTACGGACTGGATATAAACCAGAAAAAAATAGGATCAGAAAGAACAAGAAGCATATGAGATACAGAAAAATGTCAAAACTAATAAGAGGAGATTTCAGCTACCCAGACACACAGGAACAGGGACACAATGAGAGAAATAAATCAAGCAACAGTCATGTACTATATCCTCAATGTATTAAAAGGTGGCAAAAAAGACCAAAGTTCTGACTTTCAACTGTGCAGCTGTTAGGACACAGAGGTGGAGGACTCACTAATGACCATAATCCAGTTGGATTCATTACTGCAGACTGAACCTACAAGAGGAATAAAAAGCCCCCAAGGACTTTGAACATAGAAGAATGGGGAAGTGCTGGAGGCAATCCAGTGGGTTAAGCACCTAATGGGAAGTGTGGGAGGAGGGAAGGACACATAGGAAATGGAAACTGTTCAGAAAGCAATTACAGCATATCCAAGGGTGGTACGTATTATCCAACAATATGTGCACTACGGTGAGAAAAAGACCATAGCAAATAAAAACAGGATTGAAAAAGATATTGAAAGATAAATAAAAAGCGATAAATAAATAAGCAGCATAAAATTTCAGGTGCAGAGAGAGAACAGAAAATTGACACAATAAATTTAAGATAAATGAAGACAAGGATACAAAAAGTGCAAGCAGATGATTAAATCAGAAATACACTAATATCAGAGTATATCCCTAGAAGATGTAATGAACACTCTGCACAGAAAGCAGAAGGTTTTCAGGGTGAAACCAAAGCAGCAAGATAGCATACATTGGTTCAAGCTCTGTTCGTCATGGCTGAATTTACCATTCCTGAAAGGTTGAAAACAATAAAACAATTGGAAACACCTGTTTTTAGACAAATTTTTCTCCATTTACTACACTCTGGAAGAAAGACAATCCTTCTATCACCATCTCACAGCCACCTTTCCCAGTTCATCGCAGGTGAGTGAAAGGTAACCACATATCATCCCTAGCAGATACTGCAAGTTGCTTAGGCAGTTGCTTCTCTCACTGCCATTCCACCTTCCTTTTTCACAAGCTGGAAATCAGAAATTATAACAGGCAGTGAGATTGAAGGTCTAGACAATTCTAGAAGGACTCATTTGTACTTTCAGGCCAATTTGAGCAGTAAAATGGGAAATATAGCTTGAGTGTAATTTGGGGTGTAATTTTTGGATAGACAGTTTGCCTGAGCCAAAAACATCCCAAGAAGCATCCTGAAAAATGATAACTACCTATAGATAAGCTACCACACCAGAGAGTGCTCCTCTCTATTACTTCAGACAGCTGACATGGGTCCTTGTGATGAAAATCCTTTTAGGGACACTTTATCTGTCCTTTCACTAACAACAGAGGAAATCTTTGCAGATCTTCCTCCCCAAGCCAGTCCTTGGCCTCTTCCCATCTCTATTCCCCAGCTAATAATCTAAGCTCATACTACCAGAATAAGACAAGGTAGCGTGGTTCAGATCAGAGGACTCAATACTATCTTGGCAGCATTATAGCTTCCAGCATTAGCAACTACCATCTTTCACATCTGCTTGGTAGAGTTTTACAGGACTTTATCAACTCCTTTCTCAGGAATGGAGCAATTGGTTTTTGAGCTGCCTAAAGTGGTGTTCCTAGAGCCAACACTTGCTATGTTTTTTCTCCATGGCAACATGTTTCTCTCAGAAAGCTATGGTTGTAATTTAAAAACAATTGGAAGAAGAAACAAAACAATAGACAAATAGCCAGCAAAAGCACACTGCTTCTAATATTAATGAGTGAAGTCCACAATAGAAAATCATTTGCTAAAAGCAGAAGGCTGTATCTCCTAATTTACTCCTGTGTTTGAACCACAGTAATAAACTGCACAGGACAGTGTTACTTTCATTACTTCTGTGTAGATGTCTCATTCTGTGAGCAAATTTTATCACATCTTCTTCATTCAAGATTCTCTATTGTTTTGGAAGGAAAAATACAACACAGCCAAAGCCAGTAACAACAGTGTTAAATGACAGCTGGCCACTGGAGAAATGCCGTACAGTTGGAGGAACTGATCCAGTCAATCAAATGCTGTATTTGGAAACAACAGATAGGAGGACAGGTACTTCCTTATCACCATTTGTAGTGGAACTACATCTGCAGCTCCAGTTCTGTTTGAGATGTGCACACAGCACACAGTGGGATACAGAAATATAATAGTCAGAGAAGCTGCTTAAAGCCACAAGAGAAAGCATAGACTGGTTTGACAAAGATACAAAAAGCTCTTGATATTCATGAGATTCAGTAAGCACTGATATAAAACTTCTGATACTTAACACTTTGTAACTTACAGTTGTTTTTATTCTCACTGTAGCATGTGCTCACACTCCTGTGAGCTGCTGGGGGAAAAGCTGAGAACCACACACACCAGATATCATTTGGTCCCACTTCCCCTGTATGGTATAGTGCAGTTAATTCCCTCATGACAGCTCCTAAAATGAGGAAATATGTAAAGAATATATAAAATATTTGAAGGTTTTTATTAGATTTGTTTAGTATTTTTCACAGTTGCAACCACAGATTTCCTGTGCTCAGACATCTCTGAGTTCACTCTGTTTTTTTCAGAAAAATAAGCATTTATCTCAGATTGGAGTCTTCTTTAAGACAAAACAAATCCTGAAAACAGCACAAGTATCTTTCTTTAAAATCCCAGAGTTAAGAAGAAATACAAACTGATCATTTATTGATTGTTATACTAAATTACTTTGTTCTTTTGGTTACACATAAAATGTTAATCACAGCTGAAGATATCAGGACTATCTAACGTATAGAGAAGCTGTTGCTCTTTGTGCAACTTTCACATGAAAAATATGCAGACTTAATGGTATAACATAACTTTATTAATCTCACTTAATCAGCACAAAATGCACTTGACTAGAGATACTTCTGTCCCTTCTGATGTGAGTCTATAAACCAGTGTATGTATGCCCTTTATAATTCCAGTCAGTAGCACACATACGGTATATAAATGTGTCTTGATTTTATTTGCTTTCAAGTTCTGCATCAGTGAGAATCTTCAATAATGGAAGTAAAGCACTTAAAGCTCTCTGCTCCCCTCTTCACCTTTCAGCAATAAATAAATAAGACCCCAGTACTGAAGGTAAGGCTAACCCTTTGCTCTAGCAGGGAGACCTTATTTCAGCAGTTTCACCCAGATCAAGTCAAAGGCTAAAGGTTTAAAGTACTAACTGCAATGACTTGTCCTTTTTATTTTATTTTTTTTTCCACAACTTTCTTTTTTTCTACAAAATATTCTGAATTTCAGAACATGGAAAACCAGGACATTTGACATAAACCTTTCATCTGAGGTTTTATAAACAGCTGAACATACACTTTATTTTTTCAGGACAACAATAAAGGCATTTGAAAAAAAAAAATACTTTGCTAAAACTGTAATTAAAAAAAAAAATCTTTCCTAAAACCTTTTTTAGGTGAACTAAATTATACTGGACATATATAAATAAAAAAGAGCAAAGAAGAACATGAACATATATTACTAGAGCAATTCATCAAAAACAGTTGACACTTCAATCTAATCCAGAAATGAAAACACAGAACTTTATAGAGTTATAGGAAGTAAGCAATTTAAACGTACCATGGCACAAGGTCATCTAACAATGAAGACGGGAAGACGTTCTCTTTTTATTGCTCTCCTTCACTCCTTTAATCCATCTGAATCTATCAAGTACAGATTAATATAAATCTTTTTAACAGCCAGAGGTGATCTTGAAATTAGATAATTAATAGTAGTGGTCCAAGTTTTGTATAACAGGTCTATCTTTCCATTTTAATTTAAAATGAAAGGGTACCTTATGTAACTAAGCTATTACTCTGGGAAAGGTTTCTTTTTCCATATTAAAGTAACGTAGGTCTCAACTAATTATTTCATCATTTTAAAATGTAATTTTTTGGTAATACTCACTGAAATAGTTCATCTTTCTTAAAAGGGTGGTGATGTGGAAAAAAACCAATTCTCAGAATACACTCACTGTTGCTCATTCAAAACACTCACTTGCTGAGTCATTCCCCACGTAGTTCAGAGCTAAATGTATGAAGCCAAGGAAATGCACTCAATTTGCTTTAAAAGTAAACCTCCAAGGCAATTTCATAAGCAAAAATCATATGCATGTCATACAGATACTATGGTTAAGTTTATGATTCCAGTTTGGCCGGGAAAGCTTTCAGTACTCTAGAACAAATACTTCACCAATCTATATGTAAATACTTCAGTAAAACCACTGAACAGTGATCAAGTTCAGTATTAATATCACAAATTAAAGATGGCATCTGAAAACATACTGTCTAGAAGAATGATCAGAGCTCATGCTGAAGAATAATCTGAGTTTTCAGCAGCCTATAAGCATGGAAAAAATGGTGGTGTTTCAGTTATTAAGTCACAGTGTTATATAAAAGAAAGCACTGAATACTGAAATACAGCCAGTGGGTTTCGTGGCAGCAGGCAATCACCTGGAAATGTCAGCCTAAAGAAACTCATGGTAGGACTAGCTATGGACTAGGACTATGTTGTACAGTTCAAATTGGCAATTAAATATACTTTATGAGCTTGCATTTTTTTTGTATGCCCTTAAACAAGAAAAAAAAATCAACCAAATAACCCAAATAACCTCTCCATTTCTAACTTTTGGTTGTCTTACTGAAAGTGTGTTTATTCAAGCAGATGCGATAGCACATTTGTTTGCCCCAGGGGAGAGTGGGAAGAGGTAGCCAAATATCTTTTTGAAGTCCTATTGAGAGGCCAAGATAGTTGTATTGGAAGAAGGCACAACCATTCCCATACTTTCCAATGGTTTAGGGGTTTTTTTGTAGCTCCAAGACACATATACTGTCACTTGTTTACACCACTGCCCACCTTCACGTAGGCCAGCATTGCCCTAGGACTCAGCTTTCACACAGCTGCATGGAGAGAAGCCAGCTGGAGTGGGCCACTCCATGTGTTCTTGCTCCTGCTTCTCTCCCTTGGCTTCACTGTCTTATATTGAGTCTTCTGGATGCAGGACACAGATTCAGAGAGTGTAATTTCTCCAAGTAACCCCTAAATTGACGTGTAAATTGGCTACAAGACATATGGGGCAGGACTCAGGTCCAGACTACAGATACCAAAATAGAGGTGACCACCTATGCACTGGATACACAAGGTCTCACTTCAGATAACAAAGGTTAACTTGGTACCCATGTGAAGCTGCTAAGCTTCATTTCAGATGGATGCCCTAAGGTCTCAAAGACATCAGCCAAAGGCTAGCAGATGTGATACAGAACTCACAGGAGATCCTCAATTGTAGTTGGGATTCGTAATAGTGACTGACATTAGAGCAGTATCCTACAGGTCTCAAATGACACTGCAGAGCCATAGCAATGTCACATTTCCCTGCCTTACCTTCATAAACCTTGTCACTGCAAAACCTATTAACTAAGCTCTATTACAGAAATAGCATAAACAGAAAAAAAAAAAAATCACTCTTCCATCCACAATTCCTCATTGCTGGACCTTGTCGGACCAACCCAGCATAAAGAGCAGGAAGCACCTGAGTTCAGTACGTGTACTGTCTGACAAGGCAATTTTCACACAGAGATTCATAGGCAAGAGGAGGGTGCTCCACTTTTCAGTGCAAGGTAATTCTAAAATGGTTTTAAATTGCAAGGTGCTACAAGTCAGAGACATTCTCTCTGAGAGATGAGCTGCCACATCTGTCACTGCTGTGCCAGCATGGAGACAGGCACACAGGGAAGCACTGGACTGCTCTGCCATTTGGGGGCTCACAAGAGACTTCAATGTGCAGTAGGCACCAAACAGAGGACAGGACATCTCTGCAGCAACAACCAAGAACCAAAACTTAACAGAAACATGTAAATTATGAAAAAACATTTTTCTGTTGCTTTTCTTAATGTATCTTAATGAACTAGATATTCCTCTAAATGCTGTTGTGTCTAGGCATTAGATATCTGCTGATTTTTGGTATGACCTATGAAACAACTGAACTGGAGGAAGAAAAGGTCATCAGAGCCTTCTGACCCATTTTTAAAAGAGTTATTCTGTATGCTGTGAAGGACATGGGATTTGGCATGCAGTTCGGCTGAGAGGAAAGCAAGAAAATGGCTATGGCAAAGGGAGAAGCTTAAAAAGTAGCATAAAAGCCAATGAGTATATGCAAAGAAGGGCATGAAGGTCCCTGAATGTGTAGAAAGGAAATCTAAACTTGATGAGAAAAGGGTCAGATGTCATAATAATTAAGCAAACCCTCAGAGACTGAAAATCTGCAGGAACCAACTTGCCTTGCTTGAGTACAGTCAGTGTAGGAGATCTTTGGATTAGGACCAATCAGGTGCTACCTTTTCTTTTCTTACTCACTATTTCCCATGTGGCAAAGGAAAGGTAACAAAACACAGCTCAGAAGGTAAAACAGTTTTCACCCACAAATACAAAGAGACAGGAAGGCTCATGTAGTCATCCTGTGATGTGGGAGAAGAGGTCTCTGTTCTCTCAAAATTTGTATCTGATGAACAAAACCAGGAGACAAGACGCCAGGAATCACACTCAAAGTACTTACCACAAAGTACAAATTCTATTTACAATTATACTGTAACTGCTTTTTACTGACTTCAAACTTCCCCAACTGGAATTCACCCAAACAATACATTACAGTACAAAATATTTTTATAGATGTTATCTAGAATTGAAAAGTGTGGCACCTACCCATGGCCAGTGTGCAAGCTATGTGCAATAGGGATGACCATTTGTCCTCATGAAAATTATTTGACCTCAATATGTTACAATAGTCTAAGATACTGCAAGTTTGTAATACTTTAAGTAATGGCCCAAATCTGCCTATGGTTCCAGATCTTCATTTTGAACTCACTATTTTATAACAGTACAAACGGAGTTTAACTTGTCAAGTGGTTGGCAAAGCTGAAAATGAAATATCATAAGAAAATATGTCAGAGGTAGACCTTTCTGACCCAAACTTCTCTTTGGCCAGCAGAACAATTTGTCTCACCAGTCACTGTATAGGCTGCATCAATCGTACAGCTGATGTTTTTTCTGGACTTGCATCAAACAATCTCAGCACATTGATCAGGACATTCTTAAATCTCTGTCCTTTCATGCTAAATCCAAAAGCTTTCTTTTCATGTGCACTCAACAAATAGACATTCATAACCTCAGAACATAAAAATATGATGGATTTTATCTTGAAGGACCTAGAATAATTAAATGCTGCCAACTTGTTTCTGAAAGGTTTTCCTTCAGCTCTGCCTCAAGGATGTGACATATTTGCTATTTTCCTCAGTTTTGATTTCTTTTGCTTTGTCAGGGAAAGCAATACCATTATACATCACACAAAATAGTGATGCAGTCGAGAGAGATGAGTGACAAAATGCAGCACAGAAAAAGAGTTCAAATAAAAGTTTTCATATCTTAATCCCTACAGGATTTTTCCAATAACATAAAAAATGCTAAGACTTGGCAGATACTATTTAGCAGGATTTGCTTTCCTTAAAGGATAGAAAAAAAAATTCTTACCACAGACAGGCATGAGCAGTCAACAAAAAACTTCATCATCATTAGGAATGCAAATTCAGGGTAAATTTATCCAATGACTTTACTGAAGAAAAACTGTGAAAGGCAAAGTCTGGAAGTGAAAGATCCAAAATCCATACTGCTGTCCATTGTTCATTTCTGCATGCATTTTATTTCACCTTATGCACCTGTGTAATTCTGTGGTATCTGCCATTACTGTATCCAACATCCTAAACACTTAAAATACTTTTTTTTTTAATTTCCCTGCTTGCAGAAATAGTTTGATTGTTTTATGCTCATACACATAAGAAAAATTAGAACAATTAGGTGAAGGGCTTATTTTTACATTTTCTGTTCTAAACACAATAATGCGCATGGTTCTTCTCATGGAAGAGTGGCAAGTACAGGGTGCTGTCAGGTAGCCTTGGCAGCACCAGGCCAGCACGGCTAGCAAGGGACTGGCAGCATGAGGCACAGCTAGCACAATCATCACCATATTGGCTCATTCTGAATCAGTGCTTCTCAGTAATCCCAAATAATTTCACACTGTGAGTGCAAATGACTGCAGAAGAAGGAGCAATTTACACACACATACACACATCCCACAGGGAAAAAGACTAAAGTTGTTATTGTTCTTTAGGAATTAATTATGGCTATTTTGTTTTTCTCATCTCCATCAAATAGCAGGATTATTTATTGTGTCATTTGATTCATTATCATCCTTGTCAAGTCCAGGCAGATGCCCAAGCTAATAAAAATTCCAAATAACAAGTAGAATATATGCAATATCAGTTTTAAAAAGCTACACACTCTTCTTTCAGAATAATTGCTCTACTCGAGATCTCATTTTGATAGGCTATAATAGCTGAATAAACAAAACTAACTAGATTAAAATTTGATCATGCAGACACCACTAGATCATGATTACATTCTTTAGCAAAGGAAGGATTGTTTGAAAGAAAAATATGAGGACATATCTGATACAGAACCCCATACTAAGTAGATACTATCTGTAAATACAAAGTAAATACTTTTATAAGACAGCAAAGAGATCTATTTAATCATTGGCATATAGCTCCCTCTGTAAATCCTGGGTAAATTAAGATCATAAAATCAACTAAATGATATTACTGTTAATATCCCAGTTCCCATTGTTATTTCTGATATTCCAGTTTCTAACTATCAGCCACATTGAAATTCAAGGATATACACCCACACTTAGTTTTTATCGTTAAATACTGGCATTTGAAGCCAGGTCCTTTTTGTCACTAGAATATGGAAAAGCCTATGGAGACCAAAGATAAAGAGATACTGCTAAGAAGATGGAGCCTCCAGATAACTGAATGAGGGGACAAAAGCAGTGTAAGGATTATGTTGATAATAGATCTCAGCCAGATGTTCACTGACTTTTTCTGCCTTTTAAAAGCAGTGAAGCTTGCCTAAGTGAGACATTTTCAATAGTACTACTGTACCTTGGGGATTCTGAATAAAACTGCTGCTTGCAAATGTTGTGTACTTGAATTTTTTCCCCTAAGAATGACAAATTTAGTAGTTACTCATTTTTATTTCTTGCCTGTACTTCCTATTTTGTTAGGTTTCTTACAACTACTTCCCATCTATTACAGCAGTCTACATGTACAACCAATTGTCCCTTGCCAGGAGGAGGATGAAGCTTCTTCAACCCCAGTTTTCTGCTTTGATTCAGAGACAATATCATGAATAAACATATTACCCCGATGGGAAGTATTGAGCTCAAACTGTAAAGAAAATCTGGTTTTATTTTAATGTCATCATAGTTCGTAGAAAAAAAATAGCTGAGTGCAATGTTCACAGAACTCTGTGTAGGGTACAGAGCAGAAATGGTGTTATTTAAAGGGCAGACTATCTTCTACACTGTGCCAACATTTACCTGTTGATACTTGCTGTGACACACCACATGTTTTGTTTTTATTGACCATCTAGACATATAAAATGGTTTTCCTTGTGTGGAAGACAGGTCTTCCTGGGAGCACGGAGGCCTCTCTAGAAGCTTTTTTTGCCACTCATTTCCTTCACTGAATGGGCATGTTCATCCTATTTTGTTGCACTGATGTCTGGATGTGTCCTGCTTTCACCCATTCAAAGCATTAACTTTCTTCTCTCAAAACAACATTAAGATTTCCTCCCAAATCAGAGATGCTGTCCCCAGCTATCTGCAACATATTGGAACCCATCAGACGAATCTACCAGTGAATCTATTGTACCCGCAACTCAGCCCGGGTGAGGCCACATCTGGACCATTGAGATCCCCAGTGCAAGACAGGAATTTGCTGGAATGAGTTCAGTGAAAGAAAACAAATAATTTTAAGGGACTAGAGCATCTTTCATATGAGGATATTTTGGGAAGACAGGTCTGCTCAGCCCAGAGAAGAGAAGGATCAGAGGGGTGTTACCTATGTATTTAAATACCTGATGGACAGGAATAAAGATGAGAGGTTCTTCTAAGCAGTGACTAAGAAGAAGCAATGGCACAAGATGGAACACGTAAAATTACATTGGAACACAAACCAACAATTTTTTTACTGTAAAAAATTCTTTTTTTACAATTTTTTACTGGCATAGGTGGCCAAGAGAAGTTATGAGGTTTCCACCTGAGCAGATCTTTACGCTGTGCCTGGACATAGACCTGGGCAACTTTCTGTAGCTGCCCCTACCCTGACCTGGTGATTGAACTGGATGATGTCCAGAGGTCCCTTCCCACCCAAACTATTCTGTGACTCTGTGAATCAGTCAAGATCCCTGTGTTACAGACTCTGTGTTCTGTGTTACAGAAGAACTGACAGGAGAACTGAGCTAAACTAAGAGTTTTACAAAAATATGGGAAAAGTTTATCTAAAATTCTAAGTTATCTATACTTTTTAAAATACAGTAAATTGTAAATGAAATCAACAGAAATGCAAATTTTGTGTGTAAAAGTATATGCATGACAGACAAAACCAGCTACATTAGACGTGAGTCCCCTTTTCCTACACAGGCATCAGTATTTTTGACAGATATCCTAAATCCTTTTTTTTTTTTTTTTAATTGGGTATTATTAAACAGAAGTAATTTATCTCTTTTGTAGGGTTAGGCAAATTATCCATTTGGAATTAACATGCAGCTTCTATCCCCAAGAATATTTTGTAGGAAATTATTTTAAAATAAGATTCAAATCTTTATAATTAAGAAGGGCAAATATATTAATAAGAATAAAGAGATACATTTCTAATCTCCAAGTTATGCAAATTACTCTGTGATTTTTGTCATTTACTTCAGAAACAGAAGAACAATGCAGTTGTTTCACATGCATGACAATCCTTCTCATTTATGTGCTTGACACATTGCAACTGGATATTTATTCTTACACAGCAAAATTTAATGGTATTGAGATTGTAAATGCATACCTTTCATTTAAATACATTCACACTTCCAAAACCACAATGTTTATAAATATTTTTCTTTACAAATAACCTTTATAGAACTCTCAAAATTAAGCCTATTATTGTTTGAAATATTCATTAGATAAATAATTACAGGTGGTTAAGAGGATGACTTTGCTTCAGAAAAAAAATTCATATTTCCTTTTTGGCTTTGCCATTTATTTGTCCACATGCCAAATAGCAAATATGTTTGAACCCTGTAGTTAACAGACACTCAAACACATTTTTACATCTAGGAGAGAACTGTACAAATTCAAACAGTTTGTTATTGTCTCTCTTCACTCAGCTAGCATAAGGAAGAACCACTTGCTGACACCAGAACTGTGCAATCATGGCTGTTGCACAGTGTGTGCACAGCACACTGAGACTCTCCCTGTGCTCAGCTGAGGGACTGGACAGGGCTTGCCCAGATTACACAGTGCAGCAGTCAACTCAAAGCTACCTTTGAGTCCTAAGGTAGCTCAAAACAAGACAAAGGCAAGTGACTTGCTAACACAGCCTCACTGCTTTAAATAATAAGTTCCTTTGTAGTAGATACAGGAGCTCTACAGGCTCCCCTTTTCCCTGTTTTTCACTCAGAATAGGTTCCAGCACCTCTCATACTACCTACCTGATGCTGAGAGGTACATCCTGAAAAAGGATTCTTAGGTTAACAGATAGGAAAGAGGAATTTTCCAAGGGACATGAAGGTAGCAGAACAAGGAAGGGCTGTGGGCAGGGGAATTGAACAGCAGTGGGGAGGGATAAGCTGTATCTCAAGCTGTGCAAACAGATGATACAGAAGAAACACATGGGTGTTAGGAATCCTTTCAGACTTAGGAGTGAAATTGTGACTGTAATGAAACCCAGGCTGCTTCGGCATATTCTTTTTGCACTGTGTCCCTAGCTTCAACTACTGCCTTTTAAGCACCATCCTATTCCCTGTCTTTGTCATTTGTCTTTGTGTGCCTTCACTGTGTTTCTTTTACAGGATCTCCAACAGCATGTCCTCCTCAAATGTACTATTTCAAAAAGGAAAATAAAAAAGGAAAAGAAGTACAGTTCTTATGTTTCTACTTCCTAAAACTTACCAAAACCCCATGTCAATAAGCAACATTTATGTCACTCAAGACATCAGTGTCTGTGGGCTTACTTTACTCATCTGCTCCAAATCCTCATTGATCTTATGTCATTGTCTCAGAAAGTCAATAGGCCATTGCTAGTCAGAACAAATAGCAATTGCGCCTATAAACAATTAATCTTGTGAGTGTCTTAAAATGCCTTGGGAATCATGGCTCAGTTGAACATTAAAAAGGAAGAGGGGTCATCTGAATTGCAATGACATCATTAATTAGTATCAATAGCTTGTATTAATTCTTATTAATAAAATGAATGTACTGCTCTTAAGTGGCTAATAATTTTGTCAATAGTCATAAAACACATTAACCAAGGGGCATATTCTGGCACATTTTTACTTTAAATATTTTCTTCCTTAAGTCTGTGCTTGTGATATTGCTGGTTGTTTAATGAAATACCTTCAACTCACTACATTCTATGTGCTCACTGCATAATTATGAAGAGTAACAAGGAGGTGCCACTTTACAGACTATAGATGCTTAATGCCTGTGGTGCTGCTGCAATGGAAGTATCTTTGCATCTCTTTTAGACAGAGGAAAAAGTTATGGACAATCAGTCAGTGACAGAACTAGAGACCACATCTAATTCTGTCTTGTAGGTGTGGTGGGTCAGCAGTGGTTAACAGCCAAGCTCCCACCGAACTGCTTACTCAGCCCCCTGCTCAGCTGGACAGGGGAGAAAATATAATGAGAAGGCTCATGGGTTGGGATGAGAACAGGAAAATTGTCCCCCATTTACTGTCACAGGCAAAATAGATTTGACTTGTGGAAAATTAATGTTATAACAATTGAATAGAATGGTAAAAAACATGGTCAAAAGTAAAAACACTTTTAAAAAGTAAAAACCCTCCTCACAAAGCTGCCTTTTTTTGCAGGTTCCACATCACTCCTTCATTCCCAGCTCCTTTCCTTCCTCCTCCTCCTTGAGTGATGCAGAGGTTGGGAGTGGGGGGTTGGAGTCAATCCATAAGAGCTTCACTACATCACTCCTTCCTCCTCACACTTTTCCCATGCCCCACCATGGTCTCCTCCAGGGGCTGCAGGAGAACCTCTGCTCCTGTCCTGGGGCACCTCTTTTTTTCTCTCCTCCCTCTCTCATTTTTCTGTCTTCAGGGCTGACATTTCTCTCATGTTTTCCCCCCAGTCCTCACTGCATGTGCAGCATTTGGCCCTTTTTAAAATACCTTTTCCCTGAGATGCCACTCCCATGGCTGCAGGGCCCAGAACCGGCTGTGTCCAGCATGGGGCAGCCCTGGACACTCCTTGCAGTGGCTGCCCTGCAGCCCCTGCTGCCAGCACCCCCCCATGGACACCCCGTACACAATGACACCAGTGTACGTGACAGGCATCTCTACTCAAGTCTAAAGGACAGAATCAGTCTCCCCGCTCCCATTCCCTGTAGGATCCATGGTGTCCAATAGTACACATATAAGAACAACAGAAGAGAGATTGAAAATGCAAAGCCTGCCTCACATAGATTCAAAGCCCACTCCTCAAAATACCTTCTAGGAGGGTCATCCTAGCTCTACCTCTTTTTCTTGAGCATCAAAACTTTAGGGAGGGTTGAATTTATCTTCTTGTTTCAACACTTCTAGGAAAACTGAGGTAGAAACACAGCTTTGGTTCGCACAAATTGAAGAGCAGCAGATGCTTCAGGTTGATTCCAAAGGTCCACACGTAGCAAGAGTCGACTTGGAACTATATACAGACCAAATGAGTCCTGTGGAGAGCAGCACCCCTTCTAGCACTTTTCAGCCAGTGAGGATGGCTCTGTCTCTACAGAGAGCTACGGTACAGACCCAGACTTCTCTGCACATGTATGCTCTCTGCTAGTGTTATGCTTTGCCAGGGCTGCTGCTAGCCTGTTTGCCACCACTTACTGCAGAGAAAATCAAGACTTAGAAAGTTTTCCCAGTTGTTGTAAACTTCTGGTGGAAACGAACCCTAGCAGACCAGAGATAAGAGCTCCATCTGATGGACACCACCCTACCACAAAGGCCACCTTATCCTGTTCTCCTGCTGAACCTGAAATACTTTTATACCTGTAACTATAGGAAATAGCTTTTCAATCTCTGTGGCTCAGGTCCTTCTTCGGGTTCTTCCTCCTTCAATTAATCCTCCACATTTTGAATTTCTCAGTTCTGCCCCTACTCCAACACCTGATTCTTACCAACCGCTCTACTACTGAACTTTTGTAATTAATTTTAGAGTACGAAAAACAGCAGAAACCAGCTCAGAATCAGGAGATTTGCAGCAACTGACTATGCTTATTACCTACAGAAATATAAATGCCCAAGGAAGATAAAATTCTCATAATAATAATGAAGAAAATGTGAGAGAATGTAATTTTAAAATTCCAGCAGTTATTAACTAAACAATTCAAGTGGGGGAATTGAAATTTAAGTGAAATAATTAGAAATACTAAGTATTCTTGAAACTCTCAAAATACATTTTTAGTGTGAAAAGTTCATGCATCCCTATGCAATATTATTATGAAAAATTGATTTCAATATTAAAATCCTATCAGTGCAATGCATATGTCATTTTTGTTGCTGTAATATAGATTTTTACAATGATCAATTCCCAATTATTAGCCTGAAAAGCATCTCAACAGACAGAAATAGAGATGAATACCTCGTTGCCATAGAGCCAACATCAAGTACTTTAGTCATTTTTTTTCCTTTTCTTTCAAAGGAGGAAATTAAACCTCTGCTCATAAGATTTAGTGGTCCTTCAAAAAACAAAGTCATTAGAATGAGTGACACATGATCAAAAAAAGTGTATTCTGAGTGTCAGAGCAGTTAATAAGCTGTTGGACTTTGAGATATTAAAACAATAAATTTAAGATACAAATTCACGAACAAGAAAAGCTGTGAAGTGGTAGGCAACCTCTCTATAGCATTCCATTTATTTGCTTTATGGCAGTGAGTCCATGTATATTACAGTTCAAATCAAAATCCATAATGGAAACAGAGGGAAAAGAGGTGGGTGGGTGGGACACTATTTTAGGGGACATGTTGTAAGAGGCACCAGGTAAAGTGAGGAAGAGGAAAAAATGGAATTCAGGTGCTAGACTTCACCTTTGCCATTTTACTTGTGTCTTCCTTCATCTTACTGACTTGTATTTAACTGCTGGGATAAGGATTAATCTTTGAACAATACATAAAATCCACCTTTTTGTTTTTTATGTATATATTTATTGCATGTGAAAATCATGCAAAAAAGAACAAGATTAGCCAGCTGTGTTGTTTACATAATAAAACCCATCCACATGGCATTGTGTTTTCCTAAGTCATTATTATACAGAGTCACAGATTATCACACTGGGAAAGGCAGTATTAAAAAATATTAAAACAAAAAAATCCAGAGGAAAGTGTCATATAAAGCTTTAAGAGACATGGTTTTCTGGTGGATAAAAAGCTGGACAGCAGACAGCAATGAGCATTTGCAGCCCAGAAAGCCAACCATGCCATGGGCTTCATCTAAAGGAGCATGGCCAGCAAGTCAAAGGAGGTGATGCTGCCCCTCTGCTATATCCTCATGGAGCCCCACCTGGAGAACCATGTTGAAGTCTGGGCAGAGGAAAGACATGGATCTGTTGAAGCAGAACCAGAGGAGGGACATGAAGAACCTCTCCTATGAAGGCAGGCTGAGAGAGTTCAGTTGAGTTTGCTCAATCTGGAGAAGACTCTGGAAAGACCTCATTGCAGCTTTTCAGTACTTACAGGGTCTTATAAAAAAGGTGGAGAGCAACTTTTCACACAGGCAGACAGCGATAGGACAAGGGGGAAAGGTTTTAAACTAAAAGAGGAGAGATTTAGATCAAATATTAGGAGGACATTCTTTACTGCAATGGTGGTAAGGCACAGGAACAGGCTGCCCAGGGAAGCTGTGGATGCCCCAGGTTGATGGCACTATGAACAACCTGATCTAGTGGTTGGCATCCCTGCCCATGGTTGGGGGATTGAAACTAGATGGTCTTTAAGGTTCCTTCCAACCCAAACCATTTTGTGATACAATGATATAGGCAGTTTGTTGCATGAAAAATTTGAAACTATTGAAACAATTTTCATCAACCAAACCAGCAAGGTTCTAAAATACAAACTGTCCAACAGTTTTCACAAATTTGTAGACTTCGCAGTAAAAGAAATAAGTCTTTGGAGGAATTAAGGAATGTTAGTGAGCTGAATTTGCAAGTGTTACCTAGAAAAATCCCTTCTAGAGGGGTTAATTCGAGAAAAAATAAGGTGCTTTTTAAAAAATTTTTCAAGTAAATAATGAATCTATGTATTACAGATTAGAAGAAATCTCTCTGAGGGAGAATAACTAAGGTGACAGGAAAGAAGATGCAGTAAAATGTTAAATATGTTTGCTTAAAAAAACATGGTAATCAATTCCAAACTCTTTCTTTTATGCAACTACATCTTTAAAGCCAGAGATCCTTCCAGCAACACAGCAGGATGAAGAAGGCTCCAAGGTCTGTGTGGACCATGTGATATTTACATTGTTTTAAAACTTGGACTAGGAGTAAGATCAATTAGTGGGTGGCAACCACACCTCAGCAATGAAGATCACAGAACTCAATTGTAGAACACTGCCTCAGAAAAGGACTTCAAATTTTCTTCTTTGTCTTTGGAATTACAAGTGCAGGCTATCTGCAGTCTTTACTTTCTAATAAACAAAGCTTCAAAGAGAACACAATGAAAAATAAATGGGTCAATTTCTGTGTGAGGTCAAAAAACCAACTTTACCCCTCGACTTGAATAGTATTGCACTGGGTGCAAATTAGGATTAGTATTTGAATAATTCTGTACCAGACAGTCAATTTGTATGATGAAAATAGAACTTGCCTACTCAATACTCTATTTACAATTGCAAATGAAGGATGAGATTGATAAATCATCCAATTTCTGGCAACTTCTACACAAATAAGTTACCTATAGGCCAGAATTAATTTGTTGCAATGACATTGCAAGGTCAGGTGTTCTAAGGAAGCATTTTGCTAACCCCTCCACAAAGGGATAATGGCAGTCATCTATTTGTCCTCTTCAGGTTTAGAACTGATGTCTTTAGCAAGTTTTTTTGACATGAAGAGGTGATGGCAGGTCAGATGAGGAGGTTCTGAACCAGCAATTTTATAGTGACCTGCATACTGAATGGAGAAGAGCAGTAGTTGCATTCCCAGTATTACTGCTGGTTCAAAGACTGTGAAAATGGAATTTAGAGAGCAAATTTGCATCCCTGCATAATCTCACATGCCAGGCTGTTGTAGGGAATAGGTGAATATAAAATTCCTATCTGCATTCTTCATATGTAGTTTTAACAGACTCTTTTCACCTGGGAAGTCTGACTCAATGAATCACTTGTCTTATCTAGACTCTTCTGCCTTAAATGTTTGATAAAGGAGTATGGAAAACTACAAAATCTCTCTGTGGGAAGAGGAAAAGCAAAACAAAAAAGTTAAAGAAGAAATAAGCTCTTCCTTAGCTACTGCCAAGTATCAAATTAGTTTCTGTTCATTTGAAGACTCACTTTGTATTAACTTTTCTTCTGACATTATAGGAAACAGAACTTGCCTGAGGCTTCATCCTTTAAAGACTGCTTCTGAGATGTTCTGCCTGAAATTGTTGGTTGTCATGAGGTCGCCTTGCTCTTGGATCACAGTTTGTGCAAAGAAAAATCTGAACAAACATATTATTTTTAAAACCACGATGATACAGGATAGCAAAATGTCATTCATGTCCCATTTCTGTGTAGTGATCTTTTCTCTGCATTCGTGAGATATATACATAATGGTATGCTTAAAGGGAAAAACATGTGCTTGAAAGAAAAAGACCCTGTTCAACAGTTTAAAATGCAAAACAAATCCTATTTACCAGAAAAAGAAATTCATATCAATGCCTATGATTCTCCTCGCCTCCAGATTGTAATGGAAAAAATGAGGCAATTAAAACAAAACCAGAAAGTTTTTTTTAAGTTTGCTTGGAGCACTGAGATTGAAGGACACTAGAGTGGTGAGACAATTAATCCTGATTCTGTTCCTTATTGGACGCACTGTCAAGTCAGTGAGGATCTGTACATACAGCTCTTAGCTGAATTTATGACTAGGTAATGAAACTGTTGACCCTGAGTGTAGGTATTTCTAAACAGTACAGAGGAGCAACTGTTAGTAACCATGAATAGCAATCTTAGAAAAGTGTATTTCACACTGTTAAAAAAAAAAAACAAAGTATGAGATTTACTCTGCACCTGCTACAAATGCAAAAGTTAGAATGAAGCAATATTAAAGTAAATCCTCAGGTTCTATCTCTATTCAATTGAGAGAAGTTTGGCTTTCAAAAAAACTTCTACAGGGAAATTTCAGGCACCTAATTCTGGTGTCTAAGTGCAGACACCTTTATCCTTCTTTATCTTGGCTTTTTTTTTTTTTTTCCCTCTACTATTTGGGTGAGAAAGAAAGCCCTTTGTCATTACAACCCTGGGGATTCTACTGTGAGTATAAAGGCTAAGGAAGGGATTGAGTTCCCATCCCTGGAGATCTTTAAAAGGCATGTAGCTGCTAAGGGACATGACTTAGCAGTGGACTTGGCAGTGCTGAGTGGGACTCGATCTTTAGGATCTTTTCCAGTATAAACAATTCTATGATTACAATGGATTGATGGTAGGAACTTGTAACTCATTTGCATAGTCTGAGAGATGCAAGAAGAAGAAGGCTGGCTTGCTTTCTTTCCTTATTCTGTAGGAGGACATCCTAAGACAAACTGACCCATATGCTTATTTACCATCCACCTAGGAACACTTTCTCCCAAAACACATTCTCTGGTGAGCACCTATGAAACTGAGTGAAAGAATATTAATATAAACACAAACAAACGGTTGCAGCTGCAAATACAAAACCTTTGTACTCTTGAACAAAACTTTTATCTTCTTTTCACTGGAACGACCAACCAACTAACCAAATGTGCAGGTACCAGATAGGCCATGTCACTCTTTGGGCTTCAAACCACAGCAAACTCGCAGCTGTGCTACTGACTCCTTTAGGCAATTAGGAAACAATATTTTTGTGAGTAGTGCCAGAGACTCCTCACTTAGAAGACGGGTATACCATGATGTATCAGGTATCTGACATAACTGATGAAATATTTAGCTATGGTTTTAATTATCTTGCAGAATTAAGACCAATAGCTGAAAGTCCTTCCTTTATGAGAGCTGTTGGGCCAGTAAATATTATGAAATAAATATTTTTTTTAAATAAAAGCAGACCTCTATGACTGAAAAAAAATCTCTAAGTCTTGTAATTTTAAAATCTTAAATAAGTTATCTGAGAAAGCATGTTTGAGAATGCAGAGACTTGTGCAATATCATGTCACTTTTCAAATTACAAGTTATGAATTTATGCTGCACTGTTAAACACTTTTTGTAACTTTTCAGCCTCACAGTACAAAGTGCTAGTTATACATGACATAATGAAGTCATACAAGACAGAAATGAATTATTCACGAAACTGGTTATACTTATTCTGAAAAAAAATTTTGCATTTATTATTTTTCACATTTTATTCTATATAGCTGGAAAGAAAACGTGGGAACAAAATGAGTGGGAGGTCTTCACAGACAAAGAACCCCAGACATACAAACTTTTCTAACTGTTATCATTTCCCAAACTGCTGCAGCTTAGTCTCACCCTGTTAAATCCAGGTCTAATAATCTGCTGCTATTTGGGGTGGATATAACGACTAAGTAGTCTCTTAGTGTGTTTGAGACAGATATAATAGCAAAATACCCTCAGAACCTTCTGCAAGAACTTGAGAAAAGGAACACAATAGATTTTTTCTCAGAGCTACTGTATTGTAGGATAAAGAGCACCTACTGAATCTAACCTTCACTCTTGAACCTTATCATCCCATTTGCTTCACACTTAAAATGATATATTAATTAGGTTTGTCTCTATTTTTAAATTATTACAAAAGTAAAAGAATGTGACATAAGTTACTCCTAAATTCCTTTGCTTGGTGAAATCGTATTTTTGAGGTGAGTAAACAATAAATTTACCTTTTACATGTAATTGCACAATTTATTATTTTTCATTATTGAAAGTAAGGGTTTTTTTCAATACAGGTGACTCTTCAATGATTTCTGTGCACACATTCTCAATCTCTTCCTGAAGAATGTTCCATTTATAAAACAAAAAAAAAAAACAAACCAAACTGTTTTATGAATTCAGTTATGACAATGGAGGAAAGAATGAGCAAAGCAGAACATTAAAAGTAGAAAAAATTTCCTTGCAATTGCCAAGGCACTACAAGTACACCTAGTGCACTTGAAAGTATTGGGATTGTTCTCTGTGATGAACAAAAATGCATAAAGCAATTCAGTCCTTCAGAGGTCTGGATTTTGTCTTCTTTGATATGAACACTGAGACAAGTGTTTGGAGTGCTGCTCCTGATAAGAAATAAAATGAAGTAGGAGAAAGCATTTGAACAGTGCAGGGATAGTCACACTTGTAATGATTAAACAGAATTTCATACAGCGTAATTTCAAAAGCAAAATCATTACAACGGGAAGAAAATATACTTTTAAAAGAGCTTTATCTGACATGGCAGCACTATTCTAATGTTAGTAACACATCCTAGTTTCCTAGTCTCTGTTTTGATTGTTTATGCAATCTATTATGTATGCCAGGATCCTAAAAATTGCAAAGTTAAGCATCCCATGTTTCTGCTTTGTCCTTTTCCTTTCTCTTCTATATTCTCAACTTTTAGAAGTTTCGTTGTTACTATTGTTACTATGTTTACTCTTAACTTGCAAAGAGGAGGATCCTGGATGTGTAGAAAGCAAGTGTGGCAAGGTTAACCCCAGTAGACTGAGCAAGGTATGGAAAGACAACAAACTGCAGATTTTTGAGGACCTCAAAAGACTAGGACACACTCTAGAAAACAGGAAATTCAGTGTGGCTTGTTTAAAGTTTTCTGAATCACTTTGCTATTTTCATCCAACATACTCACATGCTAGTAATCTGCAAAGTAAGAGAAAAAACTCCATGCAACAGGACAGACAGGGCTGGAAAACATCTCTGCAGAGAAGGACCAGCAGGGAAGCTATCTTGGTGGCCTGTAAGTTCAATGTGAGACAGCCATGCACCCTGTTGTGACAAAGGTTAACACATACTGGGCTGCACCAGCAAAAGCTTAGCCAGCAGGTCAAGAAAGTCAATTATTCCTTTTTAGTCAGCACTATGGAGGCTGCATTTGAAATGCAGTGATCAGGTCAGGGCTCCCCCAGATGAGATATGTTGTCAAAATAAACTCCAACAGGACAGAAGGAAAAAAAAATATTTCCAAAGATGGCTTAGGAGTTGGAAACAGCCTGTCTGAAGGCCTTGTACCATTTCCACCATGGAAACAAACAAAACCCAACTGGGGAAGGCTGTGAGTCACTTCAATGACCATGGAAGTGCTCTGCTAATATCAGGAGTTGGGACTGGGTAACCATCAGAAGCCATTCTTGAATTATGCTGTGAACTAGGAAACTATGCTATGAAACTATTAGGAAACCCAGTTTCTTACTTATCCACAAAGCAATTACAAAGTCATAATTCTGCAGTAATCTTCATGTAGCATAGGCCTGCTAAATAAAGAGATCCATTATGGTTCCCTTGTTCAGCCATTCATTCCCATCCTTTTAACTTCTCACTTGTGCCAACATAAAAGTTTGTGTTTTGCAGGCAGTAAACTAGGCAGAAAAACTTGTCCAAGTTAAAAATTGAACATTTATTTTGCTTGCTCCTCTGCCATCACCTCTCTTTGTCCAGCACAGCTGTTTGTGTGGGCACAGCAGCAGGAAAAGTAATCCAGGGAAGGCTGAATGTCTCTTTTGTCAGCTTCAGGAGTCTAAAGTGATGGTTAAACCACAGCATAAATTTCTCTAGCTTAGCCAATGCCCTTCAACTCTGTGTAATAAACTGTTTCTGTGGGTATAATCTCTGCTTGTGATTTCTGCTCAGTTAGCTCACCTCAGGCAGTAAGTTGTGACCTCTGTGGCATGTTACATCTACTCTGTAATATTAACCATATCAGAAGCCAAATTTTAAAACATGTCAAATAATTTTTCATCCCTCATTTTTAAATTCCTTATTTACAGGGCTCTAAGGCCCTCATGTGCCCTAGGGGGTCTCCAGCTTTATTAACTACAACATTATGACAAGATTCAAACCCAATGAAAGTAATTTATGACAAACTTTTTCTTCCTTTAAGTGGAGGAAACCAAAAAAACTAGTCACTGAAAATATTCCTCTTAATCTTGGTGGTCGGTGTCTCCATAATTATAATACTTTTCTAACTTTAAAGGACAGTGGGGGGAGGGGGGTGGGGAGAGTTAGTTTTGGGGAGTATCCAGCTAAAGCAGTGTTTCATAGGCATAATGTTAAGCTCCTAGAAGAGTTAACCAGCTCTAGAAGCTCCAGGCCTGGGGATTCCTCCTGTCTGGCCACTGGAGCGCAGCCCAGGGAACCCAGGGTCTCTGTCCAGGCTGAGGGACATGACTGAAACTTTCTTCTTTGCAGGTTCAGCCAGAAGCAAAGCTGACTACATATCCCAGAGACACACAGACACACGTGGACACACACATTCCCAGAGAAAGCCAGTCACACAGAGAGCCACAGAGAAGGTACTGCCCCCAGCAGCCCCCCCATTCAGGACTCACAGCAGGCACAGGCACACAGGGACACATATCCTCCTCTTGGGCTGCAGAGGCAGAAGGTCACTAGTACAGGACAGACACCACACTGCCCACGTTCTTGGAATCAAAGAATGATTAGTGTTGGAAGAGACACTGGGAGATCATCTAATCCCAGCCCCTTCTAAAGAAGAGGCACCTTACAGCAAGTGGCACAAGATCATGTCCGGGCGGGTTTTGAACACCTGGGAAGGAGAACTCCACAACCTCTTTGGGCACCATGTTCCAGTGTTCTGCCACCCTCACAGTAAAGAAGATTTTCCTCATATTCAGACGGAACTTTCTGTGTTTCTGTTTCTTTCTGTTGCTCCTTGTTTTGTTGCTGGCAACCACTCAAAAGAGCTTGGCTCTGTCCTCCTTACACCCTTCCTTAAAATATTTATATACATTGGTAAGATCTGCCCCCTGTCATCTCCAGGCTAAAAAGTGTCAGCTCCCTCAGCAGAGAGATGTTCCAGTCCTTTAATCACATTAATTGTCCACCACTGGACCCTCTCCAGTCTCTCTTGTAGAGTGCCCAGAACTAGACACAGCACTCCAGATGTGGCTGCACCAGGGCTGAGCTGAGGGCACCTGATGGAAATGCGCTTCCTAATACAGCCGAGGAAGGCAACCATTTGCCTTCTCGACCACAAGGACACACTGCTGACCCATGGATAGATTATTGTCTGCCTGGGCGCCCAGGTCATTCTCCACAGAGCTGCCTTCCAGCACATCAGCGCCCAGCCCATACTGGGGCATGGGGTAATTCCTCCCCATGTGCTGGGCCCTGAGCTTGCCTTTGCTGGACTTCATTGGCTTCTTCTTTGCCCAACTCTCCAGCCTGTCCAGGTCCCACTGAATGGCAGAACAGCTTTCTGGTGTGTCAGCCACACCCCCCAGTTCTGTATCATCTGCAAACTTGCTGAGGGCGTGCTCTGTCCCTTCATTTATGTCTTTGATGAATAAGTTGAACAAGACTGGACTCAGTACTGAGTACTGAGGCTCACTGCCAAGCTACAGACCTTCAGCTAGACTTGGTGTCACTGATCACTGAGACCTACCATTCAGCCAGTTCTCAATCCCCCTCACTGTCCCCTCATCAAATCCACACTTCCTTAGCTCTGCACAAGTACGCGCATATTTATGGATCCCTTGAGCACTTGCATGGCCCCTCTGCCCACCTGGCACCCCTTCCCACATCTCGTTCCCCTTTCTCATCCCACAGGCCCCTGACTGGCTGGTCTCGATGGGCGTTCACTGCACACATTCAGCACTCACACACTTGTCCCATGGGTGTCCCACACTCAGAGGTTCTCCCAAATACCAGCACAGACCTTCTGCCCACCTGATAACCCTGTCTGGACCCAGGGCGCCCAACTCCCTGGCTGCTACAGCTTGGAGTTTGCTGGGGAGCGCACACCTCTCGCACATACACATGGTTCGGGGCAGGTATGGCACTTAGAACTACAGTCTTTACTCATCACAGATTCAGTGTGTGGCTTTTGAGAGGTCATTTGAGCTACTTTAGTCCTCAGTTCTTTTTCTCCAAGGCAGTGGTGAGCCCTCCTACTTCGCTGTGCTGTTCTAAAGATCAGAGCACTAAAGTTTAGAAGTTGTCAGACATTTAAATAATAAGGCCTAAAAAAAAAAAAAAAGAGAATACCTTGATGAATATACTGAACAAAAGCTCCCTTCAAAGCAAAAGGAAGCAAGAGGGAAGATTAAAAAAGGCACCACACTGAAGAGGTTCAAAGCACAAAAGAGGAGGAGGGAATTCCTTTCACCCAGCCTCAGTCAGGTGCCCACATTAGCAGGACATCGCAGAGGTAAAAGAGAATCAACCTTCATGAAGCTCAGAAGGCAATTTATGTAATGTGTCATTACTTGTTAGGGAAATTACATTCACAGTACATCTACAGTGAGAAGCCTTCCCTCGTCCAGGCATTCACTGACTGCCATGGCTGGACTGCACACACATACCAGCCCTTCATCTACTTCTGGGTACTCACAGAAAAGGAATGTGCATTTGGGGAAGACAGACACAGCACATGTCAGTTGTTCCCTTAACTAGAAAGCTAGGAATGACATTAAAATTAACCACTCTAGAGAGGTGTAAACACAGCCTTTGCAACTGGTTTTTACAGCCTCCGCTTACTTTTTCAGAGTCACCATGGATCTGTATCTGAGGAAAAACTGAACAGGTTCCTATATCCCATTCCAGTAATGTATTCACATCCTTCACATTTAGAAAAACTAATAAAACAAAACACATCTAAGAACTTCTATTCTTAGTCTATATTGCCTTGGTCTCTCATGCCTTAGCACATAGCTAGGCCTAAGTTAGATCACTAAGAAAAGCATATAGACCACCTGCCTGTGAAGAATATGAAATCACACAAAATCAAAGAATCATAGAATGGTTAGTGTTGGAAAGGGCCCAATGGGAGGTCATCTAGTCCAACCTTCCTCCTCAGGCAGGGTGCGCTAGAGCTTGTTATTCAGAGTTGTGTCTAGACAATTCTTGACTATCTCCATGAGGGAGACTCCCCAGCCTCTATGGGCCATCTGTTCCAGTGCTTGGTCACCTGCACAGTAAAAAAAGTTTAAACTCATATTGAGGTGGAACTTTCTGCTCATTGCCTCTTATCCCCTATTGCCTGGCACCACTGAGAGAAGAGCCTCTTGATGCCCTCTCTCCCTCCCTTCAGATACACACCTGATAGGCCTGGCTCTTAACCTTTCTCTAGCTCCCTTCTTACACGACTGCTGTTGGTTGACTGGTCTCTGCTTTTCAGTTTGTCTAGGATTTCTCTTCCTCTTGAAAGAGATTTAAGAACTGCCTCATGAAAGGGCAGGGGGCCTTGGTGATTAGCCTCCTTACTTATCCAGAATGTCTCTCCAAGTAGGAAGACAACTGACAAATAAGATGTATTATACTACAGGACTCCCTACTGTGTCTGCTACCTAATGACTACCTGTCATTAAAAGTGCCTCAGAAGCTTTTAATAAACTCAGGGAAAAAAAAAACCAAACAAACAAACAAACAACTTTGAAGTGGTTGGTGTCCCAGAAGGCACAGTAGGATATATTAAGAATTTTTACAGACTTTAGACACTTTGGTGTTCATGTAATTCTCATATTGATTTATGCTAATTTCCATTAAATGTAGCTCTTTGTCAAGAAAGAAAAAATGTGGTTTTTTTTTTTTCTTTGAGGAGTAAAACATAAAAACTTCACATTCCCTTACCATGTAATATAATTTAATATTATTTGTTTCTTTATTAAGATTGTTAAGGTTGGACATGTCCTCCCAGGAAGTACCCCTGTTGAGATTATACATCTACATCCACCACTAATCAGCTCCACAGACTTTTACAACATGTCACTTGGCTAACACTGAAGGCTATAAAGGAGAATAAACCAACCCAAAAAACCACTTTATATTCTCAGCCACTTGACAGTGAACAGATATAGATTTAAACTTTTTACAATTGCTCTTGGACTTTTGAAACTGTACTGCTAGTCTTCACTTCCATTTTTACTGCTTTCAGCTAATTTTCTGCTGAACACTAACAGTAAGCAGGTGTAATAAGAAGAAACAGAAGAGGACTCACAAAACATACAGACTACATTTTACAAAATTAGGCAAAATCTGGTGTGTATGTCTAAATTATGCATACATAAACTAATACAAGGTAACAGACTATGTGCAACACAAGTACCTGACTTGTACTGCACAGCAGGCATTTGATTAATGAACTACATATTTCAAGTTTTGAGTGTTTGGTTTTGAAAATTTAGCCCATGTATCTATTTCCTACAAGTAACAGCAACGAGCAAGCCACTTTTACTCTTGTTGTCTATTTAAATGGTACTTATCCAAGTAAATTAGACAGACATTTGAACAACAGGAAAATGGTTATTTTAGCTCCTTTCCTCTTTGTCTAGAGACATGTATTCCATAAAGCAAGAACAAACTACAAAAACCAGTTCACATACTGGAAATATATGTATTTCCTTCTTGGTAAGGGGGGAAAAAAAAGAGAACTCCTAACAGCCTGTTTATGACTAGAAGAGCATAAACACACATCTATTTTATTTAACTTGCTAATCCTCTGACACAACTTGCGATGTGTCTGATCAGCAGGCTTCTTGTTCATCTTCCACTGTAGAAGTATCTGGGCTTTCCTTAGGGGCATTGACAGCTGGCAGCAATCAAAGCCATCTAACTGTCAGTATCTCATTTAAAGGCAGTGACATCCAGCTACAGAAATGAAAATTACTTTAATTCACTCTATTGTACTGTGCATCAAAATGAAAAAAAATACAAACTCTCTTGGGAATGGAGACATTTAGACGCTTTCTTCTGCAAAGGGTTTTGTTCACTAATCAGTACTTCAGAGGTGAGCAGTGCAGGACATTTGTTCTTGAGCAGGCCTCAGGCATAAAGCATATGCCTAACATAATCCACTTTGGATATGTTGTCTTCAAGTTCAACATTAGGATGCAGTCTTCTTCAGAATTAGCATAATTGGTTTATTTGTGGTCTTTCAAGCAAAGGCAACACATTTTTCAGCAAATCACACTTTCAAAACAAATCGCTTCACTATCTGGATTTTCAGCTCATTCATGGCAAGTCAAGTATAAGTTGTCCTATAACATGCTGCAGTAGAGACTCATGTAATTTCCTTCTATCTTGTCCTCTCCCATTCTCAAAGAAAGAAAGTCAAGCTGAAAAGGTTTTTAATTACAGAGATGAAAGGTGAAAGAACTTTTCCTAAAAAATTTAAAGTGGTATCAAGCTTTCCCAGCATATTGTCCTGACTTTGAAAAATGTTAGAGGCTTAGTCTCCTGGACCCAGTGTATATTAAACTTCCTGGAACTACCAAGTGGCTTTCCAGCTTCTCCCAGTGTCATGTTTTGATATAGCACAACTCCCTAGAAAAGTGAAAAAGACAAACTGAATGTCCCAGTACTCTAGAGAACTTTATATACTGCTGTACTGATGGATTAACAAGAACCAGTGATGGGACTGGCACAATCTTTTTCTATGTCATCACTTCTAACTTCTGCACAGCAGTGGGGCCAATTTTGCTTCTTACTTGGCATGGCAGTTAATTTTCCTGTTACCGGAGTATGAGCAGGTCTGCATCAAAATTTCAACCCATGCATGTCTCCATCATATGCCTATCATCTTTCTTGTCCTTTAACCGTGTAGTTTCAGAGCACTGTAGGCCTCTTAAGCATAAATTGGTCCTCCTGAATTCAGTTCTCAGCAAATGCTAGCTATGTCACGCTTTTATACATTAATTCTGAATCTTCAGCTGTGTATTCCAGTTTCCTATTTCAATCTGGATTTTTATCACGTGTCTCTTCTTTCCTGGCATTACATATTTGGCTTCTGCATCACTAACAGATTCTTACATATTTTCAGACTTTTTTTTTAACATTCATCCTTCATGCATTTCACATTTGTTGGAAGGCTCCATCCTCTGTCCGGCTTCATAGTGTATTGGCATGATGAAGTTCCTTAACAATTAGCTTAATTAAAAACTGTGAAGCATAACAAGTGACAGAACCAGATGTAGTTAGAAGTTAAGGGCATCGTGATTGTCTTCCTCCTCATTCACTGCTTAGATGGCAAATGTAAGCGGTACTTAAATTTTTTGCTTGTCTTTGACAACCCAGGTGAAAATTCTGGTGGTCTTTTACATGTCCTATTTTTCAACTCAGATCATTTCCTCTACCATTTACTTACAATACTTGTGTTCAGTAGCCACATCAGGGCAAAGCACTTAGATGACATCTTATTTATTCGGTGACAAGTGCCAAATGTTTCTGCATAATAGAACACACACAGTTCATTCTTTGGCTCTCTAATTCAAAGCCAGTTATTATAACAGCAGATCATAACTCCTCACATTTCTTTCTCTCTTTTAACATGACATTTGCTGTAGTCCAAAACAATTTATTTAATATAAGACTTAAAAAGTTAATTTCATATTAACTGCAAAGCCTACTGATCAGGTTACCCAGATGATGAACTGTGCTAAAATTCCACACTGAAAGAGATGCACAACACAACAAAACACCCAAAGCTTTGAGTTTTCCTGTACCAAAGTAAACAAAAGTCCAGTTGCAGGAGCTGCAGTGAAGGACTGCAGAACGCAAATTAACTCAAGTTGTTTCCACGGAATATTCTATGAAAGAGTGTATCCAGCAAAACCTTGGAGTAGGGGAGAGCTGGTATTGCTATCTACTCACTACCAGAATAAATAACTCCGCTGATCCAGAAAACTGACTACATTTCTTTCAGCTACAAAAATTAATCAAAATATTATCAGCACTCCTTTACACTTTTTCTCTGCCATTTTTCCTCATATCTGTATTCTTTTCCAAACTTATTTTGCAACAACAAGTTAAATTTTGCACATAGGATTAGAAGGCATGCATTGAGCATTTAAATAATGAGTACTCATTTTTTTTCCAGTTCCATTTCTGGTCCATTTTCTTGGTATTGTAGAAGGTCTTTGTACAGTTTTCCTAAACTGACTATTTCATCAGTCAAAACCTAGGTAAATCAAGAGTAGAGAGATTAAAAATGCCATTAATGCAGCTATTTTTTATTTTTTCCCTTGAGGAGACATCAGATACAAAACTCTTGCAGTTTAAAACTGAACCAAGATATATACTGCAGCAGATTGCCCATCTGGTGTGACTTCAGAGTATTAAAATATTCTGCAGGCTATCAGTAGAAGAACCAGTCAAAATCTTTGCAATCACCCAGACATCTTATTTCACACTACACAGAGTTATGTGATCTCCAATTAAGATGTTCAGAATCACCATTATTAGCTTGTGATGAATGTTGATCATATCACCCAACCACAACAGTTCTGCATTTCAGCTGTAACCATCCAGCTAATATGCAGTTACTGAAACAAGGATTTGATCCAAAATATTACAGAAAATCAGGAACTGTCATTTACAGAGTGTGAAATCAAATGACTTTCCAGACTCTGTTGAACACTGTCACTGTAGATTAATGTGATACAACTAAATGATTGCAAAGCCATGATTTACGTAAGACTGAATCTGAATGAATATAGCTTGTATAATCTCCCAGTTTAAAATAAATAGTTATACAACGACAACTTTGATTCTAAATACACAGATCATTTTCCTCTATTTCAACCTAAAACATAAATGGATAATTATATCCATCCCCATCTCCCTCTCAGAAGCCATACTAATAGACATGGGGATAAAACATTCAATTATGAGATTGTGCACATGTGTAGTTCAAAGCTAGAAAATACTCCACATCTGAAAACTGTGTTGAACAATGTTAATTATAAAGTATGGATTATTTACTAAATATGGTGAACATTTAGAAATTACAACAAGTACTTAGTTACTTGTAATACTATTCAAAGAGTGGAAAGTTAAGTATGGAAAGCAAGCATTGTTTTTTCTGATATATCTGTTCTGGTGAATTTTCTCATCTAAACACAGGCAGAAAGTAACAGAGAAAGTCTAGAAATGAAACAGAGTCTACATGTTGTAGCTTTCACATGTAACACAAGTATCAAGCTCTGTGTATTAGTCAAGATGTTTATTATTGTAAAATGCCAGAACTGTTTAGAATAGAAAAAAAACAAAACAAAAAAAAAAAAAAAAAAAAAAAAAAACACCAATGCCCCAAAAGCTCGCTGTCTCTTTGTGGAAGACAGACAGGAGATGAAAACTAAACCAGGGGCAATACATAACAATGAGAGAGGCTGTATTTAATTCTTCACTTCTGTGGGCATATTGGCAATGGAGAACTCTAAAGAAAGATTAAAGCAATAATAATTAAGTTGTTTGCAGATGCTTACATATTACTTACTCATAGACTGAATGCCATCTGGGGAGAAGGCACAAAGGTACCTGTTTAGAAAACTAACATATTAATGATGGGACTGCTGTCATGTACCTATTAGAGAGTTAATTTCTTAATCTTACAAAAGTTTCCTAGATTGAATGTAAAGCTCTACAAGTGAGAAAAAAAACCCCAATGTATTGTAGCAGAAAAGATGAAAAAAAAAACCAACCCAAAACAAAACAGAAAAATGGAATAGATTTCACCAAGAACATGTTTTAGAACACTTAGGTTAGTAGCAGCATTCATGCTTTTACTCACCATCCAAGTAATTCTGTACAATAGGAGAATGTATTTGCAACTTAATACTTCCCACAGTTTTTGAAGTAGTTTAATATCCATAATCATAACAGCCTGCAGCAAAAGGAGTAAGGGAACTAGTCATTAAACCTTTCAGGGAAAAAAATATCTGTCTTCAGTTTTCAGACTATCAAAACTATTTTCAAAGGCATGCATATTACCTTGGAAGTGTGATTATTCAAGATTTTATTCTCTGAGGATCACAAAAGAATTTTACTGTTAATTCCAAGGAGTCATTAACATTGCTATTTAACTGTATCTGTGATTCTGAATTAATATGAATATGTGTAATAAAATCTATTGAAAAGGAGTGAATTTATTGACTGAAAATCACTGAAATCCCCAGAACAGTTTGAGAGAATGAGATTTACCTCACCTGCCTTCAGCATTTAAATGTACTCTTCTGGTCTGCACCAGGTATCAAAGCATTTTCTATAGTCAGTGAAGACATGGAAGGATCTCCAGAGGTTCTTCTTTCCATTTGTTTTAAATTCATATTTTAAGAGTGGATGAACTGATTTTTGTAGATGTTAGTTTTTTGGTTATTTTTACTAGATAAAAGTGAGAACTTCAGCTAAGTGCTAATTCCTTAATCACAGAAAGCACCTAGCTTAGTTCCTTACTGACTCTATTGTCCTTAGCCAGAGAATATGGACCTCCCGCACACATAAATGCTACAAAACTCCCACATATTTTGTTTTACAGAACCATAATACTTTAAAACACTTTCTCTTTTCACTTATATTGTCACTCATTCCCAGTATCATTACTGACTTGTGACATGAAGGGCCACAGGGAAGTCACAGCACCTAAGCAGAACTTGGAGTGATTATTACAGGGCCAAGGAGTCTTAGAATGAGTAACATCATTGTGGAGGGGGTGGAGGGTGGATGAGTCAAGCTCATGATATGCCGAAGCAATGCAGTTTATTTGGGATGTGTACATTCCAGTGCTATGTTCTCAGCAACATTCCCTACATAAGCCTGCCCCTGCTGCTTTTGCTGGTGAGTTCCTTGCTCTGCTCTTGCTCCTGTGCATGCCGTTCTTCCAAAAATACTCTTTCTTGGTATCCTATTTCCCACAAAGAATGAAAAAGAGTTGACCACGGTACTGCTTTTAATCATGTATATTTTGAACCACCTTTGGGGCAACATTCTTCCTTTTTCCATGTTGTAGTTCATATAAAGAAATCTGCTTGAAAGTATGTGTCACACTCCCAGTGCTGTATCTGGATTATGACATCTCAGCTGCCTCATTAATCTCCCAGAATCCTGCAAGCCTTTGCAGATGTATCTTCCTATTCTCTTTCTTTCAACGTGACGAAAACAGGTCTTTGTTGGCACTTTTGTCAATGGAAAACCTGTACCTATCTCATATTCAGATTTAAAGCTCACAAAACATACGGTAAATAATTTTATGAGCACTTAGGGGGGTATAGTGATTGACTTCATGGTGACATCCTACTTGATTTAAAATCTTGTCAAAGACTCTCCTTACTCCTTCAAGGATACTTCCTCTTCATTGGAACCAGCATGATTGTTCAATACAAGGGGAAATGAACTCATCAATGAAAACAAATATAGTTTTGTAGACAGATGGGAATACGAATGATATTACTTTTCAGAGACTAATAGGCACACTTAAAATAATGGATTTTTTTTTCTCACATATGAAGGGTGGCTGTAGAAGTAACAAACAAAGCTCTTGAGCCTCATGATGTTACTCGTGGGATGTACATACATGACTTTCACTCTGCAGCTATGAAGCCTGTTGATCCGACACAGTATGTGACTCCCAAGCTTCCTGTGTTTCATCACTGTGGATACACCCAATCATCTCCAGACCCTTGTTACAGTCACTGGAACTGTTCCTGACCCTGATCTTTGGCCTGACTTCCTCAGACCAGCTTCATGATCCCAAAGTCACCTGACATCTGGGCTACTGAATAAACCCGGCTATCACCTCTGGGCTGGGCTTTCTTTCCTCTGGCTGGGGTCAGTGGGATGGGCCCTGGCTAGCAAGGGCCCTTGTCCTGCTGGCCATGCTATCTCCCCCAGCACCACATCCCTTAGGGAAAGCTGGTGTTCACCATGCCCTGACACTTAAACAGAGGCTGAGATTCAGCTCTAAATATCCCATTTATAAGGTAACAGAACAACATCAACTGGCCTCTACTTTTCTGGCAAATACACCTTGGTTTCATAAGTGTCCATTCTGGTTAGGCTGTCGTACAATGACCCAAAAGCATCTTGAGACCCTATTGCCTATGGCCAGCTGAGGGGCAGTCCTGTAATTGTTACAATACAATTTCTTTTGCTTTTCTCCCTCCCCTCAAATACATATCTGACAGCTAATTGCATCTCTAGGTCCTAACAGGATATCACAACCCAATATAATCATATCTCCATTTCTGCAGAAATACTTTGTGAAAATAAGTGAAAGTGTTCACGTTTCTTAACCAACAGCTTTCATTTATTATAACACAGGTGAAGGCAGATGGAAACTTATGAAGTTTGTTCTGATTCCCACTGCCATAAAACTGCTACTTTAGAAACTTCCGAGGGAAAAAACCCTAAGCTTAGCTGTGCTGCACTGGAAGACTACTTGTGATGCTAAGTACACCCTCCAATTACACTCTTTATCATCCTATGACAAGAGATGAAGCTACTATTTAGCATAAGAAAGGCAGTGCACTGCACTCTGTAGAAATTTATGACTATGTGTGTTAAAAAGCCATTAAAAATCAGGTTGTCCATTGAAACTTGCCAAGTAACAGAGCATCAAAAAGAATAATATGCAGTTTGGATAGCAACAGAGTGACTTACATTACCCACAAAATTGCTGATGTTTCATATACAATGTATTTCAGGATTTTCCCCAAATTATATATATATTGGTTTTCTTTTTTAAACAAGAGGATGCTTTTTTCTTAATCTACATGTAAAGTACTTACTGTAACTGAATATTAAGTTGCAGTAACCATAATATGATAATATCCACTACTCTGGCAAGAAGAAAAAGGCGATTGAGAAACTTAAAGATGGATTAGAATAAGAAAATCAGTTTGAGAGAAATAAAAGCTATATAAACAAATTATAGTCAATTTTGAGACTTCTGCAATACATAACTAACACATAAAAAGCATTATATATGCACATACATATATGTGTTTATCTCTTTCCCTCCCTCCCTTTACAACTGATACATCTGTCAAACGAAAATAAGGGATTTCTGAAAGCAAACTGTATCATGCCCTAGTAGAAAGTAACATAAATTATCACAAGGAACAATGAAAGACAGAATCTTAGAAGGAAATTTGGAAAGAGAATAATAAAAAAATACAGAAGTATATTAAAAAAGGAAAGCTATGAGGAATTTGGTGAGTTATCAGGAAGTAATGGAAGATAATTACATCTCAAAAGTCTGACAGAAGGCTTGAAATCTTTGCAGTGAACACCCTGAAAAAATTACTACGCTTGATCACACTTCTATGGACCCTTATATTCACAAAAAATACTTCAGCACGATTTTCTCTCTGAAAGCATACTTTTGTGGACAAAATTGGATGCTTGCAATAATTTTACTAGGAGCATAATGATAGAATAGACAAGGTTTGAACAGCTCATTTAATTCTTTAGGCGGCTCTGAAAATCCCACATGAAGTATAAAATTAAGTAACACAGCCTTTATTGCAGCCCATGACACTCAGGCCATTTACAATTTATATCACCTGTCAGGCTTGGCCTAGTCACTTCAACTAAAGTTAGAACTGAAGATAATTTGGCCCATAATTAAATTACAAACCTGAACTTTATAATAATGTAGTATGCAATGTATCCTAAATAGTGCCACAAATCACATCTCAAATATCCTCATAAAGATCCATTTGATGAACTGTATAATGGACTTCTTTACTAGTTTTTCCTATCTAGGCAGTATCTTGAAGGAGGTATATTAGATTTCCTCAGCTGAATGGGAATCTAGCCTAAAATATTTTGTGAGAAATTATTAGCAACATGTAATCCACAATAAATTGATGAAGCAAACTACTTTCCTACTTCTTATAGCCTCATCTTTTACAGGGTGACTTTGAAAGCTTCAAGGAGAGTGGTGCTATTCAGACCACAACTATTTCTGAAAGTCCTTAAATTCTAACTAGCAAAGACAGAAAATTAATCCATTGCATGTCAAATTTTGTTTGACATTTCAAAAAGGTATAACTGATATACCAATAACAGGACTGTGACATATGCTGTCCTCAGAAATCCCTTTCTTGTCTGTCCATTCTGGAGTAAAGACAGCTACACCTGCAGATTCTACTAAAACCTGCAGGATCTTGCTTTGTTGTTTTCTTTGGTAAAAACTCCCATGTTATAAGAAAAAAGGTATTGTAGTGTTTTAGACACAACTCTCAGTGGAAATTTCATTTCACCTCGAGTCATTTAATTGTATCTTCTTTAAATGTCTGGAAAATACTGCCATGCAAACATGAAGAATAGGCCTGAAGTCCTTTGTGCTTCTCTAAAAAACAAGTTTTTTTATAACTGTTGCAAGACACATATTCCATTGACACTTAGCACTGATACCATCATGCAAGTGTGACTGTCCAAGACTCCTAGCAATAAGGAATTGGGATGGCAATCCGGGATAGTCTGGTTTCCAAAAGTATTTCTACTGGTAACAGAAATTAATTACAAGAAATATGACCATAACACTTTCCTGAAATACAACCATAACACTTCTTATATAAAAAAGGGAAGAAAAGGACTGTTTTCTGAAGACTCTAGTTCAAATGTTTTTAAGAAACAAGAAATATATGTGCCAAGAGCAGCTTAACCAACACTGTGATTGAAAAGGCTCAAAGCTCCTTGCTTTTACAGACTATTTGCCATACCAGGCAAGACAGCATTTTCTTTAATTATCTGCCCTGCCATAAGGGCAGATAATTACTTTCCTAATCCACTTCCACCTAAAATATTATACAAATATTAACTTGCACATACTGCTTGTCTTCCAGGGTGCCAATAAATGATGGCAAACAATTGTTTTGAGCACTTCTAACTGTACATAGCATGCTGGGCAGTCAAGACAGATAAGAGCAAGAGCAAGGCTTTAGAAGAGATGCATCCTAAGACAAGTGGCATCATACATTCTTAAAGCACCACATGAGAAAAACAATCTTGTTACCAAAGAAGAGCCTGAAGAATATCAAAGAAAGTTACTATTTTTTAGCAATGTCTTGGTTTAAGACAATTTAAAGAAGTGCATTCTCTAATATGAGTTACTTCCCCTTAGTTGCAACCAATCCCTTTTCACAATAAGGAATGAATATGAGTAGATACAAAAAAAAAAAATATTTGGGAACAAGCAAAGCAGTGAGAAGCAATACATAGCAGTGAATAATCACTAGATAGAAAATTGCTAAATCTCACCAACTCCAGAAGAACAAAGAAACACCCAAAATGTTTCCAAACCTCTTGCAAGATGGTGACCCCCACTGCTGACCACATGTAGGGAGACAAAGGGAGAATGGTGTCAGACCCTTTCCAAGGGTGCCCATGTGACACCCCAGTTACCTAATTCCAGGGTTTAGCCAAAGTTCTTTTGCTCTGGGTAGACACAAGGGAGACAATGCCAACCAGCTATCCTCAAAACGTAAAAAAACCACAAGAGTTTACTGGCAAACCATAGGAAATAAAGGAACATTGGCAAAAGAGTAAATGCAACACAACATTACTTATCACAGAACAGACTTAGCCCAGAGAAAACCTTTAAACCCACTCAGTATTATGTTATAGGAAAAGAAAGCTGGAAGAAGAAAGGGAGAAAACCAGAGAGGCAGGAGAGGTATAGAAAAACAGTCACAGTACTCAGCTCCTGGGCTGCAGCGACGTAACACCCCAAGAGGACAGGAAGGCTAAGAGACAACAGGCTCACCCTGTGGTCAGGCTTTTTAAAGCCTTGGACCCAGGTGGGACTTGCGGTCCCTCGGCCACTTGGGGCTGGGTCACGCAACACCAGGGCCACTCCATCGTGCTCTGACTGACAGACACTGCGGGGCTGGGGGGTACGGCACCCCCTCATCAGGGCAAGCTCTGACCTACCCCCACCACACATTCCAAGCTTCCCAAGATGTCTTGGAACAGATTGCTTTTCCAGTCTCTGACAGCCCGCCACGGGTCACCGTGTGATCTGGCAAACAAAGGGACTAGGTGGTGGCAAGAAGAGCTCTCCCAGGAAGGCAGGAGCTAAGGCAGGAGTTCTAGTGGCCGATGAGAAGGGCTGGAGGGTGGGGATCAGCTGCCCAGGGGTCCTGCTGGTGTTGGTGCTGCTGTCGCCCACCACGCAAAGCACTCTGTTTCACCAGCGCCGGCTGACCCAGCCCCAGAAACCGGCGCACTTGGCAAAGTACACTCAGAAACACTTTGTGATGGCGAAACACAGCTTTTCTGAGTGGCTACTACTGTGAGCCCAGAAAAACAAACAAAATGCCCAACAGGCAAAAAGCCAACTGCCCAAAACAGCCTCCTGTGAAGCAGAGCCTCCACCTTCAGCAAACACTGCCAGGCACAAGAGCAGGTTGGCGCAGGTGCCCCAGCCTTGCAAAGGGACCGGGGGAGCAGCACTTCCAGCTGCCCTGCAGTTCAAGGGCTGGCAGTGCTAGGGCTGAAAAACACAGTAACAATTTTGGGGCACAGATAGATAAGGAATATAATATCATTTTGTGTTACCCACAACAAGCATTTAGCCTAAACTCAGTTCTCAGAATGTTTTTAAACAGATTCATAACACAAAGAAGTTATCTTGAGCTTAAGCAAAGGAAAAAAAAAAAAACCAAACAAAACCCCAATCTTTTATGAAGACTATTAAAACCAAAACTCCTTTTTGTCACATTTTGTTGTCATTTTATCGTAAAACTTCCACACCTTCTCAGTGATTTCTCATGGGCAGCATCTCACAGCACTAACACCTTCTTCTTCACAGCACAGCCAACAAATTCCAACACTCTCCACAACCACCTAACCCACTCTTTTATAGCACTCATCCCTACTGGACACAGCTGTGGCCTATCAAGGTCAGGCCTGTTCCTAATCTTTGCTAATTAGCACAGCTGCAACTCAGGGGTGAGATTGCCTCCTGCACTAACTCCATTCTCTTACATTCTATCCCCCCACAATATTTTAGTAGACTTTTAATTATTTTACAACTAAGTTCATAACCATATATCAGAAAATGCCTAATACATTTTTCTCTTGTAAGAACTTAAGGTTAGTGTTGTATTAGCTGGCAAATTTTTAGTGCTTTCCTTTTTCTGATTATCATGATCTTCTAGCATAGTTTTAGCTGTGGATTTTCATTTTTCCCAGTCTATGCTAAAAACAAAATGTAGAGATGACATATACTACTACAGTGGCAGTGACACTAACTAAAGGAGAATCAAATTATGTGCAAAAAAGCCAAAATAATTGTTTTACCGGAAATAAAACTAAAGCAAATTTTTGTCAATAAAACTTTATTATTTGAACAGAGTATGAATTTTTTCATAACTGTAACATAAATTTGTTAATTTATTAGTATGATAAACTTACAGCCATGTTCCTTAGTAAACTGAATAGGCTGGACTAGATAAACAATTTGAGATTTTATCTTCCCATTAACCTAATAATGAAATAATATGTTTTGTGAGCCACCCATGCTGTGAAAATTAAGTAAGGTCTTATCCACAGGTTACATTTAAGGATATTACATTGCAATAAATCTAAAATATTTATGATTGTTGTTTCAATATAAAAACACAACTGTTAAAGATTTTCTTAGATAAAACAAGGATCAGTTGCCTCTATAAGACATGTGGACAGGCCATGATTTTCTAATTTAATTTTTATTGGCCTTATGAGTTAACAATCACATATCTTTTTGTAACTCCTGTATTAACCTTTTGAATAAGATGGTAGGAAAGGTATAAGATACATATTCGACTGGTACAACTTACAAATAGCTATGCAAGTTTGAGGGATTTGGGTTAGAATCGCCTGTTTGGGACTTTCCATGGGAGAAAGAACAAGCCATTTTCCTGAAAAGACGTGTGCCATTTGCTTGCCTCTGCCAAGCCACAAGAACTGTGGCTAGGAAGGTTTGCCTTGTTAGCATACTTAAATAGAATAGTATTAAACTTTTGTGCTTGCTTTGTAAAAACAACAACACTGCTGACAAAATCCTTCATAATTTTCATGTGACAGGTCAAAAAGATGAACCTCATGAAAGAACAGTTAATTGACTCTTTTATCTTCTTCTTATAGGAAAGAACTAGGTGTCTCAAAATGAAATGTGGACAATTGCCTAAACACAGCAAAGGGCAGCTTTGAAGTACTTTGCACAGGAATATATTTGAAAAACTGCCTCTCTGGAACAATAATATTAGGAGGGTATTCTTTTGTTTGTTTGTTTGTTTTTTTTTAAGTCATGAGTCGCAGTATATTAAAAAAAATAAAAGAGAGATGGAACAGAATGCTAAAAGCCTAAATGAATCCATCAGTCTAAAGGACTACTTCTGCGAATGTCCATGTCTGTTAACTTTATGTACTTACTTTCTCAGACTTTCATATTTGAAAAATTCTCATTCCAGAACAAAAATAATGCAAAATGGCCAAGCTATTTGCATGCCCTGGACAATATGCATGATATGACTATTTTAATGCACAATTTTAGCATTAGTGATGCATTTCTTTCTCACAATTTTTTTTCCTCGGTCATGATTAATCTTAGTAAACTGAGCTGTTGCAACAGTGTATTTGTTCTGTGAAACACCTAATGAGCACAAGAGGGGCAGTATAAAATTATAATAATAGATCAAAAGTACTAACATTTACTTTTGGCTTAGTAAAAGCGTCTGATAAATTATTCCCTTCAGTGTTTCTCTGTTATTGCAACACAGTGCCTTGCAAGTGATATATTGGCACAAGCCATTGTGTTCTACCACAGTGCAATTAGGAGGTCCATTTAAACAGCTTTATCATATGCACACATAGCTTGATTAATTTTCTAATCAAATGTTCCAGGAAATCATTAACCATGACATTAAACACTGTTCTGCTAATTATACTCTCCACAAAGAATTCCAGTATAAATTTACAAAACATCTACAGGAAGGTGCCAAAGGATGAAACAGTTTAACGTATACAAATAATTATGGCATCTACTCTGTGTGGCCCCACAGCTCCTCGCCCTGCAAAGGCTGAGTCTGGGGCTGAATTCTGCTATGTTTCACCAGAACTCTGTGTACTGGCAGATGTTACATTTTGTAGGTCACTGCCTGTGTAAGTCATGGTGAAGAACTGAATGACAGAAAAGAAATTCTTCCATTTTAGGAAATACTTTAGAGGTATAAATGCTGAGTATTAGCCTTTTCTTAATGATCCCTAACACTGAGATTTGGAAATAGATTTTCCCCTACATAAATCTCCAGTTTGCATCATTATTCTAACTTCTCTTAATTTAAAATAAAGATAAATTCAAAGTATTGATTGTAGTAATGAGAATTCAATTGCCTTGTAAACCAGATGCAATTTGCCAGTTTACAGCATAATGAAATCTCTATTTATGTATTTCCCCATAAACCACAGCTTCTTGCAGGTCTTTCAGTGATGGAAAGCAACAGATTGCATTAAACAAATGCAGACTGTAGGTACACCTGTTCTTTCGGCCTTGGCAGCACAGTTAACAGCTCCTCCACACAGACTGCGTCCATCACTAAACAGAAACTCGGACGCAGGAGCGTGATGGAAACACTGCCACTGTTTTGGATAGGGACTGTGTCTCTTCTGTATTCTGCCTTCTTAACCCAATACCACCAGGCTGGTATAAAAGTAATATGAGAAGTATTAATAATATATATAACACACACATATGTATGTATTTTTATATATATGTATGTATGTATGTGTTTATGTTGCTCTCTACAGCTACCAGAGAAGAGGTTCTAATGGAGGTGGGGGCCAGTCTCTAGTGTGACTGCAGTGACAGGATCAGAGGAAATGGCCTTAAGCTGAGACAGAGGAAATTCAGATTAGATATTAGAATTTTTTTTTTCATTGTTCAGATGGGCAGGCATTGGAATAGATTGCTTGTGGAGCTGATGGAGTCAACATCCCTGGGGGTGTTTTAAGAGGCAATTTGGATTTTTGGACTGGATGATTGTAAAGGTCCCTTCCAAACCAGATGATTTTACAATTCTATATAATAATGTATATTTGCATATAAAAGTCAGTGCTCTAATGATATAAAAATGTCATATAGAAATAGATGAACCACTTTTCACTGGTCAAACAGTGGCTTGAGTATGGAATCAGAATTTTTAACAAAGCCACTTGTTGGAAATCGGCAAACAGGTGAGGGACCCGCCCCGTGTTCAGATCCTGAACAGACGGGATGCAGAGAAGACAGGATTTGCACCAGAGGGAAACAAACCCTCCGTTCCTCTGCGTGCGCGTGTGTCCCCCGGAGGCGGCGCTACCTCACCCCGCGGGCCGCTCCCGTTCCCGGCGGGGGCACGCGCGGTCCGGCGGGGCGGGGCGGGGCCCGGCGCGCGCCGCTGACTCACGGCGGACGGGCGGCCAAGCCGGCGGGCGGGCGGGGGCGGTGCCGGCGGTGGCGGGACGGTTCGGACGGCGGGACGTTGCCGCGCTCCGCCAGCCGCGGCCGTTGGGAGCGCGCGGCCCCGCGCGGCTCGGGCGTGGCGGGATTAGGGGTTTCTCCTCGCTAAATCCCGCGCTGCGGTGAGGCCGCGGCTTTAGCGCTGAGCCCCGCTCCTCCCCCCGCGGCGCCCTGCTGGCCGAGCCCAGCTAAGCCGCTCTAATCGCAGGCGCCCAGCTCGGCCGGGGCCGCCGGGCCTGGGCCCGATCGCGGGCAGCGCGCCCCCTGCCCATCTCCCTTCCTCGCCCGTGCGCGGCCATGGAGCCGCCCCGGCCGCGTTACTGCGCCCCGTCCTCGCCGCCGGGTCGCGGCGGGCGGGAGAACAAGGGGCTCCGTCGGAAGGGCCCGCCGGGGACCGGGAGCGCCGGGGGCCCCGAGGAGGCGGCGGACAACAGGAAGCCCAAATTCGTAAGTACGAGCCGGTCCCGCGGCGGGGGTGCCCGAGGAGTGGGGCCTGCGGTGACACCCCCGTCTCGCCCTCGCCGTCCCTTCCGGGGCCAGTCACTGCCTGGGGCCCGCCGAGACCGGGGCACTGAGTGGGAATACGTGGCGCCGTCAAGCTCAGCTGGGCTTCGGAGGCTGATCCCTCCTGGTCCAGCTTGCCTCTTGCTTGCCCCTGTGAAAGGATGCAGCAAGTTTTCAGGTCTCCCCCGAGCCCTTCATCACAAAGGTTCATTGCCTTTACTTGGTGCGTGACAGCGATGGTTGCAAGGGATTCGAATAGAACAGACTTCCAGCTCTTACACCGTGTTACTTCTGATAGGACTGCGGCGTTTGTTTTGTTGTTGTGAGTTTGTTTTTTTTGGGTTTTTTTTTTTTTGTTTTGTTTTGTTTTGTTTTTAACTTTAGTGATATAAACTCTACAATGAAAAAAACCAGTCTTTGCATTTAAAGGACATAGTGAAGTTCTCTTCACTAGGCCTGCTTTTACAAGCTTTTGGCTAGCACACTGAGAAACTGGGAAACTCAAGACCACTTATCACGAGATAATGTGTCTGCAACATGTGCTCTAACCACAGCGTACCCAGAAATAACCAGTTTTTGTTTGGACATGGTGAAAATCCCAAGCATTAGAGTTGGGACCAACATATGTTCTATAGGCCTTATATCCACAGAATCAGTTGGGTTGGGAAGACCTCTGGAATTGAGTCTAATTTATGACCGAACACCACCATGTCAACTAGGCCATGGCACCGAGTGCCGTGTTGGGTCTTTCCTTAAACACTTTCAGGGATGGTGACTTCACCACCTTCCTGGGCAGCCTGTTCCAATGTCTAATCACTCTTTCTGTGAGAAATTCCTCATTATGTCCAGCCTAAACGTCCCGTGGTGAAGTTTGAGACTGTGTCCTCTTATCCTGTCGCTGGTTGCCAGGGAGAAGGGGCTGAACCCATCTGGATACAACCTCCTTTCAGGGAGTGTCTGCCACATGCCGAGGAAATGCATGCACCCCGTGCTCATGTTTAGGTGATGCATGTTGATCTTTGTTCAGCTGTCCCTGATCCCACCTGCTCTAAAATGTGTTTGTTACATAATTACAAAAGAGACACCATAACACTTAAATTATTAGACTCTTGATTCTAAGGTGTATTTACGAAGCGTTATGTGCTTGAGTGTCTGGCACTTGTGCACAGGTTCAAAAAAGTTAGCCAATAAGGAGTATCAAACAGGCTGGCCAGACCTGTTCTGGAAGGTCACAGCTTGCTCCTGGAATATTCCTATTTGCTGTTGTCTTTTTGTATTGTGGCTGCAGAGACTGCTGTTGGAACTATGTCCCTGTGCCTTTTTCTGCATGTTAGAATGGGCATATATGAAACTGTGACCTAGAGCTATTTGCTTGGCTTCGTAAGTGGCTGTGTGTCTATCCACTGGGGACACGTGATTTAGCCGTGCAGGTGACATGGCCCCTCACTTGATGAGGCTTTCAAAAGGGCTCATAATTGTTCCTGTATTCTGAGTTAGATGTACAGGAGAAACAGCAACAAGATATTCTCAAGAGGTCAAAACAACAAAAAGAACTTTACTGGCAACGTCAGAAAATCAAAGATCTTTGGCAAAAGGTTTAGTGCAACATTCAATCAATATAAAATCAAAAGGGCTTAAAGTTTGCCAAGTTGAATGGGCTAAGTTAATGCTTTGAGATGTATTTTAAGTTACTCAAAAATTCTAAGAGGGAATTAGAAGAAAAAGGAGAGGAAGACAAAAAAGATATAAAAAAGGACACACATAGCTACCAGCTGCTGGGTTGCAGCAGTGTTCAGCTGATAGAAATTCTAAGAGGAGGTGGGGTGAAGACATGTGCTTGCCTTGTGTTTGGCTTTAAATACCCCTTGGCTTTCCTGGGCCCTTCCCCTGGGTGGGACTTCTGTTTGTTTGGCCACTCGGGAGCTGGGTTAGGGGTTCCAGAGGCCCGGTATGGAGCATTGCCTCCTCTGTGCCAGGGAGGAGCCAGTGTGGAGCTGAGATACCCCAGGAGTGGGGTGTGTGTGCAGAGCAGGGCATCACCTCACCAAGGCGAGGCCCAACCAGCCCCTTGCCCCACACATGTATCCTAAAATGTCTTGTGACACCAGATCTTCCCAGTCTCTCACAACATGCTTTAGTATATGATCTGTGAGGAGAAACCCATTTGGTCTGGCCACTGTAAAATATTGGATAGTGTTGCTACTGTATGAGTTGAGGGTTGGATGATTCCTTTCGTGAGAGTCATGGATTTTTGTGTGTTTGCAGCTGACAAGAGCTCTGGGTCAAGAGGTTTTACTCAGTAGCAATACTTTGACTGCCAAGTTCTTACGCAGATATCACAATGGTTTTCATTTTTTCCTACAATTATGTCCTAAAACAGAAGTGGTGTGTTGCCATCATGTTCACTTTTGCTAATCATGTGTTAAAATGGCAGTACAATAGTTTCTAGGGAGTAGAACGTGGATAGATATGAAATAAAAGCCATTGAGGCTTTTTTTCTTATATGAAATCTCATCTTTTTAATGAAAGAAGGCCTTTTCTCTGGTGCAGGTGAGCTTGGTGGGCATATGTTTAGGCTTCCCAGGCTATGCAAGGGTGATTTTGATAATGTTTCAAGGTAGGTATCAGCTGACTGGTTTTTTAAGGTCATGGTGTTGAAGTCACAGCTGCAGAAAATAAAGGGGGTTGAATTTGGGGTTCTGACTCAGTTTTATAGAGTATGTAGTAATCTTGTAGGTAGGTGTGAATTTTGATAATTTTTTTATTTTGCCCTCTTCCTGTTCCCCTTCCCAGTTTCTCTTTAAGCAGGGATAGATGAGAATGCCCTTAATTCATGAGAATGCTTTGTCAAACTGCAATTTTCAAAAGCATTTCACCCTAACGGTAGTCCTATTTTTCATCTTTAAATGTCTTAAAGCAAAGATTTTATCCTTGGATGTTGATAGGGACTGAAGAATTATGGATTGAACATGGATTGTATTCTAGGTGTGCCATTAACTCACTGGCTGACCTTATTGCTCTCTCCAGCTGCCTGGAAGGAGGCTATAGTGAGGTGGAGGTCAGTGTCCTCTCCTAAGTAACAAGTGACAGAACAAGAGGAAAGGGCCTCAAGTTGCGCCAGGGTAGTTTTAGATTGGGTATTAAGTAAACTTTCTTCACTGAAAGGGTGGTCAAGCATTGGAAGAGGCTGCCCAGAGGAGTGGTTGAGTGGTTGAAAAGATGTGTAGATGTGGCACTTAAGGACATGGTTTAGTGATGGACTTGGCAGTGTTTGGTTTATGGCTGGGACTTGATGATCTTAGAGGTATTTTCCAACTTGACTTCATTGCATTTAACTCTTTCTGTAGTACATGTTCAATGTAATTTTAATAATTAAATTAGTTTTGTATGTGAATGTGTAAAGCTTGGCTCTCACATCTTTGAACTCTCTGCAATCCAGTCTTAGATTTAGTTTATGCCCTTTTCTCTGTGTGGGGTACTTAGAGTGCCATACCTCCTGTTCCCTCAGTTTTATTTCTATCTGTGTACGCCTGTCAAATTAAAGTAGCTGTTAGATTTATTGACCTCAAGTAATACGGATTATGTGAGTGCAATATTTCTCAGTGTTCAGGCCTTGAAAATAAGTTCCAGGTTGGACCCTTCCAGTCAATGCAACATATTGATCTGTCATAGCAGATATGCTAATCTGAAAAATAATGTGATTCCCTGACAAACCTTGAGGTGAAATTGGATTGCTTATTGACAAAGGTGACATCATTAACATGCGCCTCCTGTTTTTTCTCCCTTCTAAAGAAAATTCTGTTTTTAACTGAAGAAAATACAGTTTTTAAAAACCCACTGCGTATGAGAGGTGGAGGGAGGAGAAAGAGGCATTGGAATCAGCCACTATAACTGTTTAGCCCTGTCAAATGAGGCCCTGAAGGACTCATTGTGAACAAACTAGCTTCTCAGAAGAAGTGAATGAATTTTAAGCCTCAGTTGTCTCGGTTCTTTTGCAGAATAATTTTAAATACTTTTTTTGAAGGAGTGATGGCTCATTTTGAAGCACATACCAGCATGACTTTGTTCAACAGGTCCAAGTTTTTAGAGCAGTGGGACTTTTAAAAGAGTAAAAAAATTTCTGTGGTACTGTGGTACTTCAGCTTATTGAAAGTTTGTCCCTAAACCACTTGTGGTTTAGGACCTTGTAAAAAGAGGAAATCTGCAGAAGGATGGCAGATATTTCACCTGTTCTCTATATATACATTGACTGAGCAAGAAATTTCTGAAATCTGCTAGGGCAGGGTGGGGCAAAAAGCAATTGTTTGCCCCTTGCTCTCCTTGATTCCTCTCCCGCCCCCCCCGCACCTTAGAAATGTTTGGAAAACATTACAGTGTTTTTAAAATACAATATTATGTGGCTTATATTATGTCACTATATTGTGTGACTTCCAACTGCACTTTACAGATACTACATATTGTAGACACTGGTCCTCAAAAGATCAAATTCAATTTCCAGCTCAAATTAGACGTGTTGCTATTATAGAGGTGTTTCTGTTAATTTCAGTATACCGTTGACCTGACTTCAGTGACTTTCAGGTTATGGTTTTGATTAAGTTCTTTACGAAATTTATGAGTCAAGAAGGGTTTGTTTACACCAATCTGTTAAAAATAGACAAATTAACAGTTGCATTTAACAGTGTCTATAAATCAAAGAAAGATGTAGTTAAGAGGAAAAGCACTTCCATTTCTCTGGCATAGAGTAGAAAGGTAAGACCAATCTGTGTCAATATCTTTAATTACAAAGTGACTGAATTATTGCTGCAGTTATGCTGCAGTGTAAGACCTTGAATCTAAATTAGTCTTTTAAAGAAATGATTGCTGAACAGATGTTACCTCAAACACTTTATCGCAGCTTTGTAAAATTGTAAATTCTTCATGCTGTTATTTTTGTTGGCATGAATTAACACTGTGGGTTATGATACTAAATTTTAGTGCTGTGTTATAGCACTTTGTTATATGATCTTACCTGTAAGCACCAATTTTGAGTTTAACTCATCAATGCCTAAAGAATATTACTGTGTAGAACCTGTCATGTTAAGGTAGTTTTGCTCCTGATTGCTTTTCAGACTGCTTTTCAAGCAGCAGAGACAGTGTGTGATAAAGCCATTATCTAAATGCTGAAGTAGTATATTGGAAATTAAAAGCAAGAAATGCTGTGCAGTTTGTAAATTGCATTTTCAGACTGAGGTAGCAAAATTACTGAGGGAATATTGTTACAAAGGAGATCCTAAAGTGATAGCATTTTCTGTAATCATCCAATAAACTTTTCTCTGAGTCTACAGGTTTCCTTCAGTCCTTGATTTGGTCTTCTACTTGCGTTTCTGCTGGAGAATATCCTTTGGGGTTAAAAACCAGCTAGTGTTGAATCTTTCTTTGGTGATAATATTAATGACAATGCATTCTCGCTCACTTTTGAATTTACAAAGGTGCAGAGGGGATTATGTGATTATATGAACATCCCTAGTCTTCTTTTGTCTTGTTTCAGTGTTCAGGCATAAGTTAGCAGGTTCTTCTAAAACTCATCCTGCTTAAGCTCTCCTTTTTCCCATTTTTTTTCTCATAGCTACATGCAGGCTGGAAGCTCTTTTTAATTTATCAAAGAACTTATATATGTGCATGGTGGTTTGGAGGGGGTGTTATAAGTAGGTTTGTGTCTTTGTTTTCATCTTTAAAAAATGAATATCACAAAACAAAATATCTGGACTGTGGGTTTTTAATTTTTTTTTGTATATTGAAGTACTTCAAGGTGGTGGAGGACATGCATGTTGAAACTGTTGTTTAGTTGCCTGAAATCCTGTTATGTTGCATGCCTAAAACCCCTCTCATATTGGCAGGGGTGTATGGCACTATGCTTGTCTGTTTTCTACTTTCATTTATGATCAAAAACTCATATTTTGTTGATCTTTCTGTCATACTAACAATGCCCATCCCTGCCAGGCATGATCTGAGTTTAAGTACCAAGCAATCTGTGTTTAAACTATCTGCTTTCATTCAGAAAATTAGATGAGTGACATCACTTTGTGCTTGTGCCATGGTGCAAAGACCACTTGTGGAGAATGTAGATGCTGCCCCTTTTGGTGGAGTGCCAAAACTCTTAGATGATACAGACTATACTCACTATTGTACTAGGCTAGTCTTCATTGGTTCCAGGCCACAATGATCTGTAGTGCTGGTGGAAAAAATGCTCTAGACATGGTATCAGAGTCCTGTGTGAGACGTCATTCTCCTAAATTCTGATCCTGTTTGCCTGAACTGCTTGTGCCACACCTACAGAGAATCGCATCCATAAATATGCATATGTGAGGACAGGGAAATAGATGTAATGACACAAAAGATCAGACTAGTACTGTTGATCCAATTATGTAGGATTTGTCATTGCTTTGCTTTGCTTTACTGTCTCTACTCACACTTGACTGGGGTGATTATATAGGCAATCACTCAAGTTATTGCATTCTATCTAGCAAATGAACTTCAAGTATGTACTGCTGTTTGGATGTGCAGTATAAGATCATCGTCTTGGGTACTGATACCTGAGCAACAAGATAATGTTGCCCCATCACCCTCCCTGGTTCGCCCCCTACTCCCTTCCTTCCTTTTGATGCTGAGTCAATGAGATAATGCTTGAGCTATGCAAAAAGCTGCAGCTATGTGGAAAGGAGTTACTTTGTAACAGGGTATGTGAATGAAGAGCTTTTTAGAAATCAGCAAATTTAGCAGAACAAGCTAACTGCAAAAAAGCTAACCACTGGCTGTTGGAGCAGACAAGCTTATAGAACATGTGCGGAGACAGAGGTGAAAAGTTCACACCCGTGGAAGACTTCTGAGCCTTCATCCAAAACGACCACGAGGAGGCTGATGACCACCTCTTTCAGAAACCACGTATGTGCTACAAGAGCTTATGTAATCATGTAATTAGAAAATGTGTTACAGTGTGAAGGGTAGGAAATATGATGTGCACATTAAGTAGAAAAAGTATAAAAGCTTGTACTGTGCAAAGAACAGAAGAGTGAGTTTGTGGTGGAGCTAGCCCCCTCACTCCTGGCATCGAATAAAAAATACCTGCTCTATAGGCCTTATGCTATGGAGTACAGTTTTCTTGCCTAGTTTTCAGGCATAAGTATGACAATAAGATTCTTTACTGTGAATGTATATGAAGCCAAAGAGTATTTGGCTTCCTTTAGCTGAGTGGTATGAAGGTTGCCTCACGCGTGTCTTCTTCATGTGTGACCTTTTCAAGAGACACAGTACTCTGTCTCAGGAGCAGCCATCTTATTGCTGTGCTTGTGTTGTGAAACTCAGCTCTTGTATCCTGTTGTAGCTTTCAGCTTCTGTTTAAGACTCACTATCCTGGGAGTTTTGCCACCTCATCAAGAACACTGTACCACCTGCTGCATGTGTGTGTATATCCTCTGTCTTATGACACTGGTTATTTAACAGTATGTCTGAGGGACATCATCTCCCATAAGGGGTAATTCTGTCAGATTGCTTGCTTTCTTCAAAAATGATATACCTATGCATTTCCTTTTCATTTGACTTAGCTTTAAGTGCACTGCTTCTACTCAATTGCAAAACAAAATGACCTCTTCCTCCATGTCTTACACTAAAAACTAAGGTACACTGAGGAGTGCAATTTTAAAATTTAGTTTATGAAAATATAGCTGAAGACTAAGCAATGGTGTTACTTCTGCTTTTTTAACTGTAGGTGCAACTAACAAATATTTCCTTCTGAACTGTCCTGCTTAACTCTTTAATTTCTTAGTGCTTTCCTATATCTCTGACTAGAAAACGTGATGCCAGCATGTTTATATCAATATCAAAATATCAATAATTTGTTTTTCAGTTTTGCATATCTACTTTTGACATGATAAACAGACCAGAGGAATACTTGTACATAGCTCCTATGCTTTCAAATCAATAGTTTTGTTATTGTGGAGGAGTTTGTGGAAGGCTCAGAATAGCATAAAAATATTTTCATCCATTATGAAGCAGTATTCTGTAAAATTACTTAATGTTTTTAGCAGTGACTGAATATTATAGAGATATTACTTAAGTAATATTTATTTACTTGTGGGCCTGTATTTAAGGCAACCTGTTCACTTGAGCAGAATGTGTCTTTTGTGAGCTGATATATCTGGGTCTGAAAATAGAATTATGTCCCTGTGGTAATAAAGCACTCCAGTCTCTACCTGGTATTTACCTGACTCCTGGTCTAGTTATTTTTACCCTTACTAGAAATATGTTTGTTTCCTTTGGCCTATCAAGAATAAAAATATGCTCTTGTTCTTGAGCTACAGCACTCCTCTATATGCAATGCCATTGAAAGATCCAGTGTGGTAAGTTTCTTTAATGTGGTGGTTGTTGTTAAGACCACATGTAATGTTACACATCTCTATCCTTGAATGCTGTAGAAGACCAGTAAAGCTGTCAACTGATTTTACTTTTTACAGCCTTCTCAGAAAAGAAGGACTTGGTGAGGGAGAGGGGAAAAAGAGAACCCCAGTTCTGTTTTAACCAGCTCCTCTGAGTGAGAAGCAATATAACATAAAGTTTACTAAATAAGTTTTTAGAGATGTCTTACAGCAAGTCATTCACGTTTTGAGTGCTGAAAGAGCTGAACATTAGGTTGTAGTTTGCATGGAATTTCTTCTCCTTTATGAAGTCTCTAAATATGTTACCAATGTTGATATTTGATGCTGGTTAACTAGACTCCTACTTAAGAACCTGCTTTTAGCATTTGCCTTCAAACTAGACTCCACAACTTTTCATGAAATAACTGCTGGTATTTTAAGACTTCCGTACTCTAGGTATCCAATAAGACAAAGACTTTGAGAGAAGGCTCATATCTGTATGTTGAGTTTGTTATAGCATTTGGGTGTCCTTAATGTGGTAGTCTTTTTTTCAGTAATTAGTCAGATGACTTGGGTCAGTGAGGTGTTCTGATATACAAATGGGAAGCTTTTCACTTGTTATCATAGTAAATTGCACTGCTGAATTTCACAACTTAAATGAAAAATAAAATACTGGCTTGAACTATCCCGCTAACTTCTGTCTTTTTCAAAGAACAAAACCTGAGTCTGAAATTGCCTGGTTACCTGAATGATGATGGTGTCTTGAATGGAGCAGTTGCAAGACATCCAGCCTCTGTTCTTAAGTGGAAATGAACCTGATGTTGTTGCTTTCCCGCATTTTTTTAGTGGAGTGTACATGAGTTTGACATGAATCTTGAATTTCCACTCAAAGGATAGAATGCAGGTGGTTTTCATTCTAAGCAGATTATGTAATCTCTTGCCATGTTAAAGGAGCTCCATGATGGTATTTGTGCATTGCTTAAGGCTTAGTGATTTAAGTCATCTGTTTGAAAAAGGAATAAATTTTCATGTTCTTCTCTATCTAGTTGCAGTGTCAGACCATATGTTAGTGTTTTCTCTTGTAGCTTTGCTCACTTAAGGATAGAAGTATTATACCAAACCTTGCTAAATGCAAAGTCATGAGCTTTTGCAAATGACACCAGTTTACACTTTTACTTTTGCAGATAATTAGCAGTATGGGAAAAGCAAGTAATAAACCCCAGTTCTATAGCAGTGTGTGAGGCAAAAGTCTGATCTACCCCTGTGGCAGGAGAACACCAGTGAAAAGACTGGTATACAGATTTTCAGTGTTCTGGCTGGAGTGGAATAGTTGTTTTCATTTATTACAAATCCTCACCTATTAGAACATGGAATGGAATTATCATGAAGGTTCAGTAGTGACCTAGCACCTTTTTTAACTGTTTTTTTTTTTTTTTAGTAAAACGTAGTGTGTTACTGAATACTGTTTCCTTGCACCTCATTTGTCTTTTATTTTTAACTTCATAACCATTCATCAGACACTTCTTCCTCAGTTTCTTGACACTATTCAGACTAGAGCTATTGTGTGATAATGTTTGACTTATTGTCAAACATTGTTGACACATATTGTTCTTTAATTCTGAGGGATGAACCAGAGAAGATGTCAGAAGTAATGGTCCCAATCATAGAACCATTAAAGTTGGAAGCCTCTGAGGTCATCATCATTAACCTAGCACCACCACTTTCACTGCCACACTCAAGTGATATGTCTCTGCATGACTTTTGAACACTTCCAGGGATGTTGATTCTACACTTCCCTGGGCAACCTGCTCCAATGCTTGGCTACCCTTTCAGTGAATAAATTTTTCTTAATATCCAAGCTAACCTCCAGTGTTTCAATTTGAGGCCGTTTCCTCTTGCTCTATTGCTTGTTAACTGAGAGAAGAGACTGACTCTCCCCTTGCTATAATCTCCTTTATAGAGGTTGTAGAGAGTGATAGACAATTATTGTTGACTTGGTGAAGAGTTTCCAAATCTGGTTAATTAGGATATAGTTGTTGACAGTTGCTGTAGCTGTTGCCAAGCTGTGCACAGTAGGCAGAGAGGGGAGTCTAAGAGAAGGGTAAGAGTCCACCTCAATAAGTATGTGACTTCACATTCTTGACATTTTCCTGCTTAATCTGTTCTCAACCTCCTCATAAAAATGATACATGGGAACCCTGCAATACTGACTCATCAGTCGCCAATGTGCTGTGCTGCTCTTTGGTTTTGTGTAAGAGCTGTACATCCTAGCACTTGCTGTGTTTGTAAATATGCAGTGGAGAGCAAATGTTGGTTCAGAAACTGCTGTTTTGAGTGATCTATAGATTTTTTTGAATGCTACTATTATTAAATGCTTAGTTCAGTTTCTGCTCGCAAGTTCACGTTCTGCTTGCATTACTCAGAGGCATTACTTGAGACTATTCAACTGTGAGTAATTTGAGTGTTGTAGCTTGATGGATAGTTTTGAACTCTTGAGGAGCTCTGTGTTCTTCTATTGAGTTTGAAATCTCTGGTTGATTTGTTGTTGGTGTCCCCACAGCCATCTTAAGAAGAAGCCTCTTGTAGCTGAATTTTGCACAGGTCATCTGTATATGTAGCTATAAAGCATAACTTAGTTATGAAATATAATAAAACACAACTTGTTTCAAGCTGTGCTTGTTTCACAGTATTTTGATGTTCTGTTGGAGGATCAAATGGAAGACTTTTCAAATCTGTATAACTTGCTGTGCATTGTAAACCAGCAAGGTACAGCTTGCCAAGAAACTTGGTTCATTTCAGGTGTCAGGATTCAACACTGTTTAATTTGCATGTGATTTTAAATACAAATAACTGAGCTTTTTTTTTTTTTACTGAACAATTTTGACATGACTGCTTTCCTGTTTGATTTACAGCACTTAAATATCAAGACACTGACAGATGATGTGGTAAGACAACTTAAGTTTTGCTTTGGCTGGGCTAAGCAAATAACCTTACTGCTAATGCAATAAAAATAACCTTACTAATACAAGAAAATATCTTAACTTTGAGGATAATTTAGTTAATTGGCAAAGTCTCACTGAACTGGTAATTAGCTGTAACATAATCAGTACAAGTAGCAAAAATGTATGGATGGCTTTGAAGTATGCTCTAATCACAGCTAAATGAGCCTGACACAGGTAATTGTGCCAATCTACATGCACTATAGTTAAGATATCTGTGATTGCATGTTTAATATCAAAGTTACTTAGGCTGCATGGCTAGCTTAAAATAACATGTTTAACAAAGTAAGATTTGCTTGTGAAACTCATTAATGCTTGTTCAAACCACCTTAAGTATATTCAGTGTCATGTTTAACAGTGTTTATCAAATTTGATCAGAGATGAGGTTCTGTATCTAACCAGATTTTTTTCTTGCTTTTGGAGTTACTTATTTCACTGCCTCTACTATTGTTTTGTGGGTAATAATATTTTTTCTTAAAATACGTAATTTTACAAAGTCTTTGAATTTATCTAGGAAGTAGTGTTTTGTCATCACCTAAAGATCAGCTGTTATGACTTCAGTGCTATACAGAGTTCTTGCTGAAGTACTTCTGTGTGTAACTGGGAGCTGAAGTGCAGAGAGATTTATGTCTATCAGTACTAGTTTGACTTAAATAATTGTTTCTATTTCTTTAGCAGAATTTCATTGGATGGAAATTGTTATTAAGAAATTTGAGTCTGACTGGCTGATAATACAAGTTTGATTGCATAAACTTGTGTTTATCTTGGAAAGCTAAGGAAATGCTATCAGCTTTCTGAAAGCAAAAGTATTTTCTGGTAACTAGAAAACAAGTTTTGATAGTGCCATGTAAGGGTTGTAGTTGGGATACACGAGATCTTGCTGTTTGTTTTTGTGAGGTACCTTTTTTTTGTTTTTAAAGAGGCTAGACTGCTGCCTTTTGCACTTGTACTTTACAGAGCTTATTGGACTTGTCCAATCTGTAATTGTAGCCCCATAAAATCGGCAGGTTTTATTGTGGATTTTTTGAATAAGGACAAAAAGTCTGTCAGCTCTGTAGTAAACAGACATTTCCCCAACTCCCTAAATTTCTCAGAGCATGAAAAAGACCCCTTCACAGAGTAATGAAACTTCATTTGCAGGGTATTACCAAATTGTTCATATGAATATATATTTTTAAAAAGTAGGCTGTAGCTATTTAGTAAAAGGCTAACAGTGAAATAAATTACAACACCACAACATTTGAGAACTTTTAGATACATGTAAAGGGAGATACTCTGTTTGCTTGCAACATCATCTTGGAATGAGGGTGTGCTTTTAAATGGACACCTTTTATTCCTCTATTTCAGTTTTCTGTTGGTTTACTCTTTCTGTGTGTGATTCTGGGACAAGAACAAAATTTGTAGTAAGAGAAGGTAAAGAAATTGAAGGTTTAAGATGACTTGATTTTGTAGCTTTCAATGAAATAATGTATTTCCTTTCTTCTCATGGGCAGCCACTTGCATGTTAACTGCTGCATTATGCTTTATGAAATATTTATATTTCCCATTTCTTACAAATACAGTTGTATGTTGGTGACCAGGAACTTCTTTTGTTTGTAGATTCAGGTATGTTAGCAGCATGCTGAGAATCTAAAATGCAGACTGCTTTTCAATATCTAAATTGGATTATTTGTGAGATGCTGATGAATTGTCTACTTTTAGCGATAAATCCTCATTAAGTTCGAAAACCTTGGTTTTTACACATGTGCTTCTTTTAGCTTGATTGTTTGCTATCTGCAGAGATGGAAATTGCACTCTTGCTCTACAGAGGAGTGGGAAGCAGGTAACTGAGATATCAAATTATCTCTCTCAGTGCTCCACATTCCAAAAATCACAGAATCATCAATACTCGAGGATACCTTCAAGCCATGTAGTTCTACTGTCAACATAGCACAACCATAATCACGCCTAAACTATATCAAGTGCCACATCCAGATGCCTCATGAACACTTTCAGAGATGGTTACTCCATCATGCTCCCAGGCAACTGATTCCAATGCCTAACCACTCTGCCAGTAATTTTTTTTTCCTGATGTCCAATGTGAGCCTCCCCGGGTGCAACTTAGGGCCATTTCCTCTCATCCTTTCACTTGAGATGGTGGAAGAGGCCACCATCTTTCAGGTAGTGGCCTCTTTCTGGTATTTGTACAGAGCAGTGGGATCCCCCTTGAGCCTCTTCAACACAAACATCCCCAGCTCCTTCAGCTGCTCCTCATGGGACTTGCTTTCTAGACGCTTCTTTTCACCAGCTGTGCCCTTCTCTGGACACACTCCAGCACCTCAATGCCTTTTTTGTAGTGAGGGGCCCAAAACTGAACACAGGATTTGAAGTGAAGCCTCACCAGAGCGTCACGAGCAGGATGGTCACTGCCCTTGTCCTGCTGGCCACACTATTTCTGATACAGGATGCCATTGGCCTTCTTGGCCACCAGGGCACATGCTGGCTCTTGTTCGCCACTGTCAACCAGCACCTCCAGGTCCTTTTCTGCTCGGCCATGTTCCAGCCATTCTGACCCCAGCCTGTAGCTCTGCAAGGGGTTTTGTGTGACCCAGATTCAGCCTGAACTTCAGGCTGCTGTCCTCAGCCCATTGATCCAGCCTGTCCAAATTCCTCTGCAGAGCCTTCCTGCCCTCCAACAGATCAGCACTTGTCACCCAGTGTGGTGTCATCGGCTCGCTAACTGAGAGAGCACTTAACCCCTTAGTCCAGATCACTGATGAAGATATTAAACAGGACTGGCCCCAATACTGAACCTTGGGGAACCCCACTTGTGACCAGCTACCAGCTTGATGTAGCACCATTAACTACCACTCTCTGGATTCAGCCATCCAAACAGTTTTTTACCCAGCAAAGAATGCACCTGTGCAAGCCATGAGCAGCCAGTTTCTCCATGACAATGCTGTGGGAAATGGTGTGAAATGCCTTAGTGAAGTCTAGGGAGGCACCATCCACAGCCTTTCTCTTGTCCACTGAGTAGGTCAAATGGTCATAGAAGGAGGTCAGGTTGGTCAAGCAGGACCTGCCTTTCCCAAACCCATGCTGGCTGGGCCTGATTGTCCTGTACATTCTGTGTACTGACACTCAGGATTATCTGTTCCAAGACTTCCCCTGGTACTAGGTTAGTTTGACAGGCCTGTGGTTCCTTGGATCATCTTTCCCATTCTTCCTTTAGGTGGGCCTTATATTTGCTAATTTCCAGTCAGCTGGAAGTTTTTCAGATAATCAGGACTGCTGGTAAATGTTTGAAAGTGGATTGGTGAGCTCTTTTACCAGCTCCCTCATTATTCCCTGGTACAGGCCCGTAGACTTGTGGATGTTCAACTTCCATAGCAGATCACTAGTCATTCCTTCTGGATTATGGGGGCTTCACTTGGCTTCCCATCCCTAACTTTCATCTCGGGGAGTTGGGTTTCCTGAGCAAAAGGAATAGTATTAAATTTTGGTATTAAAGAGTGAGGTGAAGAAGGCATTAAATACCTCAGCCTTTTTGTCATCCTACACTACCATCTGCAAGCAGCAAAGGATGGAGAGTCTCCATAGTTGTACTTTGCTGGCAATGTATTCATTGAAACTTTTGTTATCTGTTACAACAGTGACCAGGTTCCAGTGTGGCTTTGACTCTTCTACTTTTTCTTCTTACGTAACATGACAACACCCTTGTAGTCACCCCAAGTTTTCTGACCCTCCTTCCAGAAGTGATACTCCTCCCCTCTCCCCTCTTTCCTCTCCCCTCCTCTCGTTTTTATTTCTCTCCCCTGAGCCCTGAGTTTCAGCCTAAAGTTCTCTGTTTAGCCAGGGTGGTCTTTTTCTCCACTGGATTTTTTTATGGCATATGGGGACAGCCTGCTTCTGTATCTTTAAAATTTTCTTTGTTAAAGTATGTTCAGCCTTCCAGGACTTCTTTACCCTTCAGAATTGATTCCCAAAGGACTTTGTCAGTCCATGTCCTAAAAAGCCCAAAATCTGCCTGCCAGAAGCCCGGAGTAGCAGTTCTGCTGGTGCCCATCCTTACTTTATTCAGATTTGAGAACATTATCAATTTTGTGCTTCCTGTGCCCAAAATGGCCACCATGCACATTACATCATCCACTAGTCCTTCTCTGCTCACAAAGAACAGATGTATTGGGACAGCCCCCTTGGTAGGTTGGGAGAGGATTCACCTGGCATCCCAAGCAGGGACCTACCTCCAATTCTCCCTGTCTCTTAGGTCCCCTCCTGTCTGTTGGGGATAAGGATCTTCCACTTCCTGAGATGCAATTTGCTGGCATGTCTGCCTCAGCGTTGGCAGAGAGAGAGAGAAAGACTCAGAAAGGTTAGCTAAGCCTCCATATTAACAGAATTTTATTAAAAGGCATCTTATGTAGACAAAAAAGAAAAGCATACTAAAATTCCTTACAGCATCAAAGTATACTGATTTTATAGCAACTGCTTTAAAGATTAGAAAGGCTGTCTAATTTTCAGTATATAGAGAAATAAGATTCAGAGTGAAATATTGTCTACACATTTAGGATGTGATTGTGCACAGGTCTAAATTCTATAAATTTAAGATTGGTGAAATAATCTCTGAGATTGAGTTTATTAGGAATAAGAAGTCACTTTATCAAAGGGATTCTTCTGTGTATCTTGGTTTATGCAAGTCTTGCTCTTCTTAAAAGCTCTACTGCTAGCAGTGGAATTTCTCACATACTAAGAAGTTAATCTTGTAGAGCAATTTGACTGTCAAAGAAAGAATATACTTTTTTAATCTTCTGGAGCTTCAAGGAGGAAAAATATGTTAAGAGGTCTTTGACTTAGAGTCATTGGAAGTAACTTCTTTGATCTTTTGAGAAGTATTTCTGCTGGTAAGTGGGTTGCTTTAAGTTCTGAAGATACTGAAATTGTTGCAACCCAGTTCATCATGTTGGTTCCCTATCCAGTAGGAATAATAATAATTATTTCAAGTGAAGACACAGGATTTGTTCCACTTTCTATTCTACTTTTGTTCCTTCCTATATTGTTAATGTTCCCCTAAGCTTTTGTCGTCTGTCAGCATCAGGGTTTTACAGCAGACTTTCATGACTGAGCTCTTGGCTTCTGTGACTAAAATGACTGGCAAAATGTGTGGGAGACTGAGTTATTCTGTAGTGCTTGAGCAGAATTTTTTTCAGATGTGAAAATGTGTTTACTGATTAAATAAATAGCAGACAGTCAAAAATGTGAACTTGAATATAAAAGGTGGCAGTACTTTTTGTCCTAGATATCTATAAGGCAGAGAGAGAAGAATACCTGGAAAAAGAGCAAAAGCTCTAAGCAATACTCTTGGCTTTATGCTTTCACTCAGGAAAGGAATATTTTATACCTGCATATATTTCCTATCAGAACTCTGCTAAAAGACAGTGCTTAGTGATCACCATCAGTGTCTTAATGGTCCATATATACACAAATATATATTTATATATAATGTGAATGTGTGTGTCTCTTCATGAGAATGCGAGTGAAAGCAAGAAGGTTATTCAGTACTTCTAGTAACATGTTTTAGGTTAAATGATAATAATTCTGTAATGCTCTGTCTTCATAATGAGGTATCAGAAGTTGTGTCCTCAGAAAGAGAACCTTATGGGGAAGATACCTGTGTCAGGGGCTGAAGATGGGTCTAAGGCCTGACGTATTTGGTCTGAGATTGTGCACGTCAACAAGATAATGTAGAAGAAGAACTTATTGTTAGTTGGTAGGACTAACCTTCAGAAATGAAACTATGTATCAGTGGAATTCATCCTGTGAAAGGGGAGTGATAAAGCTGTTGTTGGCATGGAGGTGTGGTCATGTGCCCTTGTGATCTCATCTCATGCGCTGGCCGCATGTGAGATGATGTTGAAACTGGCCACTCCTGAGGGGAGATAAAAGGGTGAAGGAGAGAGGATGACAGGATGCACACTGTTTTCATCAGGGGATGCCCTGAAGGTGCGCTGCCCTCCTGCCCCTCCCACTCAGGAGGCGTGTTCTGTCTCCTTCTCCTGCTCCGCAGCTTCTCCAACATCCAGGGGTTGGTATGTATTTATTGCTAACATGACTAATAAAATTGACTTGCTTTGCTATTCTGACTGTGTCTTGAATTTTTTTGTGCACAGGCATTCTCCTGAACCCATAACAATATTTTCCTGCATCTTTCTTGCCTCCCCCTTTCATTCCTTCTCCTCCAGACCGATTACAGTAGCCTTTTGAGAATTTTAATGATTTTGAATAACCTTTGAATACCCTTGAAACCAACATGATCCTTTTTCTTGGAGCCAGCATGTTACTGCATATGGTTCAGGTCTTGTTTAACATCAGACTCTTAATTAAGAACACCACTCATACATTTGGCCAAAAGCTGGATAGTGTGGAGTGGAGGAGTGCGTGGGACGTATGGGCCAATGTCTAGGGCAGTGGTCTGCGTTTGCACTTTACCCCTAGCAAGTGCATAATCCAGAAAAATTAGTAAAAGTTTTGGCCTCGGAAAAGGTGTTCTGCCACCCTGGCAACCCAGGAGGACCCAAACCCCTGCAATGGTTGTGGCCTGGCGCAGGCCTGCTGAGCCGTGCCCAGCACTGCCCAGTGCCCTCAGGAGGGAAAGAAGGTCTCTGGATGTGACAGTGAGACACCAGGCCCCGCAGCTGCTCTAGTCACCGTGACAGACACTGTGGTTAGTTCAAGCCTGATGACAAACAGTGCCACTGAAGCAGAGAAACAACATGTGCTGGTGTCACTTGCCCCTGTACACAAGCAGAAGAAATGTATATGAAAGTAACCCTTCAAAATTTAGCAAAAGCAGTCAAGGAGAAAAAGGAGGGTGGAGAGGATGAAGAAGCAGGGCCGTCACAAGGGCCATTTTCAGTGCTGTTACTAAGGCCATCACTTATAGTGATAGTGAATGTGGTTTTTTACATGCATGTGCTGGATTTTATTTTTGAGGAATTTCTTAATATAGAAATAGGTGATTTGATGTGTTAATTAAGAGAGATATGAGGGAGGCAGAATGGCAGTGAAGTAACACCTTTCATTCCTGCATGCATAGCAGCTCTGTTAGTAGGTGATGTCTTGATAAGCTGTAGTGCCAAAAATTATTGTAGCAGTAATTAATCAATTGATTCCTGCATTATCAAATGTGTAAGTTCAATATATGCTATTTTCTTATGGAGAATGGTATAAGAAGTCATCACTAAGATCAAAATCAGAGCACAAAAAATTTACTTTCTAGGGACCTGATTAGAAAGTGTGATGAGCCAGAAAGTTTGTATTGTGGATCTCTGTGTAACTTTGATTTTTCAGGGCCATGGTGTGGGCATAAAATCACTTTCTTATTCCATGAGCTCTCTGTGGAATAATAGTCAGCCTATGAAATAAGCCAATAAAACCTTACCATTCATCCTTGATGGTTGCTTGATTTTGGCTCATACTGATATTTTTCTTACTGTCCTAGAGCACTGTTCCTGTATGCATCTATATGTATCCATTGATAAAATAAATACCAAAAAAATAGAAAAGATGCAAGGTCAAACCTGCTTTAAACTCTAGTGAAACTGTATCAAAGCTAAGCTTAGCTATAGCCTGTTGGTTAGCCTGATTTAAAATGCTTTGGTGTAACATGGAAGATTATTGAACTTTTTTTTTGCTGTTTCCTCCTCTATGCACTTGGATTGCCAGCAGCATCAGTGGTAGATTTCATTACACCCAAGCAATGAAATTTCTATTCTTTCTGTATAGTGCTTTCTGTGGACCATGAAATTATTTGCCTGTATGGAATACTGAGAAGTATTAACTTTTCTGAAGCACTATCAATGTATAATTCAAAAGGGAAGTATATGTAGAATATCCACACTCTACTGCTGTGCAAATCTTGTTGTGAATTCCCTTTTATTAATGTATGGGAGTCTTCCTTTTAGACTGCATTGTTTTAAATTATTTAAAGTACTTAGTTTGACACATGTTTAAATGTGTTTATAATCCTATTAACTCAATCTGTCTTAAATGTTCTGTCTGATCAAATATATTCCAAGATGTGCTTTCCTCCTCTAGGATGAGTGGTATAGGATTTGGTGAATATGGGGAATGTGAATGTTACAGTGTAATGTATGATGATGCAAAACATCCACTATATATTCAAGAGAAGCTTAAAACCTGAACATAAACTAAAAACTAAAACTTTTCAAGGAGGAATAGGCCCTTCTCCCTGAATAGGGCCTGTCTGCTTTTAGAGACTTCTGGGACTGAATGCAGTTCTGCCCGGCCAGAACTTCTGTTGTTGCTGCTGTGTGGAGCAGGAGGAGGAAGAGGAGACACTTGGGGAGCACAGGCTATAAAGAAGGGACTGAGATTTTTCAGGAGATACTGGAAAAGAAATTTAGGGCACAGCTGTCTTAAACCTAATTTGTTGTCTGTTCACTGATTCATGGGCTGAAATCCATTATTTCAGCCAAAGTGTCTTTCCTCTACACCTGTTTCAAGTCTGTATGTGAACCATCTGCAAATACAACGGCTTGTGGTTATGCACTTTATAGTGAAGATATGGGGGCATGGAGAAGCTACTGGCTAACTCATTTTTTGGAGCAGGCATGCTGCCTTTCATCAGTACTCTGTGAAAGACATTGCTTGAAAAGAAAAGTCTCATATAATAGGATTTTTTACAATTCCAATCTAGTCACTTCAGTTTGAAGTCTGGCTTCATCCCCCCATGCTTACCATAGACTTCTGATTTTAAAAGCAGGAAGGGAAATTGCTTTCCAGTCAAGATGTAAGATCATTTTTGCTACTGATGACTACTACTTCACTTCCAGTAATGTTATCCTCCCTTTTCCTTTTGTTGCATTCTTTGTCTTCCTGGGTCTTGCCTATGTAATTATTCCTGTAGAGTATGCTCTTCCTCATTGCCTGCTGGTTTGATGTGACACAGAAGGGCCCCGTCATCCATGCTGAGCTCTTTTATGTGTATGCTATATTAATTTTCTGCTTTTGCATGTTCTACAACCATCTGTGAATAGCTTACAATCTATTTCTATGTTCCAAAAACTGTTTCTTTTCAATTTTGAACTGGAAGAATTAAAGTCTTTATATTTTTCCTCTAAACCTCTCTTCATGGGTGTGTGATAGTCAATTCTTGTTCTGACTAGAGTGGAACACTTGTACCCGGTTTTTGGTACTGATTTTCTTTGCTCTCTCTGATCTTAATTCCACAGATGCTATAATAATTTTACTTGTCATTTAGTTTGGTAACTGATGTACTTGTCTCAAGATACTTATCTTACAGATATATTGAAGCCACAGAATATTTTTGCATAGCATTCCAAGACAGAAGCCTGTTGATATGGTTGAAATCTTGTCCAAAATCTCTTATGCATCAAATGTTTCCTTAACTTTCTTCTGTGTTGACAAGTGTGATGTTGCTGTGCGTATCTGTTCAAAAGGGTGTTACAAAGATGATGATGTAGCACACCTCATTATGTTGTTGTGAATAGTCTCAGTTCAGCCCAAGAAAGAACAGAGATAATTTCTCCAAGGCTGAGCCTGGGAATCTTAGAGGAAAGAATTAAAACAAATATTCTCTCTCTTTCTGTAACCGTTGTTTATAGGTGTGGTTCTCCAGAGTGTACTATTCATAGTTCACCAATAGTGTGAGATCTTTCTACTTTGAGACCAATCAAATGTCACCTTAGTAAGTCACATCATAAAAGACCTGCTGCTTTCATTAAACATTTTTACCTTCTAAAACACTTGAAGACTATGGTCTTCTTTCTGTCCCTGACTCTGCAGCGTCATTACGTGTCCGCTGCTTTTGCCTTCTCTTGGTTCTTGCCCATGTACCTTAAAACACACAAGCTCTAGCATGGAAAATGGGTAAAGTTTCACTTAGTAACTCTTGATCAGAAAGTTGGTAATTATCTAATCGGTTAAAAATCCCACAACCCAAACCACTTTTCTGAAGAAGGTTTTTGGCTCTTGGAAGGGTTAAAAAAGCCAGAGTGATTGATGTGTGCTGGGGATTAGTCATAAGGATCATTCATGAAATCATAAACGTACTCTGCGTAGCTTTAATAGAGGGGTCAGTGGTTTCTCCAAAATGAGTTTCTAAATAATTGGAACAAAGGCACTAAATTTTGTATTACATGATGCAAAAAGAAATAGAAATAGAAAGAAAATAAATAGAAACCTTGTCTTAGTTACGCTAATTTGTCTTTTAATAAAAAGTAGTTTCTTTGCATGTCTATATATTCTGTAGCTATGTTAGGAGTACAGCTGTTTCTGGGTAACTAAAAACATTTTAAAACTATGCTTTTGGTAAATAAGTCTGCTTTCTCATATTCTACATGTAACGCTTGGAAAGAATTTTTCATAAATTGGTTTTGTAGGTATCTGTTCCTCCAAACTTTCTGTAAAATTCTGATGTTCTGCATGATTTCTTTCTAATGTAATGGGATTCTGGTCGGTTAACTCCAGTGCTAGGCAACTGACCATCATATGTATCTTTAGGAAAAGCCTTTAGAATAAGGCAGTTAAATAACAGGTAAGCTACCGCAGAAAAATAAGGATGTTCAACTTTCAAGAACATCCATGTTAATTAGGGTTACACAGAATGGAAGCAGTATGTGATATGTTGCACCTTTTGTATTTTCAGTTGGATAGATTTGCCAGTATAAGAATTCCAAGAAGTAAAAAAGAAAGACCTCATCTGCCACATATGAAGCAGTCACATTCCACAGATTGGTCATCCACCCCCATGGACCCAGAGGATTTTGCTACAAAACCACTGTCGGAAAGAGAAATCATAGCACTGTTTGAAAAAATGATGGTAAGAGTCTTACACTTCCTTTTACTTAAAGAATGACAGCATGGCTAAGTGATAGGTGGAACAGGTATTCTTCTGTGCATGTATTCTAATCTTTACCTGAATTATTAATATAATTGTTGTTGTGAGTTGTAATTGTGTATTTATTAGGGTGTTTCTCAGGAAATAAAGTATTGGAATTATTTTTGCAAATTTTTGATCCAAGTATATTTAAAACAGAAATTAGAAGTGAGATTATGCAACACGTTTTGAGGAAGAACAAGAAATGGGGGATCCTTCTTCCTTTTAAGATGATCTGAAACTTTCACAAAGCAATTTTATGCCTTCAAATGTCACAGCCACGTTTAGTTCTTAATTTATATGCCATGTCACTATTGCACAAAAAGAGAGAATTGCCTCCAAAGCAGCATTTGTCTGCAAATTTGCTTCTTTCCTTGGTTGTCATTGTTAGTACACTACAAAAGAGCAGTCACAAAGATCGTGTGGCACTGGTAGCACCTCAGTAGGCTGAGCTTTTTGTTGTGATGATGACATTTTGGGCAATTGAAAACTAAACACGGAATGGCCATGAGAAAAGAGTGACTGAAATCTGAAGAGCACAAGGGATCACTAACAAGGAGAATGATGCCTAGATTATTATTTCTTTCTCTGCCTCTCAGCAAATAACAAGTAACTCTTAAAATACAAAGGGACTACCATGGACTGGCATGTGGAGAAAATGCAATGTGCAATGAGAGAAGTACCTTTGTGGAATTTGTACTTCCTGGTACTCAGTGATGATAGTTTAGTTTTCAAGAAGATTTTGTAGAACTCTTGAGAACTATAACTGAAGGATAACATTCAGGGTTTTCATGGTTAAACTGTTGAGGGAAAGGAATAATTAACTGTTACCAACTTTGGTATTTGTACTTGTGCCAAATGGTTCATTTTTCTCTCATGTCTTGCTTCTCTTTAAAATTTCACTGTAAATGATAATTGCTCAGAAAATGGGAGAGTTCTTTTTAATAAAACTTGAAGGTGTGCATCCTTCCATACACCCCTTGCATTTGGATTGTATTTCTCTACAATCCTGCAGACATTCTATATGGGGTAGTGTGTGATGTTGTACTGTGCCATAAATAAATGGAAACTTTCAGTAAATCCTCAGGAAGCTACTACTGCATGTCTAGATAAATATAGATGCTTATATCCATGGATCCTTAAATAACTAATTCCAATTTTAAAACTACTTTGCAAAATATGTTAAAGTACTGATGACATCTGGATAATTTGAATGCTTTCCTAGTTTCACTGAATAACAAAGCACTTAAACTTGGATTAAGCTACTTTATCAGTGTTATTTTATCTATAACATGCACTACAGAAAGGATTTTTCAGATTATCCACATTTGAATGGGCTGGAATAAAGCTAGTTTAGTCACAGTAGATTACATAGCTAATTATATATTGTAGCCTCTAGTTTGCTGTTCTGATCAAATTAAGTGATTTGTTGGGGTGGATTGGTGAACAATTTGAACAATTTGTTGTAGCCAGGCTTTTAGAACTAATTTTGTATGGAAAAATAGTGAATGTGTTAGTACTGAAGGAAGAAGTTTTTAAATTCTTAGGGTTTAGTGAATGTCTTACTTTGTACTTGGGGTTTTCCTGGATGCATATAGCTTCCTTCTCTCAGTATTTTATGCAGTGGTGTCTTGAGTGGTTTTCATGGCAAAAATTATGAAAGAGCTCATAAAAACAGATGGTTAAAGATAATAATTAACTGCTATCTGCCTCTTTAATTTCTGTTAGTGCTATTAGGAAAATATCCATGTGAAATGATGTGTTCTTCTTTTCCAAAAAGGTATTGCTTACCTGTAGAATATATTTCAATTATTTAAGAAATAAAAGATGGAGATGAAGTATGTTATTAACTAAGCAATATCTGTTGTGCCCCTTGTATCGCTCTAGTCTGTATAAATTAATTGACTCAGTGATGTTTCGTTTGTTAAAAAGAAGAACAAAGAAATTACTTTTTACTGTACACACAGACAGAATATTTCCCATAAATTAACCTGCTGTTATATCTAGGCTTATGGAATACAGTTTGTGTTGACAGGTTTCTTAATTCTTGGGGGGTTTTTTGTGTTTGGAAGTTGGATACTTTTATTTAAGTTTAGAAGCTACTTTTCAGAAAACATGAAAGAGCAAGTCTGAAAGAAACTAAATAGAAGAATGAACTTTGGAATAGCTACATAATAACTTGAAAAGGGTTTTTTTTAGTTCAATTTAAGTTCAAAATTAACCCTATACCAACTGAAACCAACACAGGGGTCAAGCATTTTCTGCAATAACTTCTCAAAGCTTGGATTTATACAAAAGTTGTGTACATTGTTGTAAATGTTTCTAGGAACTCTGCTTCATTCTCTTCTACTCAGCATGAAAGCTATTGAAAGACGAGGAAACTTAAGTTTTGGTGTAGTACAAATTCTAAGAATTGTCTGTGCTGTTTGTCTTTGATTTCTGACTAGGTGAAATAGCTTTGATATCAAGATGGTTACTCACTGATTTTGTAGCATTGCTTCTGCCAAAGCTGGTGAGGATTCACCTCATGAGTCTCAGCTGAAAATAACTGAAGTAATTCTTGCTAAGCTTGAGTAATGCACATAGTAAAGCACATGGTGTATGTGCTTTATCTGTGTGTGCCAAAATTATTAATTGTTCCTGAAAACATTTTTTTTCCCTTTTATTCATTAACTTACACCATGATGAGAAGTGCCATTTCTCACTGATTATAATGATCAGAGCATTTCTAGGCTGGAGCAGTAGAACTCCCTGTGTCAGAAATGCTAGTGACATCCAGGAGTGTCACTTGTGTGGTTTTCAGTGTAGGTCTCTCTGCTCTTTTTGACCTCTGTATTTATGTTGGGGTGAATGAATTATGTGGGGTTTTGGTAACGGTTGAGTGTTTTGATTTAATTCTTAAGAATTTTGGCTTTGCTTACTGCAAAGGTGATTATTAATTTGTGAACTAGTTTCAGCGCAAACCACATTCTGCTGCCAAGATGAAGTATTTGGGAATAGAGGAAGAGAATTATGGAATAAATTAAAAATTAAAATTGAAATTAAAAATATGTAAAATACTGGTATGAGTACATTTATAAATGTTTTGGGAAGTATTAAATAATGCTCTTCTATAGTTTGGTGCATGCGTGTGTGACACTGTAGGTTTTTCCTAAGAAGAGAGTGTACTAAAAATGATTGTGATGCACTTGTTAATCCTAGCATAGTTGACTGTTTTTGGTTTTTTTCAGTCTGAGCTCAGAGGGAATATGGATAAGGATTTTTATGGTTTTGATTAACATCTTATGAAAAGTTCTTTGTATAATATCTTTAAGTAACATGAGTTCATATTTTTGTGTATTTATTTATTTAAGTCTTACATTAAAATCATTCTGTTGATGTACAGCATTTAAGACTCTTTTTTCTTTTTTTTTCCTATCTCATTCTAGGAGGATATGAATTTAAACGAAGACAAGAAAATGCCATTGAGAGAAAAGGATTTTAATACCAAAAAAGAAATGGTGATGCAATATATTAGCACTGCTTCCAAGTCTGTAAGTGAATGACTAAAAGCTTACATTGTGTCCTGTTGGTCAGAAAAAGTGATGCATGCATGTGACATTACTTTGACTAACTTCTGTTTCTCATAGTGCTCTTTAAAAATGTTTCTGTCTGTCTTACTATTTTACAAGTTACAGTGGCAGATAATCACTTGTACTTGAAATGTATCTTCTATACAGAAACCAGCGCTTCTTTTTGGTAAAGGTATGACTAAGAGTAGAGATGGAAAGATTCTGCAAAAACTTCTTGCAAAAGTTTGGTGTGAACCTTTTTCTTTTCTAGCATTGTTTAAAAAGAATTCCTCAACTGATGAACCTTTTTCATGCCTGACTTAAAATAGAGTTCATGTTTGATGCTACGTAATAGCTGATAATGAAAGTGTGGTGCACAAAATCAATTGTCCATTTTTTACCTATAAAGATAATGATCGGTTGTTCTAAAGCAGTGCAAGGGGTTGTATGTAAGGGCCAAATTAAGGATTCAGTTGGCATTAGAAAAACTGCTTAGTTTTTGCAGAGTGAGAACTGACTCCTGCACTGAATGCTCCATAGCTAATCCTATCCTCAGATATTCTGATTGTTTTAGAATTCATATGTTTGAATATTCAATTCTCACTGCTGTATGTAACTTGAGATATCAGTATAAAAAATGGCCTGGATGTAATTACAACTAAATAAAAAGAAATTAAAACATTAAATATAATAATTTGAAATATTTATCTTACTGTCTACTTCACATGATGTATATTATTAGTCTTATGCTTTAGCACTTTTAGTAAGGTAGGTATGCCTAGTGCAGCACCGAACTGCCTGGAGATTACTTTATTTGAGTTTATCAAAGCTACTGGTCTTGTCTATAGCTTAACAGGTCCTTAATATCAGAAGAGTAAGCTTGTTTTTCTTTTTTAGAGATATTGCATGGGAAATCAAGAAACTTCAGACTAGTAGATCTTACAACATTCTTGAAATTTATCTACCCAAAATAGTATGTGAGGGTTTATATATCATTGGTGCCCCAGCCTCTATATGTATTTTAACATCTCAGTTGTTTGATCTAAAAAGCAATGTGATAATAGAACATGACTGGCTGTGCAGAGTTGCTGCATTCACATCTGTTGCTGAAATCATAGCATGCTGATGATGGTGATGTTAAGGCTCTCTTTGACAAGAGAAAGGTTTTCATGTCTTTGCTTCTTGGCCACAGAGTATGTCTCATTGGTCCTTCTTTCTGAGTGCCATTCACAATTTTCCTTTTTTCTTTGGATGACGTCACACTTGTGTTTTGGTAATGGGGTTTCTTGCCCAGAGGAGTTGTATAAGGTGCTTTGTTGAAGCAGACAGGTCTGTTTCCTCCCCCAGGGCAATGATTTGTTACCACACACTTGTGTGTTTTCCTAAGGCCCCAACAGCATTTTCTCTTTTCTGTTCCCTTCCTCTGCTGCTAGCCCATGTATTCCTCTTTCTGTGATGGGAGATGACTAAATACCAATCCCTGCAGGGTAACTTGTCTTTCCTGAACTCTCTGCTGTTATGTCTTTACTGGATGTGACATTCACCTGTTGTGTACTGGGAGAAGCTGTTTCAGTGAGGCACAGATTTAGCACTTCCATCTAATTGTGCTGCAGATGATTTCAGATTAGTGCTGGAGCTATTGGGATGGGAAATTCCTTCCCTTGCCATTCCTCAAGTTAGTTGGACTGAGTGCCTTCTGAGTCTAGAGAGAATAGTGCACTGCACCCCAAGAATACTTGGCGAACTTCTGTTGTACCTTGACTTGAAAGTGTCATGCTTTTTTGGAACAGTTGAAATGCCACGTAGCTCCTGACTATTGTGTGCAGCTAATCCCATCTCGGGCCTCTCCTATAAGTGATACTGCAGTAACTTCTTTTGGTACTTCGTACTTCTTTTCGTGCTTCTTGAACTTCAAGGAGATGTGTACTAAGATATTTTGCCTTGGAAAAGATATCCTCATTCACAAATGTTATGGAGAGTACTGAGCATATTTCATTTAAAGCAATTATCATTTTAAGAACTATTAAAATGAAGAACAGAGACTGCACCTCTAATGAATCAATGAAAATGAAACAGCCTCTGGTGGTCAAAGTGGGCTCTACTTTAATCAAAGCTTTATCATTGACCACAGTGTCAGGGTTTCTCTTTCTCAGAAGTGCACAACTCCTTTCCAATAACCACAAACCACCTCTTTGTACAGTAATGCTTACAGAAAACAAAAGTTTTTAAAATAAAATTCCATGTTATGGGGTTAATACTCAAGGGGAAATAAAAATAGCATTGCTATCATGTTACTCAACCATAGGTTTTGCTGTTTTATATGTTCAAAACACACAAACTGGATTTTTAAAGTGAATTTTCTTCTCAGCATTTTGTTTTTGTTGTTCACTTTGTGCCCTTGTGATGTTTTAACTAGATTAATTAATGCTGACTTCATGCTGCATCTGCTCACAGACCAGTTGTTCTTCAGTTGAGCAATTAAGTTTCTAGAGGCACTGATGCCTCAAGATATTTCCTGTTTCTCAGTAAATTTGAACATTTTGAACTTAAGCAGCTTTTCTCATGCTGAAATACAGCTAATATAATCTGTTTCACAATTGATACGAAATGCAGCTCTCATTTATTTAAGCACCGGCAGATGTATCATATTCTTATTATGTTGCAGAACTTTGGCATAACTGTGAATAAGTGGTACTTAGCACTGTGCTAGTTTGTTGTACAGACATTCACAGTTTACTGGTTCTTTTGCATAGGGTAATATTGCAGTGGGGAACTGAGTCTGAAATGGGATGACTGGTTACTCTCTGGATGTTGATGTGAGTCTCCACTGCACATGGCACTGTTTTCAGATGGGTCACATGAGGCTTTCTGAAATGTCATTCTAGTGAATTCTAGTTTGACTGGGCTCCTGTCCCATGTGACCTTTGCACTGCACACACTTGCTATTGATTATATTAAATTCCTTCCAAAATATCTTCTAACCATCTTAACTGTATGTCCTGTCCATATGACTGTCCAATATGACTGTGCATCAAAAGAAAGAATTTTACTGACAACTTATAAGTATTTTGGTTACATCAGTTTTGTCAATTTTACAGCAGGAACTGCTGGGAGAAGTCACTGGAAATGACAGATTCTCCACACAGGATATTAATCTTTATGCTTAGGCATACAAGTAGTGCTTATCAAGTAGTGTATGCACATCAGGAGCTGCCAGTAGAACTTCTGAGACTTCTTGAAATTTCTAGCTCTCTTGTAACATTTAAGTTAAATATTTTGTCATGAAGGCTGCTGCGAGTTTGTGTGGTCATTTTGTCTATAGTCAGTCTGTTATCTTATTTATGCAGAGTCCAGCTGGAAAGATCCATGAAAGAAAACTGAAAATACTGAGTTTCATTTTGTTTGTGGGGACATTTATTGTTCCTGATTTTTAAAAATTTTCTCTGGTTTTCCTAGATCTGTCTTCCAGATTCTCACCTCAACCCTCATCCTTTGCTGTACATTTCATCTACTTTTTTTTGTGGAGCATAGTTATTGGAAGTTACTCTCATACTTAAGCTAGTAGGGATCCATCAATTCAGAAGCATGTTTGGAATGACATTCCATGTATTACACATGATGTTTCAAAATACAACATGAGATGCTATATTTTTGGGATGATTCCTGGCAGCAGGAGTTTTTTTTTGGTTTTGTTTTTTTTTTTTTTTTTTTTTTTTTGGTGTCTGGAGCATCTGTTATCAAGTCTGAGGAAATATAGTTGAGGTGGAGACTATTATAGCCCCCAATGTTCTGTTGTCACAGAGTCGTGGAATAGAATTAGAGTGGAAGAGAAAATAGAGGGAGGAGGGAGGAAGTTTGTGTTTGTCTTATGTTTAACTAATTTCTTGTATTTCAATTTGTTCTTCTTGTCCTTTCAGTGATAGGGTTCCCCTGAGCCTTCTCTTCTTGGGGATAAACAATCTCCGTTCTACCAGCCTCTCCATGTACTACAGATTCTCTTGTAATTGTGTCCACTGCCCTTTCTGGACTCTTTCCAATATGTCCATGTCTCTGATGCTGGGGAGTCAGGGGCTGGACAGAATTCTCCAGATGTTTCACCACTACTGAGCTGAAGGGAAGGGTCATCTCTCTCAACCAGCTGGTGATGCACTTACTGTGGTCAACTTGTCATCCATCACAACCCCTATTTTCCTACAAGCCTACATTCCAGCTGGTAGCCTCAGCACATGTTGGTGCATAGGATTATTCCTCCTCAGGTTCAAGATTTACAGTTTTCTGTTGTGGAACTTCCTGAAATTCCTCTGCCCATTTTTCCTGTCTGTTGATGTCCCTCAGGATGGCAGCTCAGCTGCCTGGTCTGTCAATCATGCTTCCTAGCTTTTAACTTCATTTCTTTGCTAGAAACTATTTAATCATATTCTGCCTCATGGAAGAAAACATTACTTCTCAGTATTTCCTGAGGATCTAACAAAGGCAGAAAACATCATCTGTATGAAACTAATATAATATACTAATATAATGAGAGCTAAAATAATATAATGATACTACCTCACCATTTACAGTGAATAATTTCAAGTTATTATTTCAATTTCAAGTCTAATTCTCTTCAATTACTGACTTAAGCTACTAGTTGATCAAGAATTATTTAGTAAATTTCTTTGTGCAACATGACAGTTGTGCTTCTATTTTCAAAAAAAGGAGTCTTGCAATGAATTAACTCAAATCTAAGTTTTATGCACAATTCTTTACCTGCTTTTTTGTATTTAGATATGTTCTGTAGATAATATATCTGTCCTTCCTGTGAACTGGGTATTAGGTGGACTAGACTTCTTGTTTTTTGATGTCTACAAGAATGTCTACTTCTGCAAGAGCAGAAGTTACTGCAGTAACATGCTGAGTGTTCTGGTATGCTGCTTTTTCGCTCTGTATGCATATGTGAGTGCAGTCACCCTTCTGGACATGGGCCCTCTTCAGAGAACCTCATAATTGGTTTTTTCTTCTGTTGAATACGGAATGTTAAGATTTTTGCAATGCATAAACAGAATCCATTCAATATAAAATTTTATTTCACTGAGCATGTGTGATAAATTTTACATTTCCAGCCTGTTGTTTTTGTCTGTTGATAATAAATTTATTCATAAAATGGCCAAATTTAGTCAGCATTTGGCAAATAGTAGATAAGTTATGGGTTTGCAGGTCTACATTATATGTTTTTCAAGGAATATTAATGAAGCTTAGCCATTAATAATCTATTTAAGTTCTGTGTGCACCAAATAAAGAACATGTCTATTTTCTGTGTTTCAGGGAAGTCTCAAGAACAGTAGGAAGATTTCTCCCCAAGAATTTATTCAGGATTTAAAATCTGGGTCAACGGATGAAAGACTAGTCACTTGCTTAGAATCTCTCCGTGTGTCCTTGACTAGTAATCCTGTCAGGTAACATCATTAGCACATGTTGAAGAGATTAATAATATTCTTATTTCTTAATGGATTAAAATTAATGGATATGTAGATGTACATGTCTCAAGGTTTTCCAGTTAATGAGTATGTATGCATTAGTGAGTGATTTTAACTTCTTTCTGTTTCATTGATTATGTATCCTCTGTAGGTCTGTTATTTTTAATAGACTTGGCTGATCTATACAAGATAATACTAAGAGAAGGTAAACTAAATGTGGTGCAGAAGCAGTTCCTTTTGTTTTCTAGTGCTAAGTAGTCAATTGCTTCTCATTTTAATTTTTGAAATATTTTCTAGATTTTGATCTTCTAACTTATTTTTGTCAGGGTAATCAATAATGAGAGTTAGGCACCTTGGTGTAAGTTTGCTCACCAGAATACATATGTATTTCTAAATCTGTGCTGCTGCTTCTGTCCAGTGTACTTAAGGCTTCCTTCCTTCCTTCCTTCCTTCCTTCCTTCCTTCCTTCCTTCCTTCCTTCCTTCCTTCCTGCCTTCCTGCCTTCCTGCCTTCCTGCCTTCCTGCCTTCCTGCCTTCCTTCCTGCCTTCCTTCCTGCCTGCCTTCCTTCCTGCCTGCCTTCCTTCCTGCCTGCCTTCCTTCCTGCCTGCCTTCCTTCCTGCCTTCCTCCCTCCCTCCCTCCGGTATTTTTTTCTGTACTTGTAGCCTTTATCTATACAGAAGAAAGCACAGCCTTTGTTTACCTGTGCTTTATCGAAGGAAGGCTAACTCTTCAGTAATCACTGATAAGTCTTAATTTTGATTTGTTCCATGCAGTTGATTTCTGAATGCTGACTTTATTTCATTAAATTGTATTTTTTCCTATTCTGTTCTGTTTACATCCTTTTGTTTAAGGTTACCATTTAAGACAATGGTTATACACATGATTTGGGGAAACTGTTTAGGGTGTAGTTTAAAATAATGCAAATGAAATATTAGGACATGATTAGAAAAGGATTGCACAACTTTCTTTTCTCTGTGTCTGGCTTGGCAGAGTTGCTGATATGGGTCTTCTCTATGGGTATTTGCCTCTTTCCTTCTATTATTTTGTTTCTGAATTGGGTTGTCTTATTTAGAAAATATAATGGTTTATGTGGAAGGAAACATGCTTTACAGTAGCCTGAGTTATTCTGACAAAGGGTTTTCAATTAGTCTTTTTTGTAAATTGTATTTTTAGTTCACAGAGAAAATCTAAATCAAGTGTTACTGAGTTGTTTGATCTCTGGCACTTAGAAACAGGTATTGATATCCATGGTTTACTGCAAAAAGCTGTGTTTATTTCCCATCACTATAAAAAGTAAGCTTCTAAAAGGACAATCTTGGTCACTAATCTTCAGGTAAATAATTTAGGTGTTTTAACCTCACAGGTGCCAGCACAGTTCATTAAAAGTGGTTCAAGTGATCTAGCTGTACATATTATTACAGATAATTAGTTACCTTCAACTCTTTCTTCCCCTTTTGTGTAATAGTTGCAACAGGTTGAATTTCATTAAAAGGACATTTTTAATAAATACGTTGAAAATAGAGGCACTGGTAACTTAGTATTTTTTCAGAATGACAAAAAGCTGAGTGTTTTCTTCGGTTGTGTAAGTAGTTTTTGTTCTCCTGTGGAAGCAGAGGTAAAGGCAGTAAGAATGCGTCAGTACTTTAGTTGATCATTCCCAGCTGTTGGATGTGCAGCAAAGTGGCTGCTCATAATTCTGCTAATACAAAATGTTCAAATAAATGAATCTTGTAGTATTATCTTTAGGACAGGTATGGCCAGATATGCCAAAAATAGTTGCCAGTTATTTGCCTAACCTGTTTCATATTAAACGCCCATCCAAGAAAGAGAGAATCTATTTTCATAATGTATTTACTTCTAGAAGGGAAAAAAAAATATGGTTTTCTCTTCCTGTAATTGTTAGTCCTGCTGTCAGTGTGGCGTTACTTGTATTTCATATCATGGTATTTTGAGCAGTACTAAACAGGACCATGAGCCGTTTGCCTCATGGAGAAACAACTGGCCAAGGGTTTAACCTGATCAAAAGATGCACTTGGTAGTAGCTGAAATTTTAAATTTTTGTTGTATTCTCTTGGAAATATTTTGGGTTTAATACCATCCAGTTATGCGTGCTTTTATTTATGGTGACAGTTTTCTTTCACTGTGATTAGTCTTCAAAATGTCAATTTTTTAAAATGTCTTTTTTCTTTCTCCTAGCTGGGTTGAAAACTTTGGCCAAGAAGGTCTGGGACTGCTGTTGGATGTTTTGGAAAGATTGGTTGAGACAAAAAAGTAAGGATTTAGTATAAAATTTGCTTTTCTAAATATAAATAGAATATAAATAGAATATATATATAACCGAATCTCTAATTTTATATATAAATATCTTAATATAAAGTTAGCTTTTCTTAATATTTAAAGAGCATTTATTTACACTTAATTTTTGATTTATTCAGTCAGGACAGACTTGTGAAAAGAAGTCAGCATAAAGTTATACAGTGTTTGAGAGCCTTCATGAATAATAAGGTATGGGATTTTATTTATTCTAGAAACAAAATTACTACAGTTCAATTAGATAAGGTACCTGATAAGTCTGTGCAATTTGGTGGAGTGGTGGGTTGGTCAGTTGTAGTTTGAAGTTCTTTCTGTCCGCTGGAAGTCTGCCACTTTCTCTCTGCAGAAATATTCCAAGACAATGTAAAATTTTGATGCTGTTATATGCCCTTCTTTCAGAATAAGTGACCTATTTGGGACTTTTCTCATGTTTAATTTTTTTCATTATTTCACAAACTAAAATGTCATCTGAAATATCTACTTGAGGGGAACCATTGCTGTCATTACTAGGTACTTGATGGTCATTTGGATTCTCTCCCTTACAAATATTCTTCTGTTGTTTAGTATGGGTTGGAAAGAATTTTGGGAGAAGAGAGGAGCCTTTTGTTGCTGACCAAAGCAATTGATCCCAAGCAAACTAACATGATGACGGATATAGTTAAACTCTTATCTGCAATGTGCATTGTTGGAGAGGAAAACATGTAAGTACTGTATTTAAGCAAGAAATACTAAGGTAATTTTACAATATCCCAAATTATAGTTATATCTGAATGAAATGATAAAATTTTCAATTTAAATTTGAAAGTAATATCTGTATTATATTGTCAGTTTTCAGAATACCTTTGTGATTTTTTTATCGTGGTCATATCAGTGAGGCTTTTTTTCACATCTGGATATATTGGTTAGATGGAAATAGTTCTGCAGCAATTCTTTTACTTAATACTTATTAGCATAATTTTCTTAACCCTTGTATTCCAGTAAGTCATTCTTTGGTTACAAAAATCTCTAAAGGCAACAAGTATTGCTTAAACCGCCCAAATTTGTTTACAGGAAATTGAGGCAGGTGAATAATTTGGCAACATGGCTTTTAAGATAGCAAATAAACAAGTTTAAATATCTCTCCTGAGTGAAATGATTCTCTTTTTCTTACAGCCTTGAAAAAATTTTGGAAGCTGTAACAGCAGCAGCAGAGGAGAGGAATGTTGATAGATTCTCTCCTATTGTAGAAGGTCTTCAGGATAACTCAGTTCAGCTGCAAGTAAGTGCTTTTTTTTTTATATAACCGCTGCAACAAGTGAAAATAAAACGATATGTTTTTCTGGACTAAACAATTCATTACAATAAAAAGGAGTAGGGATGTTTCAAACTGGGGTCAAATTTTGGGGTATTGTTTATAATTTTGTCTTTCAAGGTGTGGCATGGGAAGATTCAGCCTGGAAACATGGGGGTGTTGCAGGTCAATTTATTGATTTCTATTCACTGAGCTCTTACCTTTGCAAGTTAAAAGACAGTATATATTTAAAATAAAGGATAAATCATATGTTTGGATGCAAAAAGATCATATCACTTCTGGAAATATTTGTTGAAATTGAATATTAATATTAGTAAAAATCAAGTTTTTAGGCAACTGCATTCTATAATTAATGTTTTAAATCATTGGGAGGTCTGTCCCTCATGCTCACTTTATGATATCATAAAATTGCACTCATAGCGTCTGAGGAAAGAAAACTTTCACCTTATTTTCCAGTTGCTTCAGTTGGATGTAAAGTTTGTGCCTGCAGGAAGGCACAAAGTATTACACTTTGAATAATCATTGATATTCATGTAATCAGGTTGAACTGAGAGCTGTTCATAATTTAAAATCTTTAAAATCTTCTACTATCTTGCTTAACATATTTATTTGCTTACATGACACATATTTCTACTTGCTTAAAACATACTTTGGCTTAAACTACAAATCTTTATTCTTGTTACGTGTCTGTTTCACTATTCTATTCTAAAGCTTCAAGCCTTCTCCAAGGTCTTAGGTCAAACACTGTATCCATCTCTATCTCTGAGCTTGTATGTTTGAGGCCTTGGTAGGTTTCTATGCTTGCATTTCTCACATCAATTCTTTGTTACTATTACAAAAATAGTAAAAGATTAAAGTTTGAAAGAAACTTTTGCATTACTCAGCTTTTATATGAAATAGTTCATGTCTGACAATAAAAGTTGCTGTTTGTTTAATTTGTCTCACAGAAAAGATAACCATAAAGGAATGTTTGCAGGTGGAGAATTGTAGTTCAAGTTTGCCAGTACCAATGGAATTCTCTTTTGAAAAATTGTCTCTTCCTTACTGCTTCCCTCTTCTAATCATAGACTAGTTTGGGTTGGAAGGACCTTTAAAGACCATGTGCTTCCAGCCCAGCTACCATGAGGAGGCATCTTTTCACCAGAGCAGGTTGCTCAAGGCCTAGTCCAATTTCACCTTGAACACTTTCAGGGATGGGGCATCCACAGTTTCCCTGAGCTATCCATGACTTTTATGAAATTTCAAAAAAATTCTGAGATATTAAAAAAAAATGTTTTGATTAAAAATATTAATTATTAATTCGTCATTATTTGAATCATTGATTCAATACTTTAGATTACAAAAATTCTTTTTTCAATTCCAGGATGTTGTATCTAAGTTAAGAGAATTCAAGAGTTGGTGTAGAGCATATAAGGATTTGAGGACTACCAAGCTGAAATTAGGAGGATCTTGTTTTGAGTGTAATGCTGAATTTTCAGGGCTTGTGTATATTTGCATCTGTGTAGATTTAATGAAGGAAAAAAACTACTGTAGATTTAATACACAAAAAAAGTTATCTGTAACTTCCTTTTCTTTATAGTTGAAAATGCATGTGAAACTCCCCTTACAGCAGGCCATTATTGTATTTGAGCCATCAGGCAAGTTAAGTTAATCCGTTGTACCTCTCATTTTACCCAAGATGGGTTCCCACTATTTGCAGGGATGCTCAACTCCATGAGCAAGATACACTGGTGAGATAAGCAAATCAGTGCAGTAAACTTCAGCTGAGTTACCTATCCAGTAGCAATTTAAATTTTTCTAGGACTACTCTTCAGATATTAAAAAAGTTTGTTTCTTCTAGTTATTCATTCTATCAACTGGGCTATATCTCCATCTGGTATTTTGTTATCCTCTAATATAGAAGATAGAAGCATTGTTAAAAATGAGAATTTACTCTAAATGTTACTGTTGCAATACTTCTGCTAAAATACTTACGCTCAATATATTCATTTGGCTTTGCTGAGAGTGTTAGCCTGAAGTTCCTGCAAATAGGTAATGCTTTGCCATTGCTGCATCTTTTGTAGACATGGAAACTCATTAAAAGTTCTTTTCTGTTTAGTTTTTTTTTAACTAAACTTTCATTAAAGTATGTTCCTTCTGCTAAAAGGCTTTTTGATATTTACTTTTTCAGAGTTAATAAATGGTTGCTAGATTTCTATTTTTTAAGACCAGAAAAATCAAGCCTCCTCATGTGAATCAGCTGTAAACTTTTCTAACAATGACATTGACCTGGTGGTTAATTTGACAGGGTTTTAATGAGACAGAAGTTTACAGTTGTCAGTTACTTGGCATACTTGCCTTGATTGTCTGCTTGATGTATATATGCTTGCTTTGTGGCAGTTCAATTTGACACTAACAACTGACCTTTTCAATTCTGAATTGACTTAACATTTCTGTTACTAGAAGACTGAATACATAAAAGGCCTCAGTAGGGTGATTTTTGTCTTTTTCGTGAAAGCTCTGTCTGTCTATCTTTTGCATTTGTTGAATGCAAAAGATGTTCTATCTTTCATAAAATCTGAAATTATGGAAGGCATACTTAATTGATTTTGGTTCAAGATGATTAGTAGTCTTATTCTAAAAATATAACTATAGCCAGGAGTAATATCAAGTTTCTGGTTTTATTACAGTAAATGTAGTTTAACATCTTAAGCCTAAAACACATATAGGGCAATCTGATACCTTGTGTATTTATAATGACAACTGAAAAGTCCAATGCTTTGCTTGTTCAAGTCATGGAGGCAGGAAGTACAGCTTTTCTGGCACAAACCATTTTGATGGATAAGAAAGGTATGAAAACAACAACAACAACTTGTTTGTTGTCTTCTTCTCATTTTTCTAGGAGGATCAAATGAGTGCTTATACTCTCTAATAATCAACTTTCACCACTGCTTCTCAAGCAGGTGGTTTAACTAACAGGAGAGTGTTATTCTTCCATGCAGATCTAGTTGCAGATGCCAGCTCCTTCTAATTTTCCAGTTAGGACTGAGAAGAGAACAATGGTGAAGCAAAGGTGCAATTTTTCCTTTCCTGGTTAAGTTCCTGAAAAATGAATACTGCTCATTCCTCTGGAAATGGGCAGGTTCATGCATATCCTAGGAGAAGCATTTTTTGTGAGAAAGTAAAAGATCCTAGGTATTCATCAATAGCCTTATCCTCCCAGTATTTTCAACTGTCAAGGAATACCTTTTAATCTTTGTCATTTAATAATAGGAGGATGTGAGATGGCTGTGACTTTTTGGTTTGCTGAATAACTTGATGATTCTTGGTTGCTCTGTGCTTGGGAGGTCCTTTCCATAACTGCTTATGTGGTAGGGTCAATCAGAGCAAAGCTTACCTTACCTAAATGTCAAGACTGCGCAAATTAATTTTAAATTATTGTGGTCTTGTGTGATTTAAGCATTTTGTGCTAACCCCTAGGTATTGAATTAGTTTCACTTGGAGTATGATTTTAATGTTTGTGATCTACTATCAGGTTCCTGCTATTGCCTTTATCTTTAGTCCTTCAAAAAGTTTTTAAACTTCAAAAAAAGATTTTGTGATCTAATTTACTCAAATCTAGATGTGTAAACATTGTGCCTTGCTTAGACTTGTTTTTCTTTTCTCTTGTATAACTTTTTCTCACTCTGCTTTTTGTAGGCTTATGCTTGGGACTTTCATTATTTGTATTCCTACACAAATAAATAGTTAGCTAATATTATCCAATGGATCTTTTTCTTGTTCTGAGCTGCAATTTAATTCCCGCTTGATCAAATTTGACTAGAAATACTAGAATAGCAGTACATCTTACTGATGAATTTCTTGCTTTTCATCGTTGTCTCATGGCTCTGTTTGAGTAACACGTGCATGTAGTGTGTTGCTTTGGCAAATTAAAAGAAAATAGTATTTTTTGGGGTACAATTACATCTGTAGATATCCTTTCATTGAAATTGCCTTGCTATCTCAAAGATAAAACTATAGTTTGCTCTTGATCAGGATTTTCATAGTAGTATTTTTTTAAGTCTCTGATTGACTCTTCACTAGTTTAAATCATCTGTGATAAATGCTGTTTCCTTGCTTAACAGTCCATTCATATGTTTTGCAGAAAAACATACTGTGTTTTAAACTGCTGTCATGACAATGACAAAGATTCCAAATTGTATGTAATCAAACAACATGGAGTTGAAATGTAAATGTAACCTTGTAGTACTGTACTTTGGTACTGACTCTATGGTAGGGAAGTCTACAATCATTGAAATGCCTTGCTGATGTTAACAGGAGAGCAGGTGTTGGTGGCAGCTGTCAGTGCACTGAATTACTGGTTTTGAATGGCACAACTAATTGAATCCGGAAAATGCAATTGAATGAAAGATTTTGTACTCCAGAGAGATGAATTGGAGATGGCATAACTTGTTTCAACTAAATAAGATCAAAATTAGGTGAAGTAAAAATTTTAATCTTGGCTGCTGAAGGGGAAGACAAACACTCATAAATGGACCCATACCCAAACAAATACAAAAAGCTTTAAGAAGTTCATACTCAGATAATAAGACAATATGTTCTGTAAGGTTTTATTGCAGTAAATTTAACTGGTTTGGTTGCTTGCATTTTAAATCACTTGTGATGCCCAAATTCTTCTGTTGTGACATTGTAACTTGTGCAGTTTGTGGGCCTAAAAATACACCTAGTATTCAAAGCCAAGGATTTAATTTTTAGTATAAGTGATGTCTTAGTGGTCTAATAAAATTGCTCTCAGTAGTGCTAACACTTCTCTACCCCATCCCATTCCTATACATTTCTATGCTGCATTTCATTTATTGTCATATTCTATCCACTAGTTACAGAAATGTATGTAATGGTAAACTTTATGCCAGAGACTTGTACAAGGCTAAGAAAAATGTACAGCTAGTGGGGTGATAGTGATCCTGTTATTAGACAAATCCTGTTGCAATTAAATAAGCCAAAACTGAGCTCCAGACAGGCAAGCCAAGTCTTGATGAAGCCTGAGACGTCTGCAAGCATGTGGTGTTAGCTTCATACAAAACCTGTAGCCTGTTACTAGCAAAAATAAGTGGGCTAAAAGGGCACATGTCCTGAACAAGACTGTAGAGGACTACAGACCAGTATTCAATATGAGGAGCTTTTTCTGTGTTCAAAGTGCTTGGTTGTGCAGCAGAACCTCTCATCTGTGTTGGTTGCTGTCGAGACAATTCCTGGAAGATTTTATTCAGTCTGCTTTTGAAAAGTGGACTGGGTACCTTAGCTGGTTTCAAAATTTTTGGTATTGTAATGTCGGCATTTGGATGTAAGAGAATTATATTATTTGTATTTATCTTCTGATTGTTGTAGCTTCCTTTGCTGGGGTTAGCACCCTTATTTGTTACCTAGTGTAGAGTGATGCTTTGGCAGTAACAAACATATTAGAGTAACTCTCAGGAAAAAGTAGTTGCACAGAAACACGCTTGAAGAGTAATACAGAGGTTTTGTTTGAATTTGAAGAAAATAATTGATGAGTTAACAAAGTCCTATTTTCCCCTATACTGTAGACATACATAGAGAAGCAAATTGTATAAAATGAGGGCAATAACACATTTCAGGGAGGAGAAGTATCATAAGAATTGTTCTGACAGGCACTGCAAAGATGAAAAATCCACTGTGACAGTTAAAGGCTCAAACTGTTATCTATTTAGCAGCTATATAAGAAGAGAAGAATAACCAAGGGTTGCTTCTTATTCATAACTTCAAAGAAGCCCCAAATCGGAAAGATCTTTCTCCAGGAAACATACTTTCTGTGAGGCAAAGCAGTCAATGTTGTAGTATTGTTAGCTATATTCCTATTTAACGGAGTTCTTTTAAAGCTGAGTGCTACTAATGTAATGTCAATATCTTTCTGAAAGAGAACACAGCAGAAGTATATTCCTCTTTGATACGTGAGGTTATTTACTTTTCCTCATCAGGTGATGATCTAATTGCCCTCACTGTAAAGAATATGGGGAAGGGACAGGAACAGGCTTTCATTGCCTTGCCAAGTCTGTTAAATACTTGGCTAACAAAACATACAAAGGCAGACTTACAGTGAGGCAGGGGGGAAAATGTTAGGAAACATTACTTCAACAGAATTTAATATAACACAATTTTTGAGCCATAGAAACCTTTTAAAAACAAACTTTTAAACATCAAATTCAATATTACTTATTACTAGTAGAATTTTTGATTTTGTCTACTTAGCATGCTGTTTTCTACGTTTTTCTGAATTGTTTTGATATTTTGCAAACTTGTTTAAATTTTTGAAGTCCAGACTTAGGTTGGAGCATACTTGCCTGCTCCTTGGGCCTTTCAAACACCTTTCATTGCTTCATGAAATAGCACTTTGCTTTGCAAAGCCATTTATTTACACTATTTATTTATATTTCATATTTTGTATTACTCATTTTGTTCTCAACTATACAAAATATATTTCTACTGTCAACTATACAAAATATATTTCTACTGTCAAAGAAAAAGTCAAACTTGCCAATCAGTAGTTGTCCAGATCTTCCTGAAAATGGTCTTTTAAATGTCAATATAATTTCTGCCATCTTCATTTTCTTCAGTGTGAAAAGATACATTTCAGTATAAACTGGGATGTAATAGTATGTACAGTTATTTTGTCCTCAATTTTTTTAAAGCTTTGAATGTTTGAAGACTGAATGCTCTTTTGTTACTTCACAGGTTGGCTTAATTCTCTGAGTTGTTCTACCACTTTTGAACTGTTTTGTCTCTGTTCTACTTTGTGATCTCCTTTCACACACCAGCGTGACACAATGTTGCTGTTTGTGTTGCTTTGTTTTCTTTGGGCAGTTCTTTACACCATGGTCTTTTACTGACCCTACAGATTCTGTTGTTGTCTTCCTTCTTTGTAATTTTTGAGGAATTAGATGTGTTAATCATAGATGCTTTTTGCAAATTCAAAGTTCTCTGTCTCTGTTAATACATTTTCATGTTTGATGTGTTAGTTTTGATTCCTCCTCCCCTCCACTGGTGTTGAATTATTTTGTTTAGGTGTTGTAACTTGATTATTGTCTAATACTGGAGTAAGTTACAGAAGTCTATCTTAACACTTATGCAGTTGATTTAAATAATCCTTTTGAGTCCTGTATGCAGTTTGGGGTGCCACAATAGAAGAAGGATGTAAGACTGTTAAAATGTGTCCAAAGGAGGGCAATGACGGATGGTGCAGGGCCTTGAGGGGAAGCTGTATGAGGAGTAGTTGAGGTCTCTTGGTCTGTTCAGCTGGAGGAGAGGAGACTGATGGGGGACCTCATTGCAATCTGCAACTTCCTTGTGAGGGGAAGAGGAGGGTCAGACACTGATCTCTTCTCTCTGGTGGCCTGTGACAGGATCCAAGGGAGTGGCCTGAAACTGTGTCAGGGGATAGTTAAGTTAGATGTTAGGACTGGGTATCAATTTTTCACCCAGAGGGTGATCGGGCCCTGGAGTAGCTCCCCTTGGAAGTGGTCACAGCACTAAGCATGTCTGAGTTCAAGAAGCATTTGGACAATGCTCTCAGGCACAAGCTGTGATTTTTGGAACTTCCCTGTGCAAGGCTGGGAGTTGGACTTGATGATCCTTTTGAATCCCTTCCCACTCAGGACATTCTATGATTTTATATGTTTAATTTAGTGTGATTTTCCTTATTTATGTCAATAAAATAAAAACAGTAGTTTTCTATTATTATGCAAATATAGATATTTGCATGTACTGAATTTCATAGAAGTTCTGAGGGAATAGAAATTAATTTCAGCTCTTTCTTCAAGTAAGAAGAAAGATCAAAGCTTGTTCCTTCCTTCTATTACTGTTTTGAAGTTATTGTTGATGCAAGGTATGTAGTATGGCAGAGTAATCTAAGAATAAATGCCGTTGTGGCAGCTTTTATACAGGAGAGGTATTGGATGGGTTAGTACAGTGGTTCCAGCCATGGCATCCTCCCTTGAGCATTCTTGTCCTTTCAGACATCTCCAGAAGTTGAAAAGATGGTCCCAACTCCTAATGCAGAGTTGTGGGGCCCTCAAGGTTCTCTTTTCAAGTGACTCCAAATACTGTCATTTATGGGTTTGGGTGGAGAATACCTCATGCTTAATTGGGTCATTCTAACCCTTTGTCCCTAAAAACGTGTTGTAGCTCACAGTCTGCTTGTTTTTCTCAGCAGGTTCACTGCTCTCACATTAACAGATTGTTTACATTTGTTACATCTCTGTTCTCATAACTAAGCTGTTCTCTTCTAGAGTGTTATCTAGTAAGTTCATCTACATAGACTAACACTGCAGTCAGACAGGCCTAAATTATGCTAATTGCCATTTACCTCCATAACAGTTCAGCTGAAATAATATATTCTTTGCAGTAGGATAAAAGGTGAGGTAATGGTTGTGGTCTGTGCTGTTATGTAATCTTAGCATGTTCCTTCTGGAAACCTAATGGGTGCTATTGTTTCTCACAGTCTGTATCAAAGTAGCTTGTACATCCTTGTACATAGTTGTTCTTATGACCATATGTAAATTCAGTACTTGGAATGATGCATACTTTGAAGATGACTGATATTGCATCTTTCCAGTATCACCTTTTGTTTATGGCATAATGCATCATCATTTTTTAGACTATAAATTGCTTTACAGCCAAGTACTAGAACTGGATTGCTTTAATTGTTGACATAGTATGTAAGGTCCAAATAGAATCCTAATGGTCTGGTGCTTTTAAAAAGCCCTTAAAATGCTGGAATTATTGTATAACATATTTTTTGTAAATTGAAGCAAAACATGCAAACATTAAAGAGGGTAAAAAAAGGAAATAATATCTCTTTTCATCTGTATTAGAGATGAAGAGTAAGTTGCCATTGTTCTAAAGGCTTATGAATCCAGACAGTGAATTCCTGCTGCTTCTGGCTATGGGTTTTCAGGCTGAGTCTCTTGATTTTTCAGAACAGGGTCTGCTTAGTAGTTGTCCTGATTCTTTCTTTTGAGCTGAAGGAGCGATTCCCATGAAGTATTCTATAATACTCAGTATGTTTAAAGAATGACTGTTTCAAAAACAAGTGGAAAAAAACAAACCCATTCTGTTCTTCAGGCTGAGTTTAATTTATTAAGAATTTAAAAAAAAAATATATGTTTCACTGTACACAGACTGTATTCTGTCACTAACTTATATGTATGTATAGCTAAATGTATATTTGCAGTGATTTTTATGTGTCCATTATTATGCTTTATCTGTTAAAGTTCATTGGTAAAGGAACTTGATATTTGTATAAAATTACAAAATTCAATGGGGTGATCAAATATTTAATTTTTATGGAAATTTGTGAACTAGAGTTTGATATTTATAGCTCGTGTGGCTGATCAGGAATTTAAGTAGCTTAGTTATAAGATTACAGTAGTTTCATAATTAGAAATGATGTAATGCCTAATTATTAGTTTGTTGTATCTTTTTGCTTGTGATGCATATTGAAATCTTAGAAATAAGATAGTTTATTATTTACTCTGTTACAGGTAGCTTGTATGCAGCTCATCAATGCTCTCGTTACATCTCCTGATGACTTGGATTTTAGGCTTCACATCAGAAATGAATTTATGCGCAGTGGATTGAAAGAGATATTGCCAGTAAGCATCTCGTCTTCCCTCTTTGCATTGCTGTTTAAATTTTTTAATTATTTGAGCCTGAGAGTGGGAATGGAGAACAAGTTCTAATAACTTATTCTCAAAGGCATTTTATTAAGTTTGGGAAAGAGCAGTCAGGTACAAGAATCAGCCTTAAAATAAAAATGTAAAGGTGAAATGTGCTCTCTGAGCTTTATTCTGATTTTATTCTAATTCCTCAGAATTTTATGACTTTGCTTAAGAACATGTGACACACTGTTGTGCAAAAATTTTAAGCCAGCCTGAAGATATATTTAACTTTTGAATATTTAATTTAACTCATGTGTTCTTGGATTTTTAAACTTTTAACTAATATAAACTTATGAAATTTATTAAAAAGATACATTTATTTACATATGGAAATGCTAATTTTGCAAGTCTTTATACTGTTTCTTCATTGCAGCAACTACAATGTATAAAGAATGAAGCACTAGATATTCAGCTGAAAGTGTTCAATGAGCATAAGGAAGAAGACATGATTGAATTCTCTCATCGTTTAGAAGATATTAGATCTGAACTAGAATATCCTTTTGAGGGCTGATATGATCTTTGCTTGTGTCAGAAATAGTGTGGCCAGCAGGAGCAGGACACTGATCATTCCCTTGAATTCTGTGCTCGTTTTGGGCCCCTCACTCACGAGAAGGACATGGAGGGGCTGGAGCATGTCCAGAGAAGGCTCTGGAGCACAAGTCCTATGAGGAGCAGCTGAGAGAGCTGGGGTTATTCTGGAGAAGGATGCTCAGGGGGGCCTTGTAGCTCTCAATGACTACCTGAAAGGCGGCTATAATGAGGTAGGGGTCAGTCACTTCTCCCAGGTAACAAGTGACTGAATGAGAGGAAAGGGCCTCAAGGTGTGCTATATGAGGTTTAGATTGGATAATAGGAAAAATTTCTCAGAGAAAGGGTTGTCAAGCCCTGGAATAGGCTGCCCAGGGAAGTGATGGAGTCCCCATCCCTGGAGATACTTAAGAAGATTTCTAGATGAGACATGTAGTGGCATGGCTGAATTGTAGACTTGGCAGTGCTTAGCTAATAGTTGGATTTGATCATCTTCTTAGAGGTCTATTCCAACATAAATTATTCAATGATATCAGCAGGACAAACATGAATAAAATAAAGCATATAATGGGTATTTTTCTGCTATAATTTCTGTTTAAAGAAGCTGTCAGTAAATATTTGACGGAAATTTTTTGATTCTGTGTTATTATTCTCCTTAACGCTTTCACTGAAGTAAATGATGTTTACAACATGGTGTGGAATACAGTTAAGGACACTAGCGCTGAAGGATATTTTCTTTCTATTCTCCAACATCTTTTGCTGATAAGAAATGATTATTTTATCCGGTATGTTTAATGCTGTGTTAAATATTAATTATGGGTTTTTTTAAAATTATTCAGTCATTAATAGAACATTTCTTCCATAAATCCAATGATAGGTTTTAGTCTTTCTGTGTCAATTGTAATTTGTGTGCTCATGTTTAAAAGAGTTAACTTGGAATCAAAAATGCCATCTATATGTTTTTGTCTCTTCTGCTTATAATTCTGTGTATAATTGTACTTTATAAACATAGAAAACTATTTTTGTTAAGAGCGGGGCCTTATTGATTGTGAGTATAAGTGATCAGGAGAGATACCTTAATCAGTTATAAATCATGGTAGTAGCATTATAATTTTGTGGTGTATTTGAGTCAAAGGACAAAACCAAGTTTGCAAAGAAATGCACTTTATACAGAAATCTGAACGTATGCCTAATTTAGAGTAACTTTTGGGTTGGAATTGAGTATTTTCAGTATACATTATAGGTCAGTATAAACATGTTTTTATCTCCTGGAAAATTAATCAGATAAATTATGGGGAAACAGTTAATAAAACTTTAGTGTTTCAAGCTGACAAATACTTTCCTTCCAAAACTCTTGTGTTGTCTTTGAGGAAACACTGGAGGAACGAAGTACGAACAGGGGGCCATCTGTTTTCTGCACAACATTCTAGATAACCTTGCATTTCAGGCAAGGTCTAGCACAGATGTACGTTTAAAGGTTAAGGGTGCTTGCCTGCTATGGGTACATCTGTGCTAGACCTCTTCCACCTGAAAAGGTTTGAATTCACAGCTTGCATGTTCTGGGCAAGTGACCCAGCTGTCATACCCCCTGGCATTTTAGAACAAGGTGTTTTTCATTCCTTGTACTGAAGCAGGGCTGCAATGCACTTGTACTTACAAAAGTCACAAAACTAGTGGAATCAAGCTGAAGGAAGAGCATTTTCTTTGCTTAGAGGAAGCAGGACATGATTTTTCCTTCCTATATAACCATAGGGAGGGAGAGGTAGATTTTATAATAAAAGAATTATTTGTCTTTCGGGCCACTGTTTTTTCAGGCTTTTTGTAAACTCCTTTTGTGTAATAAACTGCCAAATGTAATTTTCCTTTGAAACTTTTACCTTTCCATGGAAACAAATCAGCCCAAAGCTTTGGACTTTACTTTGTTCATAGACAAGATTTTAAGAATAGATTGATTAATAAATATCTGTAAAATAGCTTATCTCTATCTTTAGTCCACAGTATTTCAAATTAATTGAAGAGTGTGTGTCACAGATAGTGTTACATCGAAGTGGAACAGACCCAGATTTCACATATCGTAAGAGATTAGATATAAATTTCAGCCACTTACTAGGTAAGTACCATGTTTGGAAATTATTACAGCATCATTCTTCCTTATATGAAACTGAATAGATAATTAAGAATCTTGTGTTCCCTATGTATGTGTAAGTGTGCTTGTTGATTTTTTTCCAGATGTTTGTGTAGATAAAGCAAGGTTAGAAGAATGTGAAGAGAGGGCTTCTGAACTTACCAGAAAAGTAAGTCATTCTTCATCACATGTGATCAAAAGAACGACATGGGATTACTTAATAGATTAATGAATGGCATAACTGAACCATGGCATAGTTCTTAACTTCAACTTACTATTAGTTCCATGTTGAATTGGGCATTTGGATGTTCCTTGTATATTAGGCAGCCAAGTGGTGTAAAGTAGTTAACCTTAATTGAGAATCTTTTTACTATTTAAGTTTTCATGTATAACTCTTCCAAAAACCAACTGAATACTTCATTTCAGCAGTTATCAGTTTCCCTAATAAAATAAACAGTGGGAGAATAAAAACAGACTCCTTCATATCTACAGACTGTGTTAATGTACATCCATGGCTTTTAAGCTACTCTGTGTAATACTAACTTAAGATACATGAAGTCTTTATGCCATTTTCTATAGTGGAGACCTGTACTGGTGATTCAGATGGCTCTTCCATTCAGCTGACACATGGAAGTTGGAGTAGCGCAGACGTGTGCTTGGTATTGTTATCATGTGTGTTTTAACAAGCCAAAAAGGAAAAGTTGGAATTTAAAGAAACTGCAGAATTGACTGGTACCAACAATTTTTTTTTCTTTTTTCTTAGTTTGAAAAAGATTTTGTAGTTCATCAGGAGACCCAGGCCCTGCTGCAAAAAAAAGAGGAAAGAATCATTCAACTTGAAACAGAATTACAAGCTTTTAAATCACAGGTACAAGACAGTATAAATGAATATATGAAATAATGTTTTTGAAAGGGACTTCCTTTTGCATCTTCTTCAGATTCTGATAGTGCAGTTTAGAGTTTTTTTTAAAGAATCTTTATCAATTATTATTGAATTTTAGTTTCCTTTATTTCTGTTTTATATAAATAATTGTAATATGACATTAATTAGCTGTGAGGTCCCAGATGGTCCTTTTATGCCTAGGCTCAGTTAATTAAACTAGTTTCTTAAGTTTCATTTGGGTTTTGCTTTCAGAGTCATAGATTTCCAAAGTAATTAACCACATAGGGTACTAAGTCTTATGCTTTTAGATTAGCATTCATCATTGTGATCTTTATCCCTGCACAGGAAATTGCTTATTATGCAGTTTGCTATACTGAGGCCTTACCATGGATATCCAGCAGTGAAAGAAATAACCTGTGGCTGGATAAGAACATTTCCTGATAATTTTTCAATTTTCAAGCATAAATAGATATTTGAAAATGTGATGGAGAGGAATAGTGCAGATTTTTTGAGAGTAATACTTAAGTTACTTGTAACTACTTCAACTCTTAAATTTATGTAAGGACACTGTGTGACCAAGTGATTTTCCTGTGTCTTATTTCTGGAAATAAGAAGAACAATCCAAAAATGGCTAAAGAAGAAAGCATCAGAAAGACATGCTTTATAGGGGTTTATTTTAATACTTCTGAGGATTTTTTAAAAATGTTTATTGGCTTTTTAAATTTTCTTAGTGAGGAAAATTAATTTAGCTCTGCTTTGGTCTATTTAGAAATGTCATTCTAATTCATGTTTCTGGTCAAAATTAATTGTTAATGTCAAAGTCAAACATTTAACAAAAGCAAAAAATTGTTGCATTCTAAAAAACCAAATATAATAAGAGTGGCACATCATTCATTAAGAAAATACTTTTCTGTGTGTATCTTGAAGTCATACTTAAATACTTTTTGTAAGTATTTAAGTATTATTAAGGGAGGAAATTGGATTCCTCCCTTTTTTACTTTTTCTGTTATTCACTGCATGAAATATAGCTTTTTTTACATGCAGAGACCATAACATATGATTCTGCTCACTAATTTTCATACCATGAATTATCCCACTTTTGTTAATGGGATACATGATAAGTTTTGTAAATGTCAGGTAATTGATTACTGCAACTTAGTACTTTTAAACTTTGGCTTCCATATGGCATCAATTGCTACTTAGCATGTTGACTTCTACCTCTAATACTATTTTTTTCCTCTGGTCTCATTCCTTTACTCTCTTCTTGCAGCTGGTGTGTGTTTCTTTCATTTCTGGAGTCCAACTGTTTAGTGTCTATTTGTTAATGTAAACAGTGCTTATGCTCAGAAATTCAAAACATTATCATGCTGTTGTGCATGCATTTATTTGTATTTATTGATATTCAGCTATTTCCTTTTAGAAATTTAAAATCTTTTGCATATTGTATTTCTTTTAATTTTCTAAAATAATCAGTTTCGGCTCATAGTTTGTTGAAGAGGTAATTATTGCTATCACCAGGAGATAAATATTTCTTATTTATTCTTTTGTTGTTTTTGTCAGATACTTTCTCATTTATGTTTGCAGGCCTATGATAGAAGTTTTTCAAATAGTAGTAGTAACTTTATTAGACTTGCTGAAGTCCTAATCCTATTTTGATACATTATAGATGTAATTTCTGTATGGAATAAGAAGCTAGTGTGTAAGGAAGCTTAATTTTTGGAAGGATATTTTTTCATTATTGCTCCATCTTTTCAATTCTGTAGAATGAGAATGCTCCTACACTGGAAGATACCTATTTTGCAATAGAATTATTTATCTCTTCAGATTTTGCTGTTATGTACTTGGAATGTTTCTCTGTAATCTGTAGGATGAAAACAACAGAGACTAGGATGCTACTTTTCTTTTAATTTGAGCTAAACCATCGTAGTCTAGATAAGATCTCAGGATATCTATCATACCCTTTTTAGCTCATGGTCAGTGAAATACAAAAAGTGAGAAACACCATTTCAGTTTGTAATTTTTGGTGTGCACCCACCAGGTCTGAATGTCCACTTCAAATATTGACACTTCCGGTCATGAAATCAAAAGCACATTGGGCTCGTTATCATTCTGATTTGACTTTTCTATACAAGACAAATGGCACTGACTTTCAACTGGCTTTCTGTATTTAATCTGTAGACTATGATTGTTGCAGCATTTTGTTGATAAAACTGTGAAACTGAATAAGACTATTTTCCTTATCAGTATGGCCCGGTGCCACCTGGTTTTCTGTCATCAGCTCATGGAGATGCATCAGTTGTTCCACTGGAAGGTGCAGGACCACATCCATTTTCACCCCCTCCTCCTCCACCGCTGCCTTCTAATGGAGCAATTCCACCACCGCCGCCTCCCCCTCCTCCTCCACCACTTCTGAATAGCTTGGGAGCTCCTCTGGGTTTTGGTGGTGCTCCTCCACCACCACCTTTGCCAGGCCTGCCTGGAATACAGTGGTCCCCACCTTCATATGCTTTGCCATTTGGAATGAAGCCTAAAAAAGAATTCAAACCTGAGGTTACCATGAAAAGACTCAACTGGTCTAAGGTAGTGTTGATTAATGACAAATACTTGATGTAAAATTTGACATTGAACTTGGGGAAAATACATTGTCAGAAGTAATACTAGATAAGCAATTTATACATTAGTTAAAATTATGTAAGATATGAATACTTTCTGTCTTTAGCTTTTCATTGCTTTTTGAAAACTGTGTTTAATTAACCCATTAATCATCTGGGCAAGTATCTGTTGACTTTATGAGATGCCTGGAAAAGTCAGTTCTGGTCTAGAATAAAACTACTGTGGCTTCTTATGCTTCCTGAGTCCTATTATGCTTCGTTTTTCAGCAGACACCTTATGTTGGATCAGTCACTGAACTATACTGATATACAGTTTTCAAACAAGTCTATCAAATCTGTCTAGCCTGGACTGGAAAAAAGGAGTGCAGGTCTCTCCATTTGTCTGTAGTACTTCAATGTACCTACATAAATGTACTTACATAAATTTAATGGCTGACAAAATACAGACTGGATCTGGGATTTGCTTGGTTTTGTTTTTGTTTTTATCTCCTTCTCCATTGTCACAAGATTAAGTATACCAGCCTACTGAGTTTGGAAACTATAATTATTTAGGCCAAAAATAAGTCAGTAAAGAGATTTTGACAATTAATGAAGTAATCCAAGCTACATTCTGAAAAGTAAGGTACTTAGGATCCAATTAAATCAACTGTGTTCAGAGATTATTTGAAGTTTGCCCAAGTTTTAAATCTAGACCAAAGCTAATTTGCTCCTTTTAGATCTTGGATAACAAAGTGTGTTGTCTGCATTGTTAGAATATTTTTTTCGAAACCCACTTATTTTAAGTGTTATTATTTTTAATGAGAAATATATTAACAACTCTAAAGATGAGTTGTATACTAAAATTTCATGTTTTACAGAGCTCTTAAATATTTAATGTGCTTTAGACTTTATAGAGCACAGTTTCTGCATAGTATCAAAATAATTAATAAAATTTTGTCTCTTGCTTGTAGATCAGGCCTCAGGAGATGACAGAATCCTGTTTTTGGGTTAAGGCAGAAGAAGACAAGTATGAGAATGCTGACATGCTTTGCAAATTGGAACTTACGTTTTGTTGTCAAAAAAGAGGTAAGTACCTGATGGATTTGATTTTCAGCTTTTGGAGATACCTTTAACATTTTTGGGACTCAAATAAATATATGAAAAAACCGTCAGAATACAATATTCATGTTCTTGTTTCTAAATGGGATGTATGAAGAATAATATCTGAAAATTCTGGACTGCTTAAAGCAGTAATATTGAACTATTTTACATAAGCATGGCAAAAATCGTGTGACCTGTAGGAAAATCTCACAGAAAAAAAATGCCAAAAATTCTTATGGATAATACAGATTTTATTTATCATGTTTAAAAAAATGTATAAAATTTTATCAGAATACCTTCTTCAATTACTGAAATCTAATCTGTGGCCCAGAAGGTGATGTGTTTACCCTCAGAATTGATATGATAGTTGATGTGTGTTGGATCCATGATGGATGATAGTCTTTCAGTGATTATTTTTTTACTTCCTGATAAACCGGTAGATACATGTCCTTTGATATTTGTTTAGCTTCTTTAGCTTTTAAGACATTGTGAAGAAACAAAATGTTTGAAAGTATTCCTGGCTTTAAAAGTTTTCTCCTTTCTGTAGCAGTGAGTCACAGTAGTAGTAGTAGTAGTAGTAGTTTAAGTTATTCTGTCCCATATATAAAATGCCTGTTACTTCCTGACACTTTTTTTTTCTCCCTCCTTTTATGATATCAGAAACATAGTACTTTAAGAGCAGCCAAAGGGTTGTAATTTTTCTGCAACTTGAACAGGGGTTATTGTATTTTTACTTTTGTTTTCAAAATTCTATTTCAATATTTTTGTTAATAGAATGACATGGCATTCTCAAATGTCTCCTTTTTGGGGGGTATGATTTAGTGTGTATTATCCAATTTTTTTTTACCCTAACCAAGAACTTTATTCCACTCTTGTCAAAGCATGATTTTTATGCCTTAACAGTGTTTTAACTGATTTAAATATTATAGCTTGTTGCTACTGATACCTAATAATATTAAGAATGTCGTACAAAGATAAAAAGGCAAGAAAACTTCACCATAGACACATTTGCTTGAATCTATTAAAACAAGTCTAGAAGCTAATTATGATGCCTTTTTAATGTTAGGAGAATTCCCAAGAATATTCCCTGAATTAATAGGTTGGAAGTTTTAAAAGCCACTGGAGGAAATAATTTCCTATGTGTAATTAAACAGTAAAATTTGGGAGACAAGATGATGTTCAGGCCAAGCATTTTAATGCCTCAGAAGAGGATTGTGAGTCTACACAGACAGCAAGAACATTAGAGTTAACAAGATTAACATCCCTCAGTATTTAACGGAATGGACTGAATACATTGTTTCGACAAAACCCAATAGAAGAGAGTTTCTGGATCTACAGTTGGAAAGTCAGTGAAGTACACTTTTATACCAAACCTGTGTGTGTGTGTGTGTGGCAATTTAAAGACTGTGGTCTCCAGAGACAAATTTATTTCTTTTTTACAGGTGAGGCTTACTGCTTAATCATTTTAGTTTTAAGTTTTGAAATCTCTCTAATCCCACATGGGTGATATAAGTGTGCCATCATCTTAATTTTTCAAAGGAAGCGGAGACACTAAAGATTTTATTTAGAACAGCAAGTAGGTGTTTAAAGGGCAACATGGAACTAAATTTCATCTTTGTTCAAGTGAGTGGTTTACAGAACTTTACATAAAAGATTAAGTGTGTTAGCAGGCAGGACCAGATCTCAAGGTCCCTTGTTGACAGCATGAATTCCAGGACAGAGGACAGCAAAGCAACTGCTTTTGTTCTTATGACCATGGAGAGAGGGGATACTTCTTTGTAGCTTATACTTCATTTACTGATTATAACAAAACTTACCAAAGAAATTAGAGACATACAGCTTTCTTCATGGTCTTGAGGAGATTTAACATTCAGTTTTCATCGCAGTCTTGAGGAGATTTAACAACAGGCTCTTTAAAGTAGAATCAGCAAGCTATTCACTACACTCAAATTGGGAACAGTCCTTAACTATTTCTAAAGCTTTGTCTAAAACCAGAAAGAAGAGAAATTGAAAATGATTCTGTAGCCAAATTATGGCATGCAAAGAATGAACTGGATTCCACTCTGCTGAAGGGTCTGCTTATGCACTCTTTTTATTAAAATCTTTGCATAAGAAGAGGTATCTGGTAGAGGAAGCGGGGATCAGAATGTTCAATGATGCTTTAAGTGAATTTTATTATCATTAAGTAAAATCAAACTGAGGTACTCAAATATTCAGTTTAGCATTTTGCCAGCTAATATGCCAAAAGGATATCAGCATTGATCTAGAAAAGGAAGTCTTATGTCTATGTAAATAATCCACTGGGGAATTTTTGCTAGAAAAAAAAATACAGAACAGTATGGAATACATTTGAAGATTCAGCAGATGTACAGGAGTTATAAAATATGTTGGTTCTGGAGGGGCATTGAAGCAATTGAAAAACTGAAGCTATTATGGAGGTACGAAAGAAATACTGTTGCAAGAATAAAGAAGTAAAAGAGGGCCTAGCTTCAGACTGTAGGAAACCTTTGTTGAGTATATCCAGGGATATTTCGGAGACATGAACCATGGGTGAAAACCCTGGAGGTCATCTGAAAGTCTTAATAGCTTTTTGTAAAGGGACCAGCCTAGTTCATCTTGCTCAGGACTTTCTCCAGCTGAGTTTGAGTTATTTCTCAAGATGGAGATGTAAGGATGGACAGTCTGTTCCCATGTTTATCATTGTGGTGAATTTTTTTTTCCGTAATATCTTTTGGGATATCTTTTGTTGAAACTTTTGCATATTTCCTCTTGCTTGTTGTGCACCTCCAAGAATTCTGATTGCCTCTTATTTCCAGCCTTTTGTCAAATAATTTTTTTTGTCATCAGTAAGTTTTCCCTTGTTCTTTATTATCTTTCTCAAGACTGATGACGTTTTCAACTCTTCTGTCTGCATCTTTATGTTTCAGCCCTCTAATCATATTGATGATTTTCTGCTCTACTCATTTCAAAGTACCTATACTTTTTTGGAGGTGGAGAAACCCCTACAAAATACTCTAGATACTTCTCCCTGAGAGTGGGGAAGTATCTCCCTGAGAAATAACTACTTCTTTGACTTGCTGCTGGCAGCAGTCTTGGTACTTCACTGGAGGAAGTGTTTTCACTGTGCTGCTTGCTGATGGTGATTATGGAAAGTCTGCACAGACTATGGATAATATAGACTATTTTCTTTTGTGTGTTATAAAGCTGGTTTTGTCACTTTTCAGAAGTTGAATAATTTTGTGAAAGCAACATGTTTTATAACAATAAAACCTTGAGATGAACACTGAGAAGTATCAAAGCATCACTTGTTGATGGTATTCTAGTGCAACTTACTGAAGATGAAATGTCATTTTTTTTATTGATTTAGAATTTAGTCAAGGGCATAATGGTAAACCAACTCCTTTGTCATAAAAGCCGGAGCAAGAGGGCTCCATGTGTGTCAGTGTATGAGTGTGAGCTTTAGGTCGTTGTTCCTGTCCATGTTGTGGTGATATCCCCAGCTGATACAGTGAACCTCTCACCTGTGAAATGTCACTGGATTGTCATTGTGGTTACCCTTGTTGTGGGTTTGTTTTGGCCATTGGTTTTGGTTGTGAGTTGGTTACCTGAGTAGAGTTGGTTTTGTGTACCTCTGACAGCTCCATGACTATTCTCTGGCTGGGGGGAAAGAAAAGTAATTGACAAGTTCTGAAAATAAGGTGATGAATGTGAATGGCTTGCATGAGTGATCTTTGGTTATCTGATACATTTTAATGGCAAAAAGAAGGATTGGTATGAAGGGTGGTTGGAAGAGACATGAAAGAGAAAGAAATGAAATATGAAGAGTTTAAGAATTACCCACCAGGGTTATCCTCATGATCTCAGACCAGTGAAGAAATTCTGTGTGAAGCCTTTCCGGCAACAATGGTTTTAAAGGAATCTCTTACTATGATTTTTGGAAAACATTTAACTAAATGCTTAAAGTGACTTAAAGTTAATTGACATGTGAGATACTGAATAGCAGAGCTGGAGCTTACATGTGCTTTTATATGATTTAATCCTAAGACATAAGATGAACAAACACAAGTGCTCCTTATTGAATGTCAGCTGGTATGTAATGCACTGGTAGCCTGATGGAAGAATGATCGCTGGTCTGTAAAGCTAACATGCTGCTAACTTTGGAATTATTAGATGTACAGGCAGGGGAGTGACAGTTTGCATAAAAGATAGCATGAGCTCTAGAATCATGGAAATCTTGTGGGTTAAAAGGAACCTGTGCAAAACCTTTTGAATAGAAATTCCTTCTAATAATAATTTTTTGTATTATTAGCTCTTGGATCATAACATGTGTATGGTGAGAAAATGTTAAGATTAGAGAAGCTGAATATTTTGTGATAATAAAGTGGGAGATTTAACTATATCCAAGATTTGAGTAAACTTTGTATTGTAATACAGAAAAATTGCCGGTGGCTAAAGCTATGGGGTAAAAAACTGCATGTGTCTTGATAGGGTAGTTCAAGGTAGTATTGCAAGAAGAAAATTAGCATTAAAAATGTAAAAGTGTGAAGATAATGGAAAAACTCATTAAATGTATTTAGATAAATATAAACAGGATGTTCTTCACATATTCATTGTGAATCTTGAATTTCTTGCAAAGGAAGCCTTTGCTAATTAGCTTAATTAGCCGTCAGCTAATTTTGAAATGTGTATTTAATTTTTTGTAAATGAAGCTAGCTAGGGAATTGGTGGGACCACTTGGAGACAACTTCAAAAGTTCAGTAGGTTCAAGGAATGTTAGAAAGATTCAGAGATAAATGGTCCAAAAGATATAGGAAAGGATATATTTGTAGGAGGGATCTTCCTCTTTGCTAAGTGAGGAGAATGGATTATAAGATGTGGTAAGGCTGGCATAATGTCTTTTCTACGAACCTCTCTTATTACAGTTCTTGTTTTTATATAATTGATAGGAGTGCCAGGTTGCTTGGAGTGGCTTCAAACTACTATGTTTAGACTTAAAATAATGAAACAAGGTACATTTTAATATGCAAACACTGGGTTTGTGGAGTTACTTTGAAGAGTACTGGTGTGGAGAGGATTATAGCAGTAAGTTGCTGAAGTCTGTAAGTGTAATTAGTATAGTGAGACTGTAGTGGTTAGGCTTATGTGAGATGTCTGTTCAGGATAACAAGAGAGAACCAGCTGCATATTCCTTACACTAATCCTTTGGGTGATTGAAGTGGTTTGCCAAGGTTGATTCCAAGACTTAGGAGGTTGTATAGAGTACAAAAGAAGGCAACCTCTAACCAAAAAAGAAATCTTGAAGCATTTCAGTCCAAAATGACATGTTGGAAATCTCATGTATGCAAAATATAATAAAATTAGTAGTTTCATGAAATATGTGCTTTATAATTAATATGCTGTATTTATAAATATCCTACCAATAAGTTGATTTGGCTTGATCCAAAGACTCTTCTGTTTAAAGTGATAAAGTCCAAATGAGGATTAGAAATTGCACATCAAACATACAAGAAATCACTTGTAAATTCTTCATTATTTTTAGCAATATGCAGATAACTGTAGCTAATGGGAGATGGCACAAAAAAATTAGAAATGTTCTCTTCTTTTGTAGATATCAAAGGGAATTAATCTAGGTAACTCGAGAGAGAAAGATTGCATGATTTCTCTCTATTTTTTTTTTATCAACTAGGACAGATTTTCATCCTAATCTTATTGGAAATGGCAGTGTCTGATCCCATCACACCAGAGCTCCTGCCAGACTTGATTATTCAGAAATAAAGCACTTCTGTGGGAGTACTATCTCTGTTGGCACTTGACTTGAAAAGGTCAATATAGTTATAATTTTTTTTTTCTCCCCTGTATACTCTGTAAGAAAAATCAAGACCTAAGGTGCTATAGTGCCAATTAAGTCTCAAATATTTTAAATCAGAAAAGAGAGTAAATGCTACCGAGAAGATCAAATTAGCAGTATAAATCAGTTTAGTGCTGTGTTTAACATGCCGCAGTTTACCCTGCATAAACAAGAGAACATGCTGTCATCCATCTGAAAGATTAGGTGGAGCCCACTAACCTTGTATTTTCCTCCTCCTCCAGAGGATTTATCAGAGGTAGCTCCAAACTGTACTTCTTCTAGAATCTTATTATTACAAACCTGTAAGACTGCCAACAATATAGTTTAGTAACTTCTGCTATAATACAGCACTGAGTAACCTGAGTTACCTTTAAATGTAACTGTACAAGTAGAAGTAAATAAGGCCTGCTATGCATTTGTTTGACTGCCTTTCAGTATCATCCTAACTATCCTGAAAGCACAATTATTCAAAAAGATTTGTGCATATAAAATGAAATAAGGAAAAACAGTTTCTTTCTGAAGAAGGCAGGAGTAAGTTACAAGCATTTGCAAGGAACAGCAACTAACTGACATTAAAATGTCAGTGGTATCTTGCAACTTGAGTGTATCATCTTCACATGGGAGAGAGTGAATCGTATATTTAGTGTTACTTCGTAGTAACTATATTAATCGTTTATATTCTTAGCAAATAGAATGATATCTGCTCTTATCCTTTTTAAATATTTGTACCAAATAATATTTGTTATGTAGAGATTGTTGCATAAGAATCAGTGAGTGAATATACTTCTGTGGTGCATTGAGCTTGGCTGGCTGCCAGATGCCCACCTAACTGCCCTCTGATAAAACAGAAAAGCTTGTGTGTCAAATTCAAAGCAGGGAGGCCACTTACTGGTTACTGTCACAGCGAAACAGACCCAATTTAGGGAAATCAATCCAAGTTAATTTATTTTTTCTGATGTCCTGTCATGGATAGGAAAAACATTCAGTTGTTCAGACTGTTAAATACATTTAAAGAATTGGGATGTGAATAACTCTTAAAACCTGACTTTGATATGCAGATAACTCTGTGAATGTGTGGCAAACAAAAAATAGAAAATCTGAAAAAAACCATTAGCATAGCAGTGGTTAAAATAGCCTAACAATAGCATTTTTTTTTGTAGTTTGACTTTTTTGAAGCTAAGATTGTGGCATGTTTTCCCCTTTATTCTCCTTCTTTGACAATTTCTTAGGATAAATTCTCCCTTGAATTAATTAATTATTGAATGACTGTGTCATCAGTGTTCTAATCCATGTTAGAATCATGAGTAACATCAGATCATTCTTCTGGTAGGACTGTAGAAAAGAGTGTGTCAGCAGATGTTGTAAATAGGATTAGAAAAACTTTTATTAGATAAGGTATTTTGATTCGTATTTTAAGTTAGGAACTACTTTGTCAGGTAGTGTAAATATATTATTGAAGAGTTTATTACAGCATTTGTAAGCATCTACCTAAGCACAGTATTAACTATACCTTAATTTTAATTTATTTTACTTTTGTTTTTCTTTTTGACAGAGCAGTAGTATGTGCTGTTATTAAATAACTGTTTCTTACCTTCGACACACAGATTATTATTTTCTGTCAGCTTCAAACCAGATTGAGTTGAGTGCTAGCCTTTTCTCCTCAGTGAAGTGCCTGGAGAGAGTAGTTCCTTTAGTTCACCTTTACCTTTTTCTTTCAAACAATTGATTCTTTTTTTTAATAGTTGATTTACACACAAAATACAATATCAGTCTGCAGTCACTTTATGTTTGATGAAAATATGACAGTATATTCAGAGTAACAAAAGCACTCCACTCCCATTTCCCAGCACTGTGGTGGGAAAAGGTTTTGAAGGCTTCATGTTTTAGAAGCAATAAAAGTGTTTTTTTATTGACTTCTACTAGAAAATGTTTCCATAGTGTGAACAAGTAAGATCTTAGAGGAGGTAGATATTGTTTTCATGTAGCCAGAGATCAAAAAAAGTCTACTCAATTTCATAAGGCCTAAACTATAAATACCAACAGAGTAGAAAAACAAGTTCAGATCCTAAAATGCAAGTTACGGAAAGTCATCTCAGTGCCCTGCTTAATCTAATAATTTTGCTTATTTAATGGAAAATACTCACTTTAAGAACTTCAATATAATTGTCACTATACTGGTGAGGATTCTGCATGAATTAATTTGCTAATGTTTGTATCACACAGGAGGTATTAAACTCTACACCTGGTACAAAGCTATTTTCACAGGTTTTTACCTTCTATTTGGTTTTGCTGCATGTTTACGCACTAAGTGCTTTTGGTGAATTTCCAATCTAATGTTGCAAGCATTTACATCTGACTAAAGGTAACACTATATTTGTGTGTAATAAAATCTTCATTACAACGCTGCTTTTATTGCAGCCTTTTTTCATTGTGAACTGAGAAAAATAATTTACATGCAAGAAATGTTTAACAAACCTTATTTGGCAAACCTTCAAAGTCACTCTTGATGAAAATTATTAGCATTTAAATTTCCATGAGCACTAGTTTTTGTCCTTTAGAAAATCTATCATTTAGTTTTTCAGTGAGTGGCTTGTTTCAGAAGAAATTAATTTCAAGGACAATTCATTTTGAAAAACAACAAAAAAAAAATCAAGGAGATTATGTGTTAATGGAGCAGTGATGTCCAATTAGGCAGCTGTTAGACAGTACTTGGGTACTGGCATGCCATGCAGACTTGAGCAGTATTATATCTGGCAGTCTTTGGTTCTGTTTGCATTTGATCAGGTTCAGCTGGAACAATATTTTAAGTATTCATATATATGTATGGTTATAGACATTTTCTTTCCTTACCCACTAAGATTACATACTCTCATTATCTACTGACTTTGTATAAATATGGCCTGGCCCTATCTAATGCGCAATTTATTTTCTTAATTAAAGTGAGTTCCTAATTTAAAAAAAAACAGTAAATTGAGTACTTCATATGGATTTTTGTGAAAGAGGCTTCCATTGTGGGCTGCTGTTCTTTGCATGATTTCAGCATGATAAATTTGTCATACAATTTCCTCATTCTAAATAGATTTTTCTAGTTTCTATCTTGTCCTGATAGTTTGCTGACAGATGTTTTAACAGGGCTCTTTCAACATTTTTTATGAAATAAATATCACCATGAAGCACTTTTGTAAATGTCCTGTAGATGATGTACTCCCCATTAAGAGTAACCAGATTATGAAGGTTATGTAAGAATTGAGAGAATTTACTTGATCTGAAATCATTGGATTTTTGGGGGTTAAATCAGAGCTTTTTCAAAATATTTTTTTTACATAGGATATAATCTAGTTCCACATTCTGAAAATTTTTGTAATAGGGTAGGATGTGTTTGCACTGTTGTAGTTGTTGGCTGGCACAATTGTTGAATATTTACAGTGAAATAGTTGTGTTTTCAGATACATTCTTCTTCTGGATGAGTATGTTGCATTCAGTGTCATTTAAATTTAAGAAAATGAAGGCATGGACAACATATCCTGTTGGTTTTAACAACTTCATATTTCTGTTTTATGGCTTTGCTGCTCCACTCCTATTTTTACAAGTCAGTGGAACTCTACTTTTTAACTCACAAGATAGTTCTTCAACCTTACTCACGTCTAACATCAGTTACTGAGTAATGAAACTTAGAAATTTCATCTGCTGTATTACTCAGCTTAACAGTTGTAAAGACTAAATGTTTCCTGCTGTGCAATCTGACTTGTCCTTTGATATAGAAATGCCTTTTTCTAAAATTGTAAATGCATATGTATAGCTGGCAAGGATAAGAAGCTAGAAAGAACCTGCTTAAGATGACTGCTTATCTTTGCCGTTCCTAGACTGCGCAGTGTAATGTCTTGCGGCACTTAAAATTTGGCTGCAGTGGACTTGATGTATATGAAACAGAATTATGTTTTTTGTTGCTGGCATATCAGTGTCAGGTCTTGAGAAATACTGGGTCATCTATTTGAAACAGTGGGAGGGTGAAAAAAATCAAATCAGTGTTTAGCAAGATTGTTTGAATAAAAGTTGCTACCAAAGCTGACACCATGGAAGGTAGCTGTAGCTGGAATGCTGGAAGAGAAACTGGGGTTCAAGGCATGGTTACACATTGCAGCAAAAATCTTGGCATGAGCAGATCTGTAATCTTGCTGTGAAAAGAAACAAACATGGATAGATGCAGCTAAAACCAAACCAGGTTAAATCACCTTAACTTCAAAAAGCCAAAGAGAAAGTTTATTTTCAGTACTAATCTAGTAGTGTGAACTACTGTTCTGTGAACTGCTGTTTTAATGCTCTATAGAAGTGAAGCGGTAGTGATAAATGGACTTGTTCAAACTTTAAAATGGGGAAGATAAAATCCATTTGCTGCTAGCAGTTGACTCTCAGAATGTACCTGGGATTGTTCCTTATTCAGCAGAATAAGGAAGAGGTAGTGATCAAGTGGGGACAAATGGTGACATAAGCTGAGCTGTGCAGATGCATGCTTTATAATAAACAAAAAGAATCTCAACCACTTCAACAAAAATAGGTTTTTGAGAACAGGATACTCATATGCACTGGAAATAGACAGTTTTGATCTCCAGGTTTCTGTTGCTGAGAACCTGAGAATATAGACTGATAATCAAAGTAGGAAGCATGTTTGGAATTCCTCCTGAAACTACAGTGGCAAAAATGAGTCTGTATGAAAAGAATTGGAGAAATTAAGGACAAAGCTTTCCTTGTGTGAAGGAGCTAATGTGCCTCTGATTTGTCGAGAAAATAATGTGATTCATTTTGCTAGAGCTCATGTTTGCCTTTAGGATGAAATGTAAATTGCATTATGCTTCACTTTCTTAAAAATAATAACACAGTTTGTTAATTTGTACAACTCTTGTTTGTTTTGGGTTGTCGGTATAGCTCTCGGTACTCATGCCATTCCAGACTCTGAAGCTAAGGCTTATTCTTTGATCACCAGCTGAAGTTTTCTGTTTACTCAGGGTAATATTAGTGTTCCACCTTTTGAGGGGGAGGGAAGCCATATAGATTTAATCAAATTATAATTTTGCTGCAGGAACTACTTTTACATATAAGGATATTTAGAATAGAATAGAATATGAGTAATAGAATGAGTATGTTGTTACTACTAGAACTACTAACTAACTTTTATGCATCTAAAATTAGACTAATTTTTCAGAAATCTGCAAGGTCTAGTGACTAGTTAGTCAACTGTTATGCATATGTGAATGTAACAGGAAGAGAGGGATAAAATCCTATTCTACAGCATTTGGAGGTGCTAACTAAACAATACGAAAAAGACTCCAGCTGGTGCAAAATAGACTTATTTTTCCCTTTTTGTCTTTTTCCAGCATTTAAAAAACTGTGGCTAGCGCAAAGATGTGTGATGAGATAGTAAAGAAATGCTACTCTTGTTCTCATATGATAAATTATATTTTTCTTCACAAAAAATGTGTGCAATAACCAAATCTGCATACTAGACTAATTATGCAGAATCTCTGTAATAGAGACTACATCATCTTCAGTCTCATAGAACTCTAGCACAGATTTTCAGGAGCAGGAATTCAAGTAGCTTTCATTATACAAATTTTGTTTGCCTGAATTGCTGGAGGAATGAGAAGCTTTTCTGGACAGAGGCTTAAAAACGTGCTAATTAGAATTAGCCTAAAGCTATATTACAGTATATTTGTCTGATATTCCAACTTAGGTAGATACATGAGATTATCAAATATCTATTTTTGTTGCAGAAATACATACCCTCTTTAACATAAGATAATATAAAGTTACATTCACTTTTAGACTGCAATGTGATATTAATGTGTTCCAACAAAGACAAGAATTCACTTGCAATTCCAGCATTTCTGTTGTTTAGCTTCTGTCAAATAGTGTGTCAGATAGAACAGCATTTCAGTGAGAATGAATGTTGCAGATCTCTCATACTTGCTTTTAAAAAAATATTCTAAAATAGTAAATATTCTTAAAGCTTGCTTGCAGTGGATGCTTTCTGAGTTTGAATCTTTGTGTTTATGATTGGCTCATCACTTCATTCCTTAATGTACCACAAGAGTGTCTCATAGTACAGTAAATGATCTGTGTTACTGAATAGCTATTACAGGTTTGGTGAAAAAGGAGAGAGAACCCTAATACAGATGTTAGAAGTAAGGTAGATTGTACATCTGTAATAATGCATAAGAAATGTGATTCTGTAATTGGAAGATGCACAGTGATGGTTTTAACTGGAAAACTTTTTTGCACTTTTTGGAAAAGTTATTTTCTGGAAGATTTATTCTCAGTGAAATAGCACTTGTCTTGTAACCCAGAATCCAATTGCTTCATTGATTCCTGTTTGTGTAATATTTTTCATATTTCTCTGTTATATTAGAGAGAGCTTTTAACAGAATATTTTAATTTGAAGAAAATTGTAGCATTTTCTTTGCTATTTATATAGAATAGTACACTGAATATTAAATCTTTGAGTCTATTTAAATATTGCTAAGCACTTAGCTTGTGAACTAATGGAAAAGGTTCTTTTGTGGATTCCAAATCATGTGGGTTCACCTAAATTACTAAATTTACTTCACTCTTTTTATTTTTTATAATAGTGATTAAAAGCTTTTAATGTGTAAATTGTGAAAAACTGTTCTAAGATTAGAACACTTAGGTGTTCTTGGAAAATGGTGCTGAAGATTATTCTATAGTCTTCAGTTATACACTCCACTTCTGATGAAAAGGTTAATGTGACTTACATGCGCATCCTGTTTACTTTCCTAGAGAAGTTGGAACTTCAGTGTCCCTTTCTAAATAATGTATATGTTATAACTGAGCAAATTGATTATGTTTATGATTTGAAAGAAATCCTCATATCCTGTTTCAGAGTTGAGAACTACATAACTCTTTACATTTTATTTTACTACACATCTCATGCCACTGACTACAAATAAATAACATGTGCCTTTTTGAAGAGTTTGTGTGGCTCTAACTGTTGAGTGCAATCACAAGAAATGCACTTTAAAATATGAGGAAATTTATGCAAAGGGAAAGTATAAATGTAAACATGAAAAACAATGAAATTTCTTGGAAGTATTTTTACCAGGTAGTTTTGTATTGCTAAATATAAGTGAAGATAAGCAGTAGCTGAGAAAATCAAATTAACTGGTGTAGATTGTAAAGTTTTTTAATGTAGATTTCTGGAAGGTGATAGTATGAAGTAAGGACTACTTGCACAAAATCAGCCTGTGGATGTATGACAGCACCTCTAGTTTAAACGTCCTTTGAAAATGAAATACATGCTTTTGTTTCAATATCTTAGTTCTGGCACTGCAGTATAGCAGACTTGAAATAAGCAAGTAAGCTTTACTGGTTTTAGTATATAACCAATATTTCAAACTTATTTATTTGGAGAAAAAAAAAGATGCAAACTGCTTGTATCTTTCAAAAAGTTGGAGAGGTGCATCACTGTCAGAAGCAGCACTGACAACACTATATTACTTTCCCCTGTTTGATTTTATTATTTTTATAATCTGGAAAGAACAGATGTTGTTATTTACAGTAATTAACCAGATCAATCTAAAACCCTCTCTCTGTTATGTGTTCAGATATACATTGATAAGTGTATTGATAGGAATCAATCATTGTAGTTCTAATGGGTTGTTTTTCTTATAGATTGCTATTGAAAAATATTGGTTAATGGTATTAAATAAATCTTTTACAATACGAAGCTATGACTTATTTACTGAGTATTTTATGTGAGAGTCCTGGTATCCCTAAGGAAAGAAAATACTCCGGTTGCTGAGTAATCTGGTGTCTAGAGGTATGTGATGCAATTTTCTTTTGCCATAGATACCTTCATGAGTATGTTATGAATAGAGCAATTTTATCTGTTATAGTTTCTGATAAATTGACTTGTGGATAGAGTTCCTAGATGTTCCTTTCCCTCTTGTTTATCCTTGTTAGTGTCTTTCAAGACTTATTTCAAGAGAATCAGAACTTTAATCGACAGTGTATAAAGTCATAAAATTAACTAAATTATCATTGCCTCATTTTATATGTTTTTCTCAGTACCTTTTAGATTTTTTCTGTGTCAGATCTGTCCAAAATCAATAGCTTAAATGGGCACTCTGCTAAGCAGACTTGAATAATTTGCTTATTACAGGGTATATTAAAGCATATAATCTAAATAAAGGTATGCTCCATTTACCTTTATTTGCAGTCTCATTATGGTTTGAGACTATGAGAGTTTACAATTCAATATGATGAGCACAGATTCTTAGCTGTGTAACTCAGGAGCTTAGAGGGAATACCCTGTAACAGTGTAATCTTTTGCTTGACACACAGTGCATTGAAGCTTCTAAAACCTCATTTACTCTTCCTAATGTTTTGCTTTAGCTACTCCTAATAAACCAGGCAACCCTTATATGTGTCTGAAGTGGTCTTACAGTTTGATGTAAACTGTACAGTGTTAGGTAGAAACTTTTAATCTAGAATATATTGATAGAATCCAATGGTATCCATCTTGAATGTATGAGGTCAGTCAGATCTCGTGGCCTATAGAAGATTCAGAATTTGCTATGGTTTCTTGGCTATTAAATAACCCCCTCCAAGAAAAAGAAAATAATAGACCCCCTCACAAATGACCTGCCTTTGCTTGTGCTCTGGAACACTTAATTTCTTTCACTAGAAATTCAGTAGTTAATTTTCTCACATTTTTTAAAGGTGTACTTAGGAAGTAAGTTGAAATTGTTTGTCAGATTTTTTAGCAAAAGTTATTACAGAAATACTTAAGAGGAATTTCTGTTGTTTATGAGCTGAAGCCAGCATCAATTGAATGAGCTGGTATTTAATTTTAAAAACATTTTTTAAAAAATTATTTTTAGCAATGTTAACACATGAAATGAATGTGGAGGTCAAGGTGGGAAATAAGGTTTAGGTGACTGCATTCCCTTATATTTTTCTGCTGAGATTCAGCATACTTTTTGGCATGAGAGATGCCTTGGATTTAAAGAACATCTCATAAACTAATTGTTAGTGTTTGGTCTGAAGTCCTCAGGCTGTTGTCAGAAAGCTACTTTTGATGTGCATTGTATGACTGAAAGCCTAGTATTTGTGATAGTTAATGAATTCCTACAGCAAAATATGTAAGGCTATTAATTATGCTGCAGTACAGACTTATGCACAGTAGTTCTTTATTCTTAATTAACTTTTTTTTCTACAGAATGTGGACTATTTTCTTAGTATTTATCTACTAACAAGTTAATGCTGTTGATAATACCTGGATTTATTTATTCAATATGGCAAATTGAACCGCATCGAGATTTTGTGTGACCTTGATTGATGTTGGCTTTAGTTATAGACCTCTGTAACTTGTTTATCATGCAACTACTACCTTGTGCTCTGGAGATTTGCTGTTCAGTACATTTTGTTTATTACACTTAAAAGTGGATTACTTTGTTACTTACTGGTTTCTATACGTTTGAAACGTACATTAATGCTGCTTTCAGTAAGTAAATAATCTGGTTCATTCAGATTTTTCTCAGAAACTATTTTGACATTTTTATCAAGTAGAATGTTCCCTTGTGCAACTGAGAGCTTGCTCACCTGTAACATGATTGCTACATATATATTAAGCTTCAAATGCCAGCTTGAGTTCCTTCACAGAGACTTTTCTCAGAAAACTGTACATCCATGCAATGACAGTCTGTGATTCAGAGAGAAAATATATTCTCCTATTTCTTGGACATTCAAGACTAAATCTCTGAGACACTCCTAGCACAATAGCTATATGCTTTGTGCATCTACGCTGCAAACTGCTCACTCCTGTTCGTATGCTGTCTGTTTCCACAGTGTTAAGTACTGTAGTTTAGTTGAGGTGGAATGTAGCATTCTTGTAGGGAAACAGATATGTGAGGTATGGGCATTCCCTTAGTAGAGCAAACCAAACATTCTTATAACTGTAACTTCTGTTGTTCATCTTCATTTCCTTAATTCTAGTTAATTTTAAACCTTAGTCTTTACTTTGAGGACTTTACATATACTTGTAAGAGTAGGTAGATCAGAATTATAGCTGTTGCTATTACTCTTGTTATTTGATGTCAAACTAATGTTTAAAGATGATAGTTTGGTTGCTTAAGTATTAGATTATAAATTTACTGAGCTTTAGCATGTTTAAATCTGCCTGACGGTTTAATGGCTGAAATAATTTAAATTAAATAGACACTTCTGTTACCTTACATCTCAAATGTTTTAAACTAAATCAGACACTCATTATTGAGTAATGATTATGACATATGACTATATTATAATTTAAAAAAAAATTATGTAAGCAGTCTTTTTGTAATCAACAAGATTATTCTTCTAACAAAAACTTAATAATTATGAAGAATTACAGTTTGCACTGTTATTTTCTAGTAGAAATAGTAATGATCTGTTAAATTTCTGGCTCTGCATTGATTTAGATTTATCAGTAGGCTTCCAGTTTATATTTTTGTCTTTGTATATTTTTCTTTAATTTTTCATATATTATGTCAAATCAGTGTAATGTCTTATGTTACATTCTTGTACCACGTCTTATTGTTATGTATACAAATACTTCTAAAAAACTGTTTATGCATGTCTTTTTGACTTTCTGCTACCTCCTCTCTTCACCATAGCAACTATATTCTTGAATCTTTTTTCAGCCTGTATTATGTGTTATATTACTTTTCTCTTTCAACGTGTAAAAAAATTCCAAACTTTACTCATCCTACATTCATATTAAAAATGGATCTTAACATCATATTGGATAAGTTGGTAATTTGTGCTTCTCTGTAAACCTTGCAACCTCTGCTTTTTAAATAAATAGATATGTATGCTATGGTTTTAGAGATGAGGAAGCAAAGCATCTTTATTTTTTGTTTCATTTTTGTTGCACTTTAGAACTGTGATTTTAAAAAATATTTGGTTGAAAGTATAATTTTTAGTATATGTTGAAAATAATGGCTATGCAGCTTTAAGCCTAGATTTTTTTCCCCAGTCTGAAACAGTAGAAGATTTTTAAAATGTGTTTTATATTATAGTTAACTTGTGGTTTTAAATATACCCATAGAGATTTAAAACAATACTACCTTTATAGTTTCTAATGAAGAAATGTCATCTTATACCAAAGTTTCAGTTTTTCTTGGGGAAGGCTTTTATCATGATAGGTTTCAAGATAAAATCATAAAGTAATATTTTGTAAATTTCTCTAATACATAACAAAGAAGTTTTTTTTCTACCAAATTTCAGATAAAATGCAGAGCATTGCTTAGAAACAACTATGCTTCTAGATATGTACAGTATTTTAAGTTTAAATGTAAACAATAGCTTTGCATATTTATTGACAGAATTAAAATTATGTCTCTGAGTGCCATGTATAGTCAAGTCTAGATCTGTGTGTTGATTTGAAGTTAAGTGGACAGAAAAAAGGAGTATTTTAAAAGTTTAACAGGTCTGTTATTGTTTTTTGATTTGTAGCTTATGTGGCTGCATTTTTCTCACAAAGTAAATGCAAGAAGGCCACTCTGGATCATTTTAGTGGTTAGACAGCTTTAGAAGTAGAATTACTGTGCAGAGTCTCAGTGTCTGCTGTTGAAAACCTGGATGATAGGAAGGGAAATTGTAGCTGTCAAGTGCATGTTCCAATCACTGAATAATGAATCAGTTATGTTGGTTCTTTTGATCAACAACAATAAAAATATCAACATTATACACCTAGTGTAAGCTTGTGTATTTCTAATCTCAGTGTTGTATGTTTGCAAGTGGATAGTGTAGAGAAACATTGCTGTTTGGTTTTAGATGGTACTGAATAGAGTTATTTTGAACATTGAAACACTACAGACTCAGTATTTGGGGATCTAACTTTTGAAACATTATGGGATCTTTTAGATTTATTTGGTTTACTATTTGAAATATTTGAAGCAGTATGGAAAGAAGTACAGCTAAAAGGGACTGGGAAGCTTTGGAAGAAGAATTTTGCATTTTTTCATTGTCTAATACAGTCCTGGTTATCTATGGTGTTAGTGTGAACAGTTTTAAAGTAGTCATGAAAAACTGAAGGCTGTACTTGGAAGTGGGAAACTGCTGTATAACCTCCCTCCTGCCTCTTATAGAGCAATGTAAATTCAGCCACATTTTTCTTCAGGTTGACTGGGTAAAAAAGGCATTTTGGATTCAACTGCTGAGTGATTTCAAAGAAACAACAGCTTCCTCTTTTCTTTCTGAGGAACAAAGGCTTAATTTTTTAGAGAGGATAAAAAATACAAAAGTTGGAATTACTGTCCTGATTTTGAATATTGATCAAACCAGTTCTTCTTAAACCCACCACCTCAATTATAAAACATGACATTATGAATATGTTGTTATGACACAGTATCTCTTTTCCTTTTCTTAGCCTGAATTTAAAATCACTAAGCCAAGTTTTGTAAAGTGTATTATAAAAAAGGAAATTAAAAAGAGAGCATTTTCTTCAGAGGTTCAGGAATTGAGCTATGATCACCTCAATTCTGCGTAATGAAGGCCGATCATTGTATTTGACTATGGACAGAGTTCAGACCAGTTCCTTTCCTGGAGGAGTTCAGTGTTTGATAAGGGAAAAGAAGGAGAGAAGGGCAGGAGCATAGCTGACAAAGAGCCTTCAATGGTGTCTGCATAATGTTTACAAGTCTTGATTTCTGATGGCAGAAAAAATAAAATGCTCTCTATGACTATATGGCATTTTCCCATTCTTGTATTATGGTACATATGCAGAAATTTTTCTTTTTCTTTGCAGAAAGGTTTATCCATCCAGAATGCAGAGATACTATAGGTATATTTATTTATTTTTAGCAGTGGGGGTTTTTTTCTGCTATAGATTTTTGGATTAATTTTTCTTCCAAAAGTTTATCCATGTAAAGTTTTGGTGGATATGGGTCTTTGGATGCACTTGAGGTCCAATGGAGCCCTAGTAAAGAAAATAACTCAAATGGGTTGATAGAATTGCATCTACCTTCTCTTTTTCCATAAAGTCCTTCCATAAAGCACTGCTGGCTTTGATGTGTTCTTTTTCCCATTTTCCAGAGAAAGTATAGGAAGTCTAAGAGCTTTTTGAACTTACTCTTTCCAGAGTAAGTGTTGAAAGTGTGAGAACTATAGACAAACAATGCTTAAGTATTTGGGAAAACAAAACTATCTCCACCTTCCCATCAGCCCTTCCCTCTCTGCCCCGCCCCGCCCCC